>NC_088712.1:8037147-8366069 GCF_963576615.1 Watersipora subatra
ATTAAGAGCTCTTTTTCAAGAAGAACCGGTTTTTCACAGCAGGGACAAAATGAAGATGTAAACAGTGGCAATTCAACTTCATAAAGTAAGTGGTCTGTTAACGCACACATCATTTCCTGTAAAATATGTATCACTAAGTTAATTTAAGGGAATCATGCTTGTAAAAGACTTGTTTATTCACATAAAAAACTTTAATTTACGCGCTTTGTTTAGTTCACCTAGTACAAATAAAACTACAAAGTGTTGAAAATATATATGAAAAGAAAATGATTGTTTTTCAAAACAGAAGTTAACAAATTAACAAAATAGACGGAGACAAAACAGTGGTTAACATTTTTTGTCCTGTTCAGCTTTAGGTTATTGCATAAAAGGAACTAAAATTTGTAATTTAGTTTATTAAAATTTATTAAATTTAAATTAGGTATTAAAAGTTATAGAAGCACAAAAAGATGAGGCAGCATAATTTTTTATCCGCTCATTTTGCCACAATTCATTAAACTTGAGATCCATGCTGCTCTAAGCTGGTATCATTTTGTGACAACAACTGATAAAGAAACATCAAAACGCTTTCAGAACTTATGCTATAGAATTATGCTACCTGATATGGTCTAGACGTCCTTCATTCTGACAAGCTAAATGTGTTTTGAAATATTTGGTTTTCAACAAAATAAAGTTTTATCTCCAATTCATCTGACTACCTATTATAAACTTATTTCCCAAAAAAGCCAGTATACCTTGTATTAAACACCAACATCGTGCCAATTTACATTATAGAAATGTATTATGCAAAAATAGCTTTTTCTTCCAATATTCATAATTTATTTTACCTATTATTTTTGTTTTGGTTTGTTTCTTATGGTTTAATTAGTTTTAAACCATTTTGTCAGCTGTAATTAAGGTTGATATCTATGAGATCTCTAAAATAACAGCACAACTCAGTTTTTTACTTGAATTAAATGTCATCCAATATCCATAACACTGCGTCAAGCTATTTAATTACACCCTTTCTTTCAAAAAAGCTCATACAAACATGAAACCCAAGTATTTATTTAAAGTATGAAACATGTAGTTACTTTAGCTCAAAAGGTTCATTGTAAGTCGGAATATCACAGTATTTTGCATTGCACAATTCAACCAGGTTATTCTGACAACAAATTCGCTACTTGAAATAATACAATACCACGGAATTGTCAGTTATGGATAGTTTAAATATAAAGGTTGGAGTTTTTTGTATGAAACTAAGTAAATGACCAACATTTTAAGGTGAAAAAAAGGATTTCGCACAATTAATTTATATTCAATTAACATATGCAAAATTTACCATTTTAACTTTTAAATGAATGTATTTATTTCTGTGTGTGCTATAAGTTTGATTAGCTTTATGCTATAGAGACATATATTCACAACATTTTTGAAAAGTATAGACACAAATTTTTAGTACATTGGCAATTTTGTGTGCTATTAGAGATTAGCAACCGTAATAAGTATGTCCACAACTAGTCTATTGAATAGCGATGTGACAACGTGGCCCTGTGGAAATTGAAAACCTCGCAATGTGGCAGCTTGGCAACATGGCAACGTGGTAACGTAGCCACGTGGCAATGTAGCAATGTGGCAACATGGCAACATGGCAACACGGCAACACGGCAACGTAGCTACGTAGCAACGTGGCAACGTAGAAACATGGCCATGTGGCAATGTAGCAACGTGGCAACGTGGCAACGTGGCAACGTGGCAACAGGCAACATGGCAATGTGGCAATGTGGCAACACGACAACGTGGCGACGTAGCAACGTGGCAACGTAGAAACGTGGCCATGTAGCAATGTAGCAATGTGGCAACGTGGCCACGTGGCCACGTGGCAACGTGGCAACGTGGCAACGTAGCAACATAGCAACATGGCATTGTAGCAACATGGCAACGTAGCAACGTGGCAACGTGGGAACGTAGCAACATATCAACATGGTGCAGTGGTCTGCAAAGCCAGAGTATTTCACTTCAATTTCAGTAAGAAGCGAGTTTTTGGTCCGCAACGCTGGCATTCGATGAAAGTGTACATACATGTATTTTGTTACCATAACTAGACAAATGACAGACCAGCAAACTGTTAAACAACACTTAGATTTATATATAAACTGAATGAATGAATGGCGCTGCACAGGAAATACTGTAAAACATTTGGCATAGAAAGTTCTTTTTAAATATACATATACAACCTTTACCATTTAACTTTTAAATAAAGGTACTTGTTTATTTTTGTACAAATCTAGCAAAGTCAACTTCAAATATTCAAAAGCTTGAGATATAGCCAGAATATAATTTCAAAAAATATTATTCACTTTTTATACTACCCGTTTGCTCAAAATTTAAAATAGATTATGAACAGTGGCATGTTTTTTCACCCAATGAATTTGAGAAGCTTAAGGTAGCATTTGTAACTTATATTTTAATTTTTACTACAATAATATTCATGTCCATCCTAAACCACTAAGAGCATTAGGAAAATATTATAACAAGTACTATAACAAACTGACTGCTAGTTTTACAAGTGTCTGATTCAATTTAGGAAAAATTACACTGTCAATATATTGGACTGGTTTGAGCCTATTTTAAATAACGTTTTACTTCTTTCAGGCTCCTTTGTTAATAATAGTATATTTACTGTATTATTAGCTTTAATCTGATTGTAAATATGTGGAATATTGCTAAAAGTATTTTTAAACACAAAAGTAAATTTGAAAACCTCCAAAATTATTTAGTACGGCCATTTAGGATTTAAATAGCCTCATCTGATGGCATTGATTATAACTTCATTTAGACATTTATAGCCATTGTGGTGAGAATTATGTGGGTGCTTCTCTTGTTGCCACAAATTGCTTACTAATGGGTTCAGAAAAAAAATTTATAAAGTTCTCAAAGTACAACAAAGCCTAATTTTATGATATTTCTACACAAAAATTGCAAGTAGAAATTTGCTAAATTTGACTTCTTAGTTTTACAAACAAAGTTGATGTAATCAGCCTAATAAACATTTACATTGTAGATTATTATTTTGAAGAAAACTAACCAATTACATTGCGTTAAAGATGTAATTGACCAATCAAGTTTAGAAGAAGAATTAAACATAAACAGACAAAATATAATAAACCTGAAAAACGTGCTTCATACCAGAGTTGAACTCACAACTTCGACTTGTAACTGCGAGTTCATGACATATTCACTTAACTCCAAGGCTAAATCGTTCTTAGCATTCCTAACACTGTATGATGCATTGTATTGCTTTATCACAATTTCACACAATTTATCACAAATTGTTAATTAGTGTAGTTCGCGCACAGGTTATGATACCCAGTTATGAGAGTTTTTGCCCAACTGTATGAACTGTGATAATTTTTGTTTGATGCCTTACTAGGGCAATTCTTTTTCTTTCCATTTTGATATACACAATAAATTAGCTCGAAATTAAAATTTGGCAGTCAGTGTACTGATTATGACAAAAATACCGATATGCCAAAGTTTTATTTTATTGTTTAATTTATTGCTACAAAACATCTTATTTTAGGTTATGGCATGTAAGAATAACAAGTGTTTGAAAAGTTTTAAAATCTTTACAGTTGCTTTATTTTTTGTTCCTAACTTATTTGAACTGTGCAAAACACTTTTCTGATGATATAAAGTTAGAATGGTAACTTATTTTATATGCAAAATGAAAATAGATTTCTGGTGTAAGAATTTATTATCACCAGGGCAAGGCTAAGAATTTAACCAGTATTTATATATATATAGATATCTTTATATATATTTTATACATATATCTTAATGTTTGTCTGTCATATGTCTGATGATAGCAATAAATATTTTGCGACGAAAAATCACATTCATACTGACTGAACTTGAGCTCGCGAAACTCAAATCTCGAGTTTACTAACAAACCGCATAGCCACAAGACTAAGCCCTAATGGTTTTTATCATTTTTACCATATACTGTATAGTATCCTTTTTTAGGATTGCACATGCTATATGTGTCTTTTTGTTACCATTAATACTACCTTTTGTGTTTGTTTATTTTTTATTTTTTCAAAAGCTAACTTTTTACTACTACCTGTTTTTTATTTGCAGTTTTCAAATGTGTTGTTTCAATTACACATGGGCCATTACACTTTTATTTTCGGTTTCAGTAAATCTTTAAAAACTAATTTTTTTAAATGGGCAGTTGTATTATTCACAGTATGTAGGAATTGCCTCAGCATATTCTCTCCATAGGCTCTGACAAAGTATCAGACAAAGACAGTCCATTATCTCATTTTGAGGTTTGTACCAGTGTCTAGAGGTACCAGTATCGCATTTTGAAACTTTGGATACACTAAGCTCCCGCTGCAACAGTAACTTTTTATATATATTTTTTGTTTGTTTTTTCTCGTAGTTCTTAAAAATGGAAAAAACACTTTTCTCATGATACGAATTTTAAAAGTTAGAATGGTAAATGTTTTATTTGTTAATTAAAAATGAGTTTCTATGCAGACTATTTTATTAGCCAGTATTTATTATAAAGAGAGTTCAGTCTTATCGTCTGTCAGCAGCAATGATATAGGAGTTTGCAGAAAAAATGGTTGGCTTACATCAGACAGAACTCAACTCAGATACCCAAGTTTTGCAGCCAAGCTCTCTACCAACTGCTCTACAAGACCACATTTACGTAATAGTTGTGCATACAGTCCTACTCATTACATGTGAATATCTCATAGCATATCTACCACCATTCCAGCCTATATATACAAATCTCAAAGTTTGTGCAGATCTAAGAACAAAAGAATCCCGGAACCTCTCACTCACAAGGCAACAAGCTGTCTCATTAGGCTACACAGGATTCAATAGATTCATTTGGTGAGATGGGTCAGTATTTAGGTTAAAATATGCTAACAATTTTGTGTTACTCAACACCACTAAAGACTGCTCTCACGGCCCTTATTGGTATGTTTAGCAATACAGATACTAGCGTACTCAAACTAACCATTGGCAATGTGCCAGGCTAATGGCGAATGACTGGCAATTGCATTAATTTCCACTGTTTATAAGCGGAGCATTTAGTATTTACATATTTATTTATATATCAATACTTAGTATTTAGCTAGTCTTTGGTATAATCAAAGTTGTTTCTGTCTGTCCGGAAACACATGTATAAGGTGAAAAGAAAATTAATCCATACAAGCTTTAAAGTAGCAGAGTAATGGCTCAACGTGGTAATAGCTGTGCACATAATTAGTATATGTGCTCTATTTGCTCACCTGACAGTTCCTCACAACACAAAAGACTACCAGGGTACTACCACAGTATAATTAAGCCTTGTAAATTTGATAAAAGCAGTTGATAGTGTAAGTACTTGCTAGTTCAGCCTTGACTTTGAAAAGCCAGTTATCTCTTGTCTACAAACCTGCATGCTTGATTTTTAACGTTTCAAATAATGATTTGTGAAATAAGAAAAATAGAAAAGTAAGGAAAGTAACAGTTATTTAATTTTCATGTGAAACAGTTATATTGTGGATAGCATTGAAATTATTCTGCTCACTCACATAAATATGTATAGATGTTGCTATTGTAAAAAAAAATTCATGAGAAACTGAAAAAAATTATTTGACTTGTTCTGAGTGTGTAAACAAAGCATGTGCCTGTTGCGGAGAAAGACATTCTGAGATTGTTCAAAACACTTCTCTGATTCAGTGGCTGGTCAAGATTACTACTAATACATTCAACATGATTTGCACCAACGCCGAAAATAAAATCATTTTTATTGGTAGTGAAAGCAAAGCTAGTTAATTCCTACAGCATATGTCAGGGTAAATGTTTCTTGATGCACTATGTTGAACCTGCTCTAGTTTTTTTCATGTGTAGATGATGAAATTGCGCATCAAGCAGGTACGCCACACAACGGTAAACACTTGATATTACATGCATGAAATATTTTCCAAACGTCTGGATTGGGGCTTTCAACCTATAGCCGTCTCACTAAAAAGAGTCGGCTATTACATTTAAAGTTCAATTGGTCTACATAGATGCTGAAACCTAAATTAGTATCAACTCCTAAAAAACTTTGTTTTTGTATTAAAGGTGATAAATACCTTGTTATCTACTAAAACATATTTATTATATTACTATAATAAAAGTACTATTAAAAGTAACCTAAAAAGTAATAACCAAAAAATAGTAGCTTATATAGTAGTAACTATATAGTAATAAATATATATTTATCTACATGTATATAATAATATTACTATCATTAAATATTGTTATAATTGTAAAATTCACACAGTATTGAACCAGTTATTAAAATGTCCAGTTTTAACAGTAAGCGAGATTTTCTACGACATTGCAGAGTACAATAATGCAAAGTGATAATTGCAGTGATAATGTAAAGTTCAAGGACATCTATTGACACACCTACCCATCCAGACACATTCCCACATTTTTGTTGATCAATCCATGCGCTAAGGTGTATGTACCCCGGAGTAGGTTGATGTTTGAAGAGCTTTATTAGCAAACTTATTATCATAAACTCTCTTTCTCCAGAAGTCATTGCTAACCGACTTTCAATGATGAAATTCGCAGTGAATCGTAGGATCTTTAAAATTAGAGATAAATGTTTGACATTTAAACATTCAACATTATTCTACTTGATGTCCTATCAGAGAGAATTTTTTGCAATTAAACTTCAAAATCAGAAGTAAATTTTAAAAAAAATCAAAACCTTTGTAATTTATGCCTAACCTATACGCTAATGTAAGTGCGTGCAAAAAAACATTGGGCAGAAACTTTGATTGTCGATTATCTACCATCTACTATAATTGACCATCAATTATCGAGTGCTTATTACTGATCATAAACTATTGAAACAAACACTTTCAATTTTTTTGCCTAACCCACGATCATGTAGAATTGTGGAAAAAAAAACATAGTACAGAATCTTCAACTATCGATTATCTACCATCAACCATTGGCTGTCAATTATCAACTATAGCATATTGAATATCCACCATTAGATCCAGCTAACTACTATTAACTATTGACCAGACAAAACTTCTTTCTTATTACTGGTATATAGTCCCAAATCTTTGGAATGAAAAGTTAAAAAATTATTATCAAAAAAATGTAAATTTGGTAAAAAATCTATTTTAACCTTTACTGACTTTTAACCCAAACCTTTAGCATACTTTAGTATCGAGCACTTTATGCGGACTTCTAGCCTCTACTTTATTGTAAAATAATATGTAGGTATTTTTAATGCTATTAACCCATTTTATGACAATGTTGACCATAACGAACATAATGGTTATAATAATTGCAGGACTAATTCTGGTTATTTAACAATTTGGTAAGCATAAATAATTATGCATGACAAATTTAAATTTTTGAAAAAAGCAAAGTTATTAGGATGACATTTAGTTTCAGGCTAATTAATGGCATATTGGCAAAAATATTTATAATTCAAGCTAAAATTCTCTAATTTTTGGATTGGATTATGTATATAAAGCAACGGTAATTTTAGGTCAGTTTTTCTAAAAAAAATCAATCTTATAGATCAGCATAAAGAGCATATGCCATCATTTAGGTCAAACACCAATCATGGCCAAAACTGTTATTGTACTGCTCCATGAGTCTTTTCAGATTTTTTGAAGCTGTCATGTTTGTCATGTATTTGCTTTTTGTTTTTATTATAAACTGATCAAATAAAGCATGTAATTATTTTCACATTGTATGATTTGAACAATTTAAATCCAAATAAAAAAGAATTGGATTTTTTCCATAGATTATTAAAAACAATATATTTTTGAATGATCAAATTCTTTTGTAGCCTTATTTGGATATTAAAGTTGTAGCCTTTCTGTCAATTACAAATGTGGTTACTCAGCTTCATAAAACAAAGTTCAAAGTGGATTAAGGAACCAGTGCAACTGAAAAGCCCTGTATATATATACTGTCAGAAATAACAGTGTTAAAACAGGTTAAAACAGTGTCATGTTTTTTGCACAAATAATCTGAGAGGAGATTTTAACTCAGTTTATTTTCTGATTCACCTGTATAGTTTCTAAGGGTTTATTAAAGGTGACTTCAAATATTGTGGTTTTTATTTCCTTGATTATTAGTTGTTTTTCACAAACTTTGCTGAGTCTATATGCCCTTATTTTCATTAGGTTTGATAACGAGTTTAATTTTAAAATTACTGATGATAGATTTTTGAGTAGGTATTATTGTATCAGTGAAATCTAATTTTGATATATTCATTTCAATAGTACATGTAGATTTTATGCATTCGTTGGTATTTTTGGTGACGCCATTTTATCATGGTTCGCTTTCTTTGTAGACAATTTTTATTGTTGAAAACATGAAGCTTCTGCACTTAATTTTCACAAAAGATTATGTTCTTCGCAATATTTGTATAGCGATTTTAACAATTTTTTCCAGAAAATTTCAGCATACTATCAAAATAAATAAAAAATACTATCAAATGACGCAAAATGAACAAAAGTGATGATTTTTTTGTCTACAAATATGGCGGCGTTTCAGCAAATGAGCGCATGCGCAGACGAATTAGTGACATTGAAGTAAACGCTCATAGCCAGATGAACAACTCTCTTGTACAAGGTGGTGGCCCTGAAAAGGGCCCTTTGGGGGAGAGTCAGCTCGAAACTAAAGGTTATAGTCCGAGTCGATCACGAGGGTCAGGTCAGATCGCGAAGACTACTCGCTTTGGAGGAGCATTAGAATTAGCATGTTAGAACTAGCTTACGGTATTTATGGGTAATAAGCGGGCGTATCGGAGAGAGGACTTGTAAAGCGGAGGTAATAGACACTCGTTTTGTTTGTTTTGCGCTAACTTTTGTGGTAAGATTTGACTGGATCTTATCGTTTTGCTGTCTTATCCATGCGTGTAACCAATTACAGTCAGTAAAATTGACCTATATTATTTTAACCAATTATCTTAGTTTTGGCCATTTTTGTGTGTATATAAGGACATGCAATCGTGTTGTTAGAGCGTTCTGCTCGTGTTGTGCTTTGTGCTGATATTTGTGAATAAACTTTGACGCTTTCTCAAGGTGTTGTTACTTGATTCATAGCAGACTATCTAGTAGGGAGCGCTAGCTTTATTTGTTTTGTCTTCTCCTCATAAGCCGTGGCTTAAGACTGCGTTTCATAGCTGCAGCTACACAAGGCTTCGAGGGACGACAGACAGATTTGGCGAGTCTGTAACGCTGTGCGTAGGCACGTGGTATTAGACAGCGAACCACAGCTGCATCCACGCTAGTGCACCACCTCAGCCAGACAAGTGTTCTGCCAACTAATAGGAACTAGACATTTAATGATAGTTGGATAATTTCATGCCTGTAGCCGAGTAACTCTAACTTCCAAGAGTTTTGTTCAGGAGTTACCGTGTCGGGGTATACCGGCAACCATGTTACGAGGCCAGCATTCGGTCTGATCCTACGAGGCCAGTATTCGGTCTGATCCTACGAGGCCAGTATTCGGTCTGATCCTACGAGGCCAGTATTCGGTCTGATCCTACGAGGCCAGTATTCGGTCTGATCCTACGAGGCCAGTATTCGGTCTGATCCTACGAGGCCAGTATTCGGTCTGATCCTACGAGGCCAGTATTCGGTCTGATCCTACGAGACCAGTATTCGGTCTGATTCTACGGGCCTGTGTTCGGTCCAAATTCGTCAGGGCCAGTCTTCGGTCCAGCTTAGTCAGACTTAGGGTAGCCCCGTATAATCTTGACGGTCGGGTGTGGCATCATTAGCGAGTATTACTTTATTGGTGGCAGCGGTGGGATCTTGCTGAAGAAAGATCAGAGAACCCACATAAAAAAGGAGGATGTCGACACCCCAAGCCTCACCAATATCATCGCGAACCAGGGCAGCTATTGGAAATAGCTCGATTACAAGACAGATGGGAGCCATAGCAGCTGATGTGAATCATATGGCGGAAGAAACTGTACACCTAATGAAGGCATCAAAAAGGGCAAATCTACCTACACCTACGTTTGATGGGACCTCCGATGTCGATACATTTATACACCAGTTCACGCGAGTTGCACAGTTAATGCAGTGGGAGGAGCCAGAAGCTGCTATTAGATTTCAGATGGCGATATCGGGGCCTGCTAAAAAGGGACTAACAGCAACATCCTTCGAGGGGATGTGTACTCAGTTAACCTCCCGCTACCGTTTGAGTGAAGATAGCGCAGTGAAGCTATTGAAATCATTGAAGTGGAAGGCGAATGACAATGTTCATGAATTTGCTGCTTATGTGCGCAAATTGGTAGAAAAAGCTTTTCCGGAGCTGGATGATACACAGCAAGAGAAAAGAGCCATTAAGGAACTTACCAATGCGTTGCCATCGGGATGTCAGCCGCTTTCATGGGAGCTGCGCCATCGTACTCCTGATAGTTATGAAGAGGTGGTTGAGCTTGTACAGTCGTTTGGGGAGCTAAATTTTGGAGGACCCAATCGCATAAGCCAGGTCGAGACAGATGAAGTGAGTTGCCTGCGGAAGGAAGTTGCAGCTCAGGCCGCCTTAATTGAGCAAATGGTAGCTTCGCAGGCGCAAATGCAAAAGCAGCTGAGCGCTGCCTTAACACAGATACAGCCCAGGCGTACACCAATTACATGCTACCGTTGCCAAAAGACTGGGCATATGGCCAGGAGTTGTCCGACCATGCCTAGACCGGCCCCAAAGCTGCAAGCGGAAAACGGCAATGTTCAGCAGGGTCAAGCCTGAGCCCTGCTGAACAGGACCCTATCCGGCAAACTATTGTATTTAACATTGGAGGGCACACATCTGCTCTATTTGTTCCTACCAGGTTTGAGAACAAAACTATGCCCATGCTACTCGACAGTGGTTGTACACAATCCGTCATTCCAACCGCGGTGCTGGAGACCTTGCCACGAAGTTGTTACACACCGGTATCGCCCACCCGAGGTCGCGGGGTGCTCGCTAATGGGGAGGAGATCCGGTTAGATGGGGTCACAACACTAACCTTTAAGCTGGGTCGTCTACAAGTAAGTGCACCATTCTGGGTGGCGGACATCAACAACCACGCCTTATTGGGGCTCAACTTTTTCCAGGAGCATGACAGCTCAATCGACTTTAAAACTTGCCAGTTCCAATGCGATGGTATCAAAGTCAGCTGTTGCTCAAAAGAGGGAGAACCCTTACAGGTCGGGGTACAAGCCAGACACGCAAGCAGGATTCCTCCGCAAACGGAATTGGTCATACAGGCCCGACTAAATCGTGTCTGGGTACATGGGGCTGGGTGTATTGAAACCACTCAAGCAGCCCCAGGAGTGGTAGTGGCTAGCTCGTTGCACCGCCCTAATGGGCAGCTCTTACCCATACGGGTGATGAACTATAGCGATCATCCAGTGACCATTCCTGCGGGCAAACGGATTGCGGTTTGTACAGCAGTACAAGCAATAGAAAGCCTAGACATGGCCACCCCAGCCATATCAGACAAAAACTGGGAGGATATCGTCTGCAGATGGTGTGAAGGTCTGGATCAAGAAGGATCCGTAAAAGCAAGGAATCTGCTCAGCAAACATCACGCAGTATTTAGCAGAGAGAAATTTGATCTGGGTCGAACAGATGTTGTACAACATGACATAAATCTCAGCACTGGAGCTAGGCCTATCAAACAAAGACCGTATAGACATGGGCCTGTGCAAGAGGAAGAGATTGAAAAGCAAGTCGAAGAACTAAAAGCACATGGCCTGGTCAAGGAAGGTCATGGTGCATGGAGCTCTCCAGTGGTGCTGGTAAAAAAAAGAGATGGCAGTTGGCGCTTTTGCGTCGACTATCGTAAGCTAAATGAGGTCACACAAAAAGATGCTTACCCCCTTCCGCGCATAGACGACAGTCTGGATGCTCTTGGCGGGAGCCGCTTGTTTAGCACCTTGGACTTGACATCCGGATATTGGCAGGTGGGGCTAGCTAAGGGAGCTCGAGAGAAGGCAGCCTTCGCCACACGTTCTGGTTTGTGGGAATGGCAAGTCCTCCCCTTTGGTCTAACCTCAGCTCCATCGACATTTGAAAGATTAATGGAACGAGTACTGCGAGGGCTACACTGGCGAACTCTGCTTATATATCTGGATGATATAATCGTGTTTTCCAAAGATTTGGACAGCCATCTCAGTAGGTTGGAAGAAGTATTCACCCGACTGAAGGCTGCGGGGCTGAAATTGAAGCCGAGCAAATGTACGCTTTTTGCAAAACAAG
Organism: Watersipora subatra; assembly: GCF_963576615.1. Classification (NCBI taxonomy): domain Eukaryota; kingdom Metazoa; phylum Bryozoa; class Gymnolaemata; order Cheilostomatida; family Watersiporidae; genus Watersipora; species Watersipora subatra. The sequence continues at coordinate 8,049,409 of NC_088712.1, forward strand.
TAAACTACCTGGGACATGTTGTCAGTGCAGATGGGGTGGCAACAGACCAAGAGAAGGTTGCAGCTGTTAGAAATTGGCCAGTACCGCAGCACAAGACTGATGTGCGGGCTTTTCTGGGAACTTGCGGGTACTATCGTCGGTTTATTGCCGGGTTCTCCGAACTCCAAAGGCCACTCAGTCAACTTTGTAAACGGGAGGCAAAGTTCCGTTGGGATGAAAATTGTCAAAGAGCATTTGATATACTCAAAGAGAAGCTGACATCAGCTCCTATTTTAGCTTACCCGGATTACACCTTACCCTTTATTTTGGACACAGATGCCAGTCAGGTGGGAACTGGAGCTGTTCTCTCCCAAAAGCAAAAGGAAGGTGAGAAGGTTGTCGCCTACTACTCCAAAATGTTTTCCCCGGAAGAAATGAACTATTGTGTCACCCGCAAGGAGCTTCTGGCCATAGTCAAGGCAGTAAACCATTTCCGGCCACAACTATACGGCAGGAAGTTTGAGATACGGACGGACCATGCCTCACTTCTCTGGCTTTTACGAACCTCTGTTCCAACTGGTCAACTTGCACGTTGGATGGAAACACTGTCAGAATTCGACTTTTCATTGACTCATCGTTCCGGTCGCAAGCACAACAACGCTGATGGATTGAGTCGCCAAGAGTGTCAAGACTGCAAGCAATGTGCTAGGTTGACAGGGGAGATTAAGTTGAGTGCCTTAGACAACCCAGAGATTCATAAGTCAAAAATAACCTCCGAACAATTGGCTGACCCACACATTGGACCAGTCCTACAGGCCGTGAAATCATCAGGTGCTATTGATGAAAAACATGCATCGGCAGAAACTCTCAAATTGTGGTCAAGAAAAGAATTTTTGGAGATAGGCCCAAACGGGGCTCTGCAGATCAAATTGCCAGATGGGCGCCATAGAAGTCACCAAACTGTGTGCCCTCAGGAACGGCGGTTGCCAATCATGACTGAAAATCATAACCAGGCACACCTGGGAGTCAACAAAACCCTACTAGCTATTCGTCGACAATGGTATTGGCCTGGTATGACGGGAGACATCCGAAGATTTGTGGCGTCATGTACAGCGTGTCAACAAGCCAAGGTAGCTCGCCATCGCCACTTCCACCCCAAGAATCATCTAACGGCAGGCCGGCCTTGGCAAGTGGTTGCTGTAGATTTGTGCGGACCGCTCCCTGAGACAGAAGCAGGAAATACGCAAATATTAGTGCTGGCAGACCATTTTACCAGATGGTATGATGCCATTCCGATTAAAGATGGCAAAGCTTCCACCGTGGCTAAAATACTGGATGAACGGGTGTTCTCATATTTCGGCATTCCTGAAACATTACACAGCGACCAGGGGGCGCAATTTCAGTCCCAGCTGCTAGCGGAATGCTGCAAGCTCTGGAACTGTACGAAGACCAAGACGGCACCTTATCACCCACAAGGGAACTCAGTGGTAGAAAGATTAAACCGAACGGTAGGGAATTCCCTGCGTGCCCTATTGCGTGATTCAGAGCATCGAGAATGGGATGAGCTTTTGCCACAAATTATGAGAACCCTACGTGCCACGCCCCACCGGATGACAGAAGAAACACCGAATTATTTGATGCTCGGAAGAGAAACGCGACTACCACCTGATCTACTCCATGAAGGACGGGAGGAATCCGTGTTGCAAGAAGATTATGCCCAGCAACTCCAGGAGCGTTTACAAATAGCTGGAGAAAAACTTCGAAGGAAACAGCTAATGCCTCGAGTCTCAGATAGTGAAGAACCATCAAAATATATGGTTGGGGATAAGGTGTGGTTGAAATCCTTCTATAAACCTACTGGGAGGGGCCAAAAACTTCAGCCCAAATACATTGGTCCATACCACATTACGGCAGTGCTTCCATATCAGAGTTACGAGATGAGCCGAAACGGCAAGCTATCCGTTCAACACGAAGGACGTATCCGGCTATGGCAGGGAGGGGAACAATCGCAAATGGAGGAAACTCCAGCTCAATCAGATACAAATGAAGACACCCAAGAAAGCCATGACATAGGCCGCCAGGTCGCAAGTGCCGTTCAGAGACAGCAGGTGTGGAAGTCACCCCGAGGAAAGAGGAAGTCTTGTCGACCCAGATACCTAGATGAGTTCCACTTGGACCTGTGTAAGGCTCAGGAGATGTTTCCGGTCGACAAAGAAGTAGCTATTCTGGGACAGAATTCAGTTCTTGTCGGGGGTAGTGAAGTAAACGCTCATAGCCAGATGAACAACTCTCTTGTACAAGGTGGTGGCCCTGAAAAGGGCCCTTTGGGGGAGAGTCAGCTCGAAACTAAAGGTTATAGTCCGAGTCGATCACGAGGGTCAGGTCAGATCGCGAAGACTACTCGCTTTGGAGGAGCATTAGAATTAGCATGTTAGAACTAGCTTACGGTATTTATGGGTAATAAGCGGGCGTATCGGAGAGAGGACTTGTAAAGCGGAGGTAATAGACACTCGTTTTGTTTGTTTTGCGCTAACTTTTGTGGTAAGATTTGACTGGATCTTATCGTTTTGCTGTCTTATCCATGCGTGTAACCAATTACAGTCAGTAAAATTGACCTATATTATTTTAACCAATTATCTTAGTTTTGGCCATTTTTGTGTGTATATAAGGACATGCAATCGTGTTGTTAGAGCGTTCTGCTCGTGTTGTGCTTTGTGCTGATATTTGTGAATAAACTTTGACGCTTTCTCAAGGTGTTGTTACTTGATTCATAGCAGACTATCTAGTAGGGAGCGCTAGCTTTATTTGTTTTGTCTTCTCCTCATAAGCCGTGGCTTAAGACTGCGTTTCATAGCTGCAGCTACACAAGGCTTCGAGGGACGACAGACAGATTTGGCGAGTCTGTAACGCTGTGCGTAGGCACGTGGTATTAGACAGCGAACCACAGCTGCATCCACGCTAGTGCACCACCTCAGCCAGACAAGTGTTCTGCCAACTAATAGGAACTAGACATTTAATGATAGTTGGATAATTTCATGCCTGTAGCCGAGTAACTCTAACTTCCAAGAGTTTTGTTCAGGAGTTACCGTGTCGGGGTATACCGGCAACCATGTTACGAGGCCAGCATTCGGTCTGATCCTACGAGGCCAGTATTCGGTCTGATCCTACGAGGCCAGTATTCGGTCTGATCCTACGAGGCCAGTATTCGGTCTGATCCTACGAGGCCAGTATTCGGTCTGATCCTACGAGGCCAGTATTCGGTCTGATCCTACGAGGCCAGTATTCGGTCTGATCCTACGAGGCCAGTATTCGGTCTGATCCTACGAGACCAGTATTCGGTCTGATTCTACGGGCCTGTGTTCGGTCCAAATTCGTCAGGGCCAGTCTTCGGTCCAGCTTAGTCAGACTTAGGGTAGCCCCGTATAATCTTGACGGTCGGGTGTGGCATCATTAGCGAGTATTACTTTAACATCATAAAAGTAAGAATTATTCTATACTGTTCAATGGTATCAAAAATTGTTAAATAACCATTTATGTCTTACTGTGTTTTATTCTAATGTATCATTATCTTTCAATCTTTAATCCATACTAAACTTTGAAATGTGAATATATTGAAATGTGCTCGAGCAAGATAAAAATTCCATTACAGACAAGCTAGCATGTTTTGTAAATTGAAAGTATATACCAGTGCAATTCCTTCCCAAGAAATATTTCCAAAGGGGAAAAACAGCCAGTTGGTCACATGTAGAAAAAAGTCATTCAGTGTTTCTAAAGGGATTTCAATGCATTGTGGCAGAGGAAAGTGGTCACCTAAAACATTTAACAACATAAACATTTAGTGCAGACAAAACCGATTGTCTCTAACCATGGATTAAGCGAACATAATTGTTTTGCATAATAGAAACTGAATAAGTAATTGAAAACTTTACTGCCTAGGTTTCAACCAAACAGAAGCTAAATTGCTAAAGCAATTTTTTCTTGTTTCTCACCAGGAAAATGTTTAAGTTTTATAAAAATATCTAAATACATTTTAGCATTATGTTGCTTTTTACATTTTAGAGGCAGAACAGTTCAGAGAAAAGCGCTGTTTAGCAAAAAAAGTTTACGAGGTCTTTTTTGAAGCCTAAAAAGTCGCAAGTGCATTTTTGCTACTAGTTGACTGGCCAGTTCTGAGATGAATTAACAATGCAAACCTAAAGCTGTCAAGTAGGTTGAGATTACCAATACTCTAATAAAATCAAAGGACTCGACCAAAGTAAAAGTACTAAAATGACACCGCATTATGACACCAAATTTTAATAGCTCGCTTGTGTTCTTTATTAACTGCTAGTACCCTGTCAGTCTAGTGTTGGCAGAGAATTGCTGTTCTAAATTACTGAGAAGTTGATGACTTGCAAAGGTGTTAGCCTGTTATCCTGGCAATGTGTCATGAGTTGGTATCCTGCATGACACAACAATTTAGCTGAAACATTTTTAGCCCCAGCTTTAAGTAAACAAGATTTTCATTATTGAGAATAACAGCACACTGGCAGTCTAATATGCTGTGAGAGATTTGCAGGTGTACCAATACAGCACGGAAAATTACCATCTGATTAAGTTTCAGAAACGTTGTTAGGGAGACAATTGCTGTGGGTGTACGAATGCCTGTCCACCTAGATGAATATGATGTTTGATGCTGACAGACACTGTCCTTGCTGTAGAAAAAGTTTTTGAGGAATAGTTTTTTCTCTCAAATATTCTTGAATCAGATTTTTCCGTTTATGACACATCACCGTAAATAGAATGTCATGGCGCAGAACATATTTTAACCATTGTTTAGAAAAATTAACACACGAGAAATTGTGACTGGGTAAAGGAAACTGCCTGTTCAAGAATAAGAGATGTTAAATGCAAGGCAATAAAACAGTCATATATTTTATAAATATATATAAATGTAACAATATTATAATATCATTGTAATATAATAATAGATTAAACTATAATATAATTAGATTTATATATTAAAATTATAGCGTTATTATATACATATTATTATATTATAGAATATACTAGCTGTGCTACCTGGCGTTGCCCTAATATTAAAAATCAACTTATAAATGATGAGAGGTAATGAAAGTTGCTTACTACTTGCTATTAGTCTGGCACATTGTCAATGGATAATTTGAGTAAGCTTACTAACAAGAACTATCCCTTCTCTGTGCTGTTGCACCTATCACCTTATGTAGTAACGGAAAGCCGTTGCGCATTTGCTCCCATATAGCGACATATATCGCCTAGGGAATCTGTCAATCTTTTGTGGCTGAAGTGGTAAAGCAGTTTGATCAGCAAATAGGAGGGTCTGAGATCAAATCTTCTGTCGTACGGATTCTTTATTCAAAGACTTTAATAGTTACAGCTGGACATAAACAATACTGACAAACTTTGAGAAATGCATGTATAGAAAATGAAGAAAACTTGAAGGAGTGAGGTGGGGACAACCCTTCCTTTTAGGGTTTCTGCGCCAGGCCGCATACAGCTGGTGATACAATTTGCTGGAACTAACAGAATGAAGCTGTACCCAACTAACTTCCGTTCTGCTGAAACCAAAAGATTGTTCTAAACTCAATGCTGCCTGCGATACATCCTGCTGAAACCAATAGAAAAGAACACAACTCTTGTACAAACAATAACCCTTTATTTAATTATTTGCTGCAATATTATCCAAGTTTGATGCTATCTTTTTAATAATGATCAGAAATACTATTTCTCCAATTTTTAAATAAACAATTTAGTATAGAATGATAATTATCATGTTCTCTTTTGAGAACAAAACACAAGCTGACTTGACTAAAAAATTTTAGCAGTTATTTTATTACACAAGTGGATGACCTAAAGATTAACATTTATTGCTCAAACTGCCAATCACATTGTTTTCCCGACTGTTAATTTTGTAAAGTAATAAAAAAACTATTTAGGCACAACTAGCTATTGCAGTGCAATAACCTAAACTCTACCAAAAGTTCTATATAATTTTATATATACTATATAGGGAACAATACTTTGAAAAAACAGTAAGACACATTTTAATAACAAGAAGGAATAAATACCAAACAATATCTCAAAAGAATGAACATAAAAAATTGAAAAAATATTAACTAAATGTATTTAACAGCTATAGTGCTTGCAGCTAACATGCGAACAGTGAAAATAAGATTGTTATAGATTTTTCTTTGAGTATGAATTTTCTATAAATTTTGATAAATGACGTCTGTCATTTTTTGTAGGTTTACATATGTCCAAGAAGTTATTTTTATATATAATAAAAAGCTTGTTGCTTGTTCACCTGGTCTTTTCATTAGTCTATTAGAAACTAATTTTTAGGAAGTTGCTTTGCCTTTTTGCTGGACTATTATTCATATTATTGTTTGCCCGCTAGAATAGCATTCAGGATTTTTTATGTTTACTACAATAAGAACATTATTACCTAATACTATAATACTATAATGGTAATATATTATTATTTATGATATCGCCGGTATATGGGTACACCTTTTATGAATGAATACATGTGGTGCAGTGTTTGCAATAGACTGCCAACGACCTCTTTTCTTGTTGTTGTTCTGCCTCTTTATCCGTGTGCTGTCTTTTGCTGGCTCCACCATAAGAGACAATTGGTATTTCAGTCTTTCGTCGGTCTCAGCTGTCTTCTCTTGGTTGACTGAGTCTTCACCGTTGAGTGGATTTCCTGCCGGGCCAAAACTTGACCCGGCCATGGTGCCGGCCCTCGTCTCTGCACTCTGTCGTTACAACTGAATACCTTTCCTGACGTCGATTATAGTCCTTATGTGATTCAAGATATTGATTCCTACTGTTGGTATGCCAGTGCACTAATCAATAAGCTACGGTTGCTCCCTGCGCTATTTTCCTAAATCAGGAACTTCTAAGTGATGAATCATGGAACATCAAAATCTAAGCAATAAGTCATGAGACCAAACTTTTAAAAAAATTTCTGTATTCTTATTGTTGCTTGAATTTTGATTTGCTAAGCTTAGGAAGCAATTGGCCAGTTGGCAACTACCATTTGGTTTGATATTTCGCTGGATGACATCAATATGACAGATGCGCCCTAATATGGTCTCTTATACTCTATTTTTCAAGTATATTTTGCAAACTGTCTGAAAGATAACTACTGTAGATGCAGCAGTAGCTGGATCTAGTTATTTTAAAATAACCAATAACAACATAATTACTGATAACTATGTTTTAATATTTATGTAGAAATGTAGTACTAATGGAACGTGTTGACAACGCACGGTTTTCTAATTAGCAGTTATCATTCAAGCTCTGGTAAAAACTTTTTACTGTTGCCTCCTTATATTTCATTTCAATTAAAGATTAATGTTTGTGAACTTGCTCTTAAATAGTTATTGAGCTATCAGATTACTTGTATACAATTGTTACTGTTATTACTATATTATTATAACAATTCTCTTTAAAAGAAAAAAGAACAAACATCCTTTTCCAATCTTGCCTGTTTCCAAAACTTGTTGCCGTAGTGAATTTAAGTTGTATTCTAATTAACCATGGGAATGATCATAGAATTTGTTTTAGTATCAAAGTTTATAGCAATTTATTTTTGCAATATCTTCAAAAGGATGATTTAAATTGTGTCGTAACAGTTGCACTGTAACGGCACATCTGAAAATTAAAAATTAAAGAAAAATAAATAATAAAACTTGAAAGGTATTGTTTTTTTTAAATTCAAAAAAATAAAAAGGCTAAAAGTTATATTAGTTCATAATAAAATGTACATATTTAGCTTTAATTACAATAAGGATACCTTAAATGAGCTAAAAAATCAAAATTGGCTTAGCCATGTGGTTGTTCGCATAATTACAAAGGCAATCGTCACAAGTTCAATTCTAAAACTGTGGAAAAAGGTTTTTGCTAAACTTTTATTGCTATAACTAAACACCATGACAACAGAATACAAAAAATACATGTAAGAATTGAGATTTATACTTTTAGATTAAAATATTAGCCCAAGTTACTAAAAAAACTCTTTAAAATTGGCTAGCCACTCCTTTGGTGACATCATACAGTTAATTTGCATGTTGCATGGCAACTACCAACAGTAGCTAAATGATCTCTTAAGCAGCATTTGCCACAAAAACTTTTACAAGATGTACCCTGTTCGAAATTCTATATCGCCTAGTTGAACTGTTTTTTTTTATTTTTTTCAAAATAATAGAATCGATAAACAAAAACGAAGGCAAAATTGCTGGAGCCAATTATTTGGTTTACTTTATCTTATTGCTATGAAATGAGTAAGACAATCAACAAAAAATTTGTTATGTAAAATATCAAAAAAACTGAGTGTCAACCTATTTGAGTTCATAGTTGCCCTTATTCAATAATAGCTTTTCGCAAGTGCTTTTGGTTTCAGAGGTTTTCAGTAAGCATAAGCACTAAAAAAGCATTTTTTTCGAAATAGTTTAAAAATTGCTCCACGCAATACTTTTATGTGTATGTATATGTTATACAAATGTTCGATGCTATACAAAAGAGCGTTGATCAGACAACTTATACAATCTTACTCATAACTACTATTTGTGCTTTATGGAAACATGTCGCCTGCATTGCAAAATAATAAAGCTATTATGAAGACAAAGGTCCAGTGCTCGCTATGATGTAAGCCTACATAGCTAAAATAAGATGACACAAAATATGTGTAACACAATTAACACATATAATACACGGCGTTTAGTATTCTAACTTTCAAATTAGGGTATTTTTTATGTCTGTTTGTGTCTCGCAAATGCATAGTTGAAATATTTCAAAGCTCATGGCATGGCTATAACAAGTTGCTGCAAAAAAGATCTCTTACTTCTTATGCCAAACATTTGGTCAAACTTTGAAATTTATAAACATAGGCAGCTAATTCAGTTGTCACTTGCTAAGTTTCTTCACTTGATGAATTTGAGCAAATTAACTCTTTAAAGTCAGAATCCATTTTCAAAAAAAACTTCAAAATTTGATATGATCATATACATACATATTCTTTTACAACTTTAGAAGTAATTAATAAACCTTCAAGCCAAAAATTGTTTAATGTTTAAGTTTAAAGTGTGTGTCTATTTGGTCCAGTAAGATAAATAAATTTTGTTGTGTATATGCTCTTAAAAAACTGATGCTGACTAAAAATATATATAGAGAATCTTATTCACCATAAAATCTCTTTTCCAATGATATAAAAAACAGCTTCAAATAGCTTAACTAATTGCCTTTATTCCATCTAAACAGGAAAAAATGTTTAATGAACTAGTGTCTAACTCGCCACTAAAATGCAAGAGATTACTAGACATAAGAACAAAAAATTGTGTTATACATATTTCGTGCTCTCTTATGTTAGCCATGTAGGCTTACATCATAGCAAGTACTAGACCAAATAGACACACCCTTTAAACTTAAACTTTAAACAATTTTTGGCTTGAATATTTAATATAGGTTTATTAATTACTTCTAAAGTTGTAAAAGAATATGTATGTATATGACCATGTCAACTTTTGAAGTTTGTTTGAAAGTTAGTTTGACAGTTAATTTCCACTTTAAAGAGTTAACTTGCTCAATTTTATTTAGAAACTTAACACGTGGCCACTGAATTAGCTGTCAATGTTTATAAACTATTTTAAAGTTTGACCAAATGTTTGGCATAAGAAGTAAAACATCTTTTTTCAACAATTTGTTATAGCCCATGCCACGAGCCTTGGAATATTTCAATTATGCATTTGCGAGACACAAACAGCCATAAACAAATACCTTAATTTGAAAGTTGGAATACTAAACATTATGTATTTCGACAAAAATAAATTTTCCATGCCAAAACCTTTTTTGTTACCAGTGTAACGCCGCACATTTAACTTGTTATATCAAATATTTGGCTAACAGCTGATATTTGTTATAACGGGATTTTTTGAATTATGACACAATCATATAATAAGAGATGTGGCCATCAATTTGTTCAAATTCACAGTGGTTGGAAATTGGGAGAAAATATTGCATCATTCAGAGTTAAAACCTTTGACATGGCACACCAACATGTTGACAACCACAAAAATTGACCATTTACAGCCAGTGAGAGTAATTGTATGCTTAGTTATTACACCCGTCGATTTATTATGACACACTAGACTGGCAGGGTACAAATTTGAATAACTTTAAGCCTAGATACAGTTTAGGTTAAAAATTTGCTCAGTAGTTCAAACTAAATGCTTTAAACTGCAATAAATACTTCATTTGTCAAACTCATTTATAGATATGGATTATGTGCATCAATCAGAAAAACAGATATTATTTTTGGCATCCAATAAAAGTTTTAAAATAAAATTCAATATTTGAACCATATAAATGTTTATTATTTGGTCACATAAAATGTTGTACCGTTTGGGGAAACTAAATTTATTTATATTTTATGTTTCTTGTTAGTTTATAGCAATTTTGTGCTGTAATTTGCTCTAAATAAGTCACTATAGAAAAAGAAACGTTGAAATATGCCTTCGAGCTAATAAAAAAGCTTTACTTAAAACATACTTTTATACATATCATCAGGCATTACTTGGATAAAATAAATTTTCTCCATGTAGTTTCTTAGTGAAAATCAATGCTTCTATATGCATATAAATGTGCTTCACACTTTCAGTGTACATAGCTCAACTCGACGCAAGCAGCTTTTTAGTAAAGGTAGAACTTACTCAGCAAGTCAATACTGTGTAAATACTGGTTATAAAGCAATACTTCTGCTGGTCCAAGTGTAGGATGAATTCCTTTCAAGAAGTTTTCTATTGGAGTAAGCAATTCTGGTTTGCCAGCAATAGTTAATTCTGCTTTGACTCTTCAAAAGCAGAAATTTTGTATTAACTTTAAAATTACTGTTTTAATAAATCATAGTTTACATCTATCAAGTTTTGTTGCATTTTTTTTAAACTGTTTTAAAGACAAGTTACTTTAATGTTAAAGTTGTGTTTACACGAGGGCGGTTTGTCGAAGTTGCTTTCACGGCAGAGTTCTGTTTAGTGTAAAAAGAAAATGCCTATAAAAACGGCTTTGCTTCAATCACTGACCCATGACTGATGAAATATTCCATACTATGTTTTGATGATCGTTTTTAATGGAGTACAACATAGATTTGACCAATAATATCTCGCAAAAAAAAACACAATAAAATGGCCAAATATTCTGCTCTTCAAAAATTGTATTAATAACATTAGGTGTGTCTACATCAGGACAATTTATGATTAATATTACTTATCAAGTACTACAACTATTACGCATACTAGTAGATGGCATGTAGTAACAGAGTGACTCTGTTTTCTGTTTATGCTTATACATCATGCATTGTATTTCAGCTACGCGTATGTGCTGCTATAAGCACCACATATATACTGCTAGTACCTAGTAACCAAGGTTTAGGTAAATTAGCTCAATATATGAACTTTTCTACAATGCTAGGCTGCATAAGATGGCTTGGGTTTGATGGTTCTTGGTCAATGCTAGGATGGCCTAGCTGCAAGGTCAAATTAGTCCAGCTAGCAACCTTTATGCTACAGCAAGTTTCAGCTAAACTTGAAAGTAAACAGGGCCAGTAAATGTTTCGTCTTCTTTGCTAAAACTAATTTGACAGATGTTTGAATTTTGCGTGAAAGTTCAGATAGTTTTTTACTGTTCACCAATATAAAATACGGATTTGCATCTTTTTCTGCTACGCAAAAAGAAAAAACCTCAGCATTCCACTGATTACCCGGTTACGCAAGGACCCGACGGCATAGTTATTTTGGCACTTGGTTACCAGGTTACCCAGTTTGTCAGTTGCCAGGTTATCAAGTTATCTAGTGAACCAGTTACCAAGCTACCCAGTTACCCAGTTACCTAGTTACTCAGTTCCCCAGTTACCTGCTTCTTTGATCTTATCAAGTGTGCGGTAGATACGAAAAGCCGAACGCACTGAATGACTGAACAGACCAAATATCTTTTGGGAGTTAGCCTCCCTCCACTATTATCTATAAATCAAATATTATCTATAAATAATATTGATTGCATGTTTCATAAAATTATAATAGATATTACTATATATAGAAATAAATATATTCATTTCCAATCGAATAAAGAAACAATTTTGGCTAGTTATTTAGCTACTAGTTCACCAATGGTTAACGATACTACTGAACAAATAAAACCTTCCGCTTCTCTTAGGCATTTCCCTTTTATCTGTCAAAGGTAAGGCAAGTACTGATTGGACTAGTGACAGCAAAAATACTTCGATTGAATATGTAATATTTTTATTCATAGCGTGTTTCACTGGCGCGAAAATACACAACAGCCTCTAAAATGTTTCTACGGAATTCATTGAGCTCTTTATTTATAGAAGTTTGAGTTACATCCTTATCCTTAAATAGTCACACGAGAGGGCAACTCCCAGAATATTCTGTCTGTTCAGTCATTCAGCGCCTTCGGCTTTTCGTATCTACCGTCAAGTGTGTGATTAATCTAGGCTGTTTGAGTCCATAAGCCATCTATCCCACTACCCTCTCCTCTTTTGCTGGAATATTTAACTTACGAATGCACAGCTACATGTCTTATAAAATTCACCAGCAATAATGCATCTGGCTGCCTACTACAACCAGCTAACTAGCTTTTGCCTGAATTTTGTGCACATTTAAAGGTTCAACTAAGTTCGATCCAATTGCAATCCGCTTGCAACAAAAAGAGTTACACTAGCAATAGGGCACTAGCCATATTAAAATGCGTAAAGTATAACAGAATTCTTCAAGTAGCAATCAAGTTAAGTTACTTTCCATATTAAAATAGTTGGTTTTCACCATTTTCCTTGACTCAATTCTTATTACGCAAAATTAGGACATCAAACGAGCAATGATATACAAATACGATATATGATGGTTTCTTTGGAAACCATTGAGAGTCACTAGCTACTAGTACACAAGAATTAGTTATGTTGTAGTGGGTTCTGCAATATTGTTATAGTAGCCCTCCTGCTCTGCTTGTAAACCACTACAATGTCTGACTAGTTTGCCAAAACATGCTTGTCAGTCCAGATGTGAATGTACCAGGGGATTATGCAATAACCACTGAATTTCATACTTTCCTATTAGTATTGTGGTTAATTAATGCCATGTTCACCGCATATAAAATATATATATCGCAAAACCTTTATTTGATTGACATGGTGCTGCTTTTTCAATCCTTCTTTCATGGTATCGTTTCATCAAAGGTGGCATTCAAATAGAGAACTGTGCCAAATTTTCTGACTAGCTGGTCAGAACTTTGAGAAAATAAATTTAAGCCTTTTACAGGTGATTGATGTTAATATCACTTCTATGAAACTATAATCTTTGCTCAAAAATTTGCAAAATGAAAATACATTTTTTCCTGACACTAAAACTTTTTAGTTGCATTATTGCTTCTACAAGTACTTTACGTGTTAAAAAAATAATGTTTGGTTGATGACATAATAGTCTACAGGGGTGGATCTAAGAAAAAAAGTGTGTGGTGCAAAATTTGTGTAATATATCTAGAGTGGGAGGGGGTGCGCGGGGCGACCCCCTTACCTGGCCCCGCGCTAGCAGAACTTTTTGAAATTTAGGCATCTTAGAATGAAGGAGAGGTGTGTTTGAGCCTAAAAAAGTGTAATCATTTATTTGCAGGAAACAACAAGTTTAGAGGTAAAAATTGACATTAGAAATGATTAATTAAATTGGTGTTTTATAATGTTTATTATACTATGTATATCAAGATTACATGTAAACAGAAAGTTAACAAACATTTGTGCAATAAAATAAAATCAAGAAAAATTAATTACAAAACCTCAACAGCCATTTGGTTTGGCTGTGCAGAAATTAGCCATCATTTCTGCAAACAACCATCAAAAATGTTTCGTAGTATTAGCTACATAACGATGCTATTATAAAACAGACATATTAGGGCATACTTTTTTGAATTGTTGTTTTGTCGTCAAAAGAAATGATCCAAAGTTCGTTCTTGACCTTTCTTTTGAGACATTTTGCTTTTACAATTGCTTGTAGTACTTCTTTCGAAAAAGTTGTGGCTCAATTGGGGATGTTTATTGGGACCACTCTCATTTGTTTATAAGCTAAACAAATTCAGGTCAACGTTATTAAAACTGGTTCGTTATAACGAGCTCTACTAGGCCGTTTTTGTTCATTTCCTCCCAAAGCAATTTCTCAGTGAAATGAATTGTAATTTACTCAATTCTTGATGGATTTTTAAATCTTTTTTTTAATTTTTTGCCACATTTATGGTGGTGCATTTGCACCATGTGCACCACAGTAGATCCACCCCTGGTCTATAGGCTTTGACTAGGCTTTTAATAGGCTCATAGACTTTGGGGAATGCTCAGATAATGAAATTGGTAGCTCTGAAATGGTGAATATAAAAGTGTTGTAAAAATACGTAACATCGTAGAGCATCACAATAGCTTTGTAGGGATCATAGCGTCACATAGCTTTAACAATGCGCAATATATATCTATTTTATTTTTTGTATAGTTCTGTTTGTTAAGCCATTGGCAATATAAATTTGCCACAAAGGTTATCTAGATAGTGCTTGAAATTGAAAAGAAGTGTGTATGTATCATATTTTTTAGTGTTCAAATTTTCAGTAAAATGGTTAGCATTGGGCCAAAAAATAAATTTATGCATGGCTGGCAGTAAAAAGGTTAAAGGGTTGCACTGTATTTTTCAACCCTTATTTCTATAGTGGCCTCCTGTTAGAGGTGGTCTTTAAATAAAGGTGACGTTCAAATAGAGGTTTTACTGTACATTTGTTTGCTCAGAATTTTATGTTTTGCTTGAACTGAGCTATTTTGAAAAGGCGGTATTTGCCATAAAGCATCCTTACGACTATAATAGTATATATAAAAGTCATAATGACAGTAAATATTAGCTCCTATGTAAAGCAGGGGATAATTTTGCAACGGACTACACAGGTATTTTCAAAGTGGACCAAAAACATGAACAGAAAGAAAATAATGTTCAAACTGTGGTATAAACTGGTACAAACTGGTGTAAACTAGTGTAAACTGGATTACCGATTGTATAAGTAGAGAGCAATAAGTGGAACAGCCAACACTTTTGGTGGCTTTTGTTCTGTGAGAGGAACGTAGGCGGAGTTAACGTTAAGTCCAAGCTTAACTCTTCTTGCTGATGGCAAGCTAACTTCTAGCGCCATTTTTCTTGTATATTATCAAGTAGCATTTTTTATTTCTCATAAATTGATGATGCAAACAGTTTAAAAGAATTTTGTATTAATATTTATCAATACTATGAAAAATTTTAAGTATCAAGTACTTCAGCTAGATATATCAACTCTATAAGATTATTGGCACCGTCATTTTGTCATAACCTGCAATGAAGCTCTATTAGGTAGGTTATATTGCTGTAATCAGTTATTTAGAGGGCTTTGATGTCAACCATTTAAATCAGCTGTTGCGTGCAAGCTTCACGAGAACATTTCACCTTAATGGGGTGGATCTGCTTGTTTTATTCAAATACAAAATGAAATCTAATTTTTAATGTTTACAAAAGTTTAGTAAAATTGTTGCTTAAAAACTGGGAATTGTTACACATTTTTCAGCCACTAATTGTTGTTCTTGTATGGAATTTGTGGAATGAGCTGAATGTTTTATTTGATTTAAATGATTTGAACATTTCAATTGAGTTGAATGAATGTGTTGCATGAGTTAATTGAGCTGAGTCAATGGGTAAGCTTAAAAAAGTTGAACGATTGTTTAAAAAATTGTATCAAATTACTTGCCAGATAAAGTTAAAAATTGAAGGACTAATTAATGGAAAAAAGCCATACACTGCGCAATTTCACCAAGTTATATAACACCAATAGCATTCAGCATTTATACCTTCTCTTAACAGCATTGAGGAAAGCAGTAACTCCATCTACAAAAATAACTCAACCGTTGCCATATTCAAGCTATGACTTTATGTGCGATGTTATGAGCTTAGAAACAATTGTTCCATAAAATAATAATAATAATTGCCATAGAAAGTGTGATTAATAATTTTGTATTGTAGGAAAATTTGGTTTGCCAAAAATGTCAAACCAAACATTATGAAAAAATGATACTGAGCTATTTATAGAATATATGGAAATAAATAAAAATTTGTATTAACCATTACAATAACTTTTCGGTTGTTGCTCTTTTTAAATTGCTTTAAATGTTGTTTTATGTAATGTTTTTTTAGTATGTAAAAACTTCAAATTAGCAAAATTTAGTTTTTCTATGGTGGACAATTTTTCTAGAGTCACTTCTAAGAAATCAGTAAAACATCTCGACTGGAGAGCTCTGCTTATCAGATTTTCTGATTGCATTATCTTAAATGGATCCCGCAATCACTCATGAGTTACATTCCAATCACTGCCAGTTTTAGGCACACAGGAATAGTCTTAAACAGGGTGTCCTTATTATGTACACGCAAAATACAACACTTAGACAGTGATATTAAAATAAAATGCAAATCAAACAGGAGACACAACGATACAGATGAACGCATCATAAAAGTCCCCCTATAAGTGTCAATACTTAGAGGGTATAGCGTGGAATTCTTGTGTAGATAGGGAGCTAACTTTTAAAATTTCCATAACACTCAACTGATGGCTTGCAATCTACTGTACTGTACATACTTATATATAATTATTAGTATGAGATCTAAAATTAAAGCAAATATTTTGTCAAATATATTAATTAACTACTAGCATGCAATTTTCAAAATTTTCTCAAACAATTGCAGTTGAAGCAATAATAAATTGTGAACATCCACAAAATAATTGTGTATGTTCACAGAACTTTGTATATTAGCACAGATATGCAGTGTTCTAATATTATTACAGAGTGCTTTCATCATGCCCTCTTTTTATGGGTAGTTTATCCTAAACTTTATCAGATGATTGTAGAAGTAAAAAGACAATTTTTTTTCTAAATTTATTAATAAAGTCACAGTAAGTGACTGTGACAGCAATGTAGTGAAAGCAATGTCATATCGACATTTTAAAAAATCTTTCCGGCGGTGTGGTAGTTTTTGTAAGTGCAAATGCTGTAAAAAATTGCAGTTAAACCTCGTTTATTGCGAGAGTTGTGTTTCAAAAATAACCTGAGATAAGTGAAGTCTGTGAAGTAGTTAGTTTTATGTTTTATTTATTATTTTACAATGCAATACTATAGAATCGAAAGTAGTTTTATGGCCATAAGTTGGTTTAAAAACAATTTATTAAAGGTTTTAATACTGGTAATAAATATTGCTGCTGCCATTCTTATATTATTTCCTCCTTCTTCATGAAATGAACTAAAAAAATTGTTCTTCCGTAATGGCACCCTACAGTGGCATAGCTTTTACCTTTCTTTAGCTAGTACAGAAGTGTAACTTTTCTTGCAATACTTAGCATCTTCCTCAGCCTTTATGGCACATCCAGAGGCACAATTGTCGGTGCAAAACCTTCTTTCGAATTATGGGTTTTGTCACGGAGAAAATTTGCCAACAAATGTGGCAGAATGTACAGAAACAAAAAATGGCTGACAAAAGAAAAAACAATACAGTACAGCATTAATGTGTTGCTTCTAGACAATAGTAAAGTGCTAATCAGGATTCACTGTAAAAATAAATCTGTTAAGCCGACAAAAGCGAAGTGCAATAAAAAAAGGGATGGCTGTACTAAAACGATGTAAAAGTGAAAGGGCTGGAGATTTCTATAATTACTCTTACCTACTCACTGAAATTGTCTGTCGCCTGTATCTCTGAGGTCTCATCTTACCAATTATCAATTTTAAGACAGTAACATTAAAAAGGGTTTATTTGTCACCTTATTTTAGTTCCTCATACATAATTCAACTGTTTACATATATTTCATGTTACATATCACCTGTTTATTATTGTCATTCATGCTTTGTTTTGTTATATGTCATTTTGACTGCAGTATTATTATATATCAGTTTGTTATAGTTGTCCGGCACATTTATTGTTTCAGTTTTGACCAATGAAATAAATTCTTCTGTGGAATAAATAAATTCAATAATATGTCTTCAATAAATAAATAAATAAATATCAGCTCTAACAGTAAAAACTGTGGCAAACAAATAAACCAATTTGATCTAATATTAAAGTTTTAGGTTTGACTGTGTTTCCAAAAGATTAAAAAGCTTCTCTGTGAGAAAATAACATTCTTATGTGAGAATTATAAAAAAGTGATGTGTAAATTCTCTACCCTAGCTTTACAATTTCTTGGTGACCGGAAATGATTGTTAATGTGCGATCTTTTAAAATTTATGTCCTTTTAGTTGTACTCTGTGAACCTGAAGATATGATATTTTTACTCATATGGTATAAATTCTGCTGCTCTAAATATAATATACCTGAAGCAGCAGAGATCATCCTTTCATCTTCTGTTTTAGAGAGTAAAAGATTTTACTATACCAACAAAATTTGAAAGATCCATTAAATAATAGTTAATTTTTGTCTGCTAACAGTGATTTTTGAGAGCAAATTACTTTAGGCATTCGTGCTTTGTTACCAGGGCAACCAAAACATTTAGTGCAGGCCAATACTTACTGGTCAGTTGCTGAAGATTACAGTACTTGCCAAAAGTTTTTCCATGTATTTTATATATATATATTATATATATATATTATATATATAATATATATATAATATATATATTATATATATAATATATATATAATATATATGTATATTATATATATAATATATATAATATTATATATATATTATATATATAATATTATATATATATTATATATTTTATTATATATTTTGTCATATCAAAATATATTATTTGAAAGAGCAGCATATTTTTACTTTTGTGACTTGATTTCTAAACTCAAATATGATTCTACTTTCTTTTTTAGGAGTTTTTCTACGCTTTTTATATTGTCAAAAGATGCCGAGCATTATCTTTGGTCAAAAATAAACATTTTTAGTGTACTTGAGCATGTGGCTAGAACCTACTTATTGATTCAAGGTGTAAATGTCAATCAGCATGATCCGGTTGAAAGCTTTTATTGCTATTTAATTTAATTTCGAAACTCCAAAACCACTTTTTTTAGTTTGGGGAGATTTTTATGACTGGCTAAAACATTGGAAGCTAGTTTTATACAGCTTAGCAAGCCAGCACCTGGGCTGATAATTTACCTAGTGTATTAAAATAATTTTGCCCATTTCTTCTTTCTCTATCTTATCCTAACACCTGACAATATCTCACAGCACATGAGAACGCAAAGTATCAGTAATTCACAGGTCCTACTGTATTTGTAAGTATTTTATTTCATCAATTCGTAAAAATATAACCTTAAGCAAAATGAAGATATCGTTATAATATTGATCAATTAAACAAAGTAGATGAAAGCTTAGTTCCTACTTGTTAAGGCGTGATGAGGCCCAAATGCGCCGCAGCAATGCAGCTAGTCGAGACGCTGGGCCCATATGATGTTATAAAACACTGTCATAGGATGATTACGTATATTCTGCAATTATTTCCACTAGTATTATTCTTACTTAATCAAGTAGCTGTTAATCTCAAATTTACAAAAATTTACCCTGTAAAAACAAAAAGGTCTAATTTAACAGTACATCACACTTTTAATCCTTTCACTGCCATTCATGTACAAATTGCTTTTTTGGCTTTCTGTCAGCCATTTCACTGAAAACTGCCAATTCTGCTTCATGCTATGTATACAACTTTTTCAACTTAAACTCTATCCAGAAAGTTTTTGTTATATATGTTATGTTGTCAATGAATTAAAAAACAGAGCTGTGCAGAAAATTCAATATATCTATTACTAAATACTATGTGCATTGCTTAGGCTTTGTGAAGCTACGATCACTACGAAGCTAAAACAATCCTCCCCAATATACCTTACTCTTACAAAACTATTACTCTCATCATCATCAGAGTCAGGGCTGTTTCTTTCATTATCTGAGTATTTAATAAAGACTGAACCGACTATAATGTCAACAAAAGCTGTTATTTTTTCAAAGTAGAGTAGTATGCTATGTGGGATTCTGGGACACTTTGCACTTAATGACCTTTGCACTTATTGAACACCCGAACTTATAAAAGTTTGAAATATAAAAGTTTGAAATATAAAAGTTAGAAATATAAAAGTTGGAAATATAAAAGTTTGAAACATAGTTTTGAAATATAAGTTTCAAAATATAAAATATAGGAATGGAGAATAAAATATACGGGATGGAGGTCTAACCGCAATGTTTTCACCGCCACACAGCATACTACTTTAGTGAATTTTTATATTAAACGAAACTTGTAATAAATAGGCATGAATAGCAAGATTGTAAATGGCACAGATTTTAACGCAACCACCGAGTCAATAAGCAAACTAGTTACATTAAATCAAACAACTCCTTTTACCATCGTATCAGTCAACCCCAAGCCAACTAAATACAACTCGTATATAGTCACGATTTGTAATGATGATAAGAAAAAACTAAAAGATTTTATGTCAAAATATATATATAGCCGATAACGTTACGCCTGGAAAGAGATTTGTATACAATGGCTTGCAACAAAAATGTAATAATAGTGGACACACTTATCACTCCGTATTGTGGGCTAAAGATGAATAAGTTAAATGATAAAGATTCCATCAATGCCTGAATTTATATCAATGGACTCGAATGAACGAAAAGTTGATGTTGATGTATTTTTATCTTCCTAAAGATTATATTTTTTACGAATGCCAAGATCGTGAACTGAGACGAGGAGAGCCAAGTTATGAACCTAATGAAAGTCTGTTCATTTTAGAAAATGAGCCAACAAAAAATAAACCTAATAAAAGTCTGTTCAAGTTAGAAAATGAGCCTATAGGTTTTTGTAAATGAAGCACACCTAGAAATGAAGTACTTCCTTCAAAATATGAAAGAGAATGTCATTTACCACCTGAAATTACAGATTAGGGTGTACTAGTGTTGAGAGAGAATGCTAAAAGCCGAGGTATAAATAGTTACAAAAAGATGAAGCGGCCCGAGTTATTGCGAGTTTTAGATGAGGATATAAAAGCTCATCACTCAGTTGAAAAATAATATAGATTATGCAAAACTGAATTAGGAACAATATTTTATAAACAACACAAGCTATCTAACACTTAATCAAATGAGACTTTATAAACGATTAATAGACGATTAGGAGATGAAAATAGTCTTAAGGTTAAAACATTAATAAAAATTGTGTAAATTTAAATAAAACTGTAAATTTATAAAATATTAACGTAAATTTAAATAAAATTGTTTAAATTAAAAAAATCTTTACGTAAATTTAAAAAATGTTTATGTAAATGTAAAAAACAATTTCGTAAATTTAAAAAATATTTACAGTAAATAGAGAAACGCCAAAAATTTTATTACAGCCCCGTGGCTATCAAAAAAGTGATTTTGCCTCTAATAAGCTACTCAAAAAGTTTCTTGAGTTGACAAAACAACAAATACAGCATTGGTCAGATAGACCACCAATCTATCACATTTATAAACCTAAATCAATGACTGGTAAATATCCTCAATATAATCAAGGCGAACCAAATCACACTCATCAGTTGTATATTTTATATTTGCCCCACAATGAAAAGTGCAAATACGCTTTAACTAAAATGGATATCACTTCTTGCTATAAAGAAGCCAAACCTATAAAAACAAAAACTGCCAGCGAAGCTGCAAATGCTACACAAAAAATGTACTCTAGATCTTCGCCAAAATATCCAAAAACTGTCATGTGTGATAATGGTCGAGAATTTATGGGCTCGTTTATTAAGTTGATGAAAGAACACGACACTAAAATTTAAAGGTCTTTAGACAAGAAAAAAGTAGCATTAGCAGAGAGATTTAATAAGACTTTATCAGAAAAATTGTTCGCTCACCAATATAATGAAGAAATCAAAACTAAACAAACTAATCGCGAGTGGGTCAATAGACTACCCGATGTTGTGAATGCTAGTAACAATGAAAAAACAAAGTAACAATATAAAAATGAAAACCTTTTTAAGCACAATGAGCTACCTGTAGATTAGATTGTTCGAAATTTATACAAACCCTGGAGTAGAAGCTGGAGATAACAGATATAGAGCAACTGGTCCAATTTGGTTGGTAGATGCGTATTTGATTGATAAAATAAGACCTTTTGATGATCAACCCTTGTTATATACCTTACAAGGTATTGAAGACAGAACATCAACGAGAGAACAACTTCAAGTCATACCTCACAATACAGAAGATCTCAACATTGAACTAAAGTAATTTTATATTATAAAATATAAAATTGCTTCCATATAACGTTCGGTAGTTCATTGTTTTGCGACTTTTTTATTACAAGGGTACTCGCCGCCATTTCTGAACCCAACATCGCGAGGCTTTCTGGTTTAAACTCAATGGACCTATTTTTAAAACCCATTTTTGTCAGCGCGTATCGAGATCCTATTACTCCAACCACCATTACAACTCCATTATATAAAGCATTAACTCTATATTTTAACATGTCATTTGTTACCATTTGTTATAGTATATAAACTCACAATATTCTCTGTTTTGCTGTCGAGACTGGAGAATGTAGAAGTTGTGAGACTTGGGGTTGTAGAGGTTGTGAGATTTGGGGTTGCAGTGTTATTACATTAAAACTTTGCTATAGTGTATACGCTATGCCAGCTACAATTACTCCTGGTAGAATATACATTTTGTATGTTGGCTCATCCTCACCAGGTTTGGACGCGAGATCTTTAAGTTCATCACTAAGTTCTGTTTTATTTTAAAGTTTCACTCAATTCGGATTCTTCTTTTCCATTTATTGATGCTTTATTTTGCAACTTCTGATACATTAGTCTACGTGAGTAGCCGTAGTCAAAGCCAATGTAAGAGGTGCTAAAATACTCCCCATTTAAAGTACAACGGAATGAATGATTCTTTTCTGGCTATATTTAAAAACGTATCTTCGTTTAGCGAGTCTTCCAGACTTGTTGTTTAGATCATCTTCAGTTTTTATTTGAGGGACTACCAGTCGTTCTTTCTACATGTCTATACTCGATGTAGTATCTACAGTTTCTTCGGGATGTAATGTTACATTTTTCTCTGTCATTTTATTATACAAAAAAATATGAGACTATAGCCTTTGAATAAAAGGTAACTTGATGTTAAAAAGAACATTATTCCTAACAGATGAAATATTACATCGATCGTTTATTTAGATACCGATACTCTCCGGAATCGACATTGATAAACAACGTGATGTCATTAACCAAACCTTGTTTTATTTCGTCTTGTGCTTCTCGATGTATCACATCATTTCCGCTCATTAACAGTTCAAAGACTTTTTGCAAGTATTTTTAGTCACCAGAGTCTAATGTACTTTTTCTCTAAAATCTTTGGGTGCTGATATGTTGCGCTGCGTCAGATTGGTGTGCCCACCAGAAAATGCAATCTTGCTGAGTGATGTACTGATGTAGTGATGTTTGCTTAAATTATTTTCGGCACTACAATCATCAATAATAATTAAAGACTTTTTGCCACTGAGATCTCCTCCGCTCGAATGTCTTTTGATCAAGTTTTCTAGATTTTTGAATAGACTACCGTCAGTGATGACCTTGCATTTGTTAAACCAAAGATTGCAATTAGAGTCATAAGTTTTGTTGTCTCTAAAGGTAGAACAGATGATGAATATGTAATCTAAGTTGGATAAATACAATTCTTTTACAATGTTAAGAATGTGATAAGTTTTGCCAGAATTGGTTCTACCGTAATTATCACGTTTTGAGGATGTTTTAGTAGTTGTTTATTTATTTATTAAACTCGCGAATTTAATAAATTTATTGATCAATTTGACTTAGTTATTTCTTGACAAATGCTATTATTTTGTTGTTAGCTAAAAACACAAAGGCTTTGCAATCAGCAGTCGTAACCTTTTTGCTAATCTTTAGCTTGATGTAATCTTTAATTTCACGGCCAAACCCATCATCGATAGTTCTTAGGTCTATGACTAAACAATATTTTTCATCGCAAAAAGGTCTCTTGGTTTATTTGAATCTCAACACAACTGTCACTTACCTTAAAATACTTTTTAGCATTCTGATATGAATAAGGAGCTAGATAATCGGAAGTAAACAGCTGATAAGTCGCGTCGTCTATATCTATTTTGATTTTTTTATATTCAGATACTGATAATCGACGCTAAAAATGCTATGCTCTCAGACTATAAGAATGCTCTCAGACTCTCAAACGTCGCGACAACATTAATCTCTAATCTGATTCTTCTTTTGTTACATCTTTAGTCGTATGTGCTTTATAGTCGTTAATAATACGCCAGTAGTTTATGTATATTTGCGTGATACTCACGGCTATACTACACGGAAGAATATAGTCGTATTCCAAACAATTGTTTTAAGTTTGTATGTTCTACTAGCGAGCTTGAGGTGAAATTCTATATCATTATGAATAGCTTGCGGAGTAAAAGCTGCTTCAGTCAAGAAAGGTCTTAAAGGAAATGCATATCTCTCACTGTGAATTGATCCGAGAGTGTCAGTGGCAGCCTCAAGAATACTTTGACTCTTCTTTTTAGTAGCTACCAATTGGATACCTTTTATTGTTAACTCTTTGCTGTACTTGTTTTTAGGATACCAAAACTCGCGATATATAGCCAAATGATTATATTTACTAGTGTTCGTAATAGTGGTTCCATTTATGATCATTTTATTGTTTTCTATTATAGCTGATGTGAGATGATTGGAGATGCTGGTTTCATCTTTACCAGCATCAAATGTGAAACTATAAGTCAGGCCTAGTGATTGGGGATAAATGACGCTGTTCTGCGTTAGTTTTGGCATTTTAACAACCAGCTCATCGCCAGGACTCACTTCCGCTAGATTATGGTTTACTCTAGCATGTACTTTATGCTCTTTTATACCATGTCAATTTCTCGTAGACACTTGGTGATTTAACTCTCCTTCATGCATTCATTATATAATAAATATGGAAGCAGAAGGCAGAGTTTGATAAGGAAGAAATACCCAAAATGTCCGTTGCGCAACAGACGTTTAATAATTTGGCATTCGAATTGCCCGTAAACTTAGCCAATGATCTGGTAAATCTGGAAATCTGGTAGATCTGGAAAATAATGCCACTTCTATTTTAAAAGAAGCTGGATTGCCAGAATTAGACACCATTATTCCTGCAAAATATAATGGTAGAGTGAGTCTAGAATTCCAACGTTTGCTTTTGAACATAATCGTTGATGGAAAATCAAAAACAGAGGAAGAATTAAATCAAGCCATACAGCGAGCAGTTTCCGCTGTGAGATTACAACTTCCATTTCCTTCTAGATACGATCCTGCCAAAGATATGACTAAAAATCAAAGAATAGATTTAACGGCAGTTTATTATTATTCGCAAGAATTTGATCGCGTACCGTCGAAAGTTAGTCACGAAAAATGGAAGATGGAAAATG
Source organism: Watersipora subatra (assembly GCF_963576615.1). Classification (NCBI taxonomy): domain Eukaryota; kingdom Metazoa; phylum Bryozoa; class Gymnolaemata; order Cheilostomatida; family Watersiporidae; genus Watersipora; species Watersipora subatra. Next base: position 8,074,918 of record NC_088712.1, read on the forward strand.
GTCATCTAAAATACTTGAGCAGTGATGGCAGCTGGAAAGATCTAATCAACAAGTGTGACCTTGAAAAGTTTGTTAAACCTAACATGTCCAAACTTAGGACTCAAGACCAACACGATTTAGGTTTGTTTAAACCGGTAACTAGTCAGCCAGAAAGCATTGAAATTGCCATTCTAGAAGGAGATTCCTTACAACAACTGCCTCCAATTACGGAAACGAATGTCGATGATATTGCAACGAGTTTAGACAATCAATCTAATACCATATCAAACTTCTACTAATCAGGAACTTTGGAGAGTGAGATACAAAGATTAGATCAAGTGGCGCAAACTCTTCGTGGAACCATCGCCATTCAGACATCAAAACTCCTAACGGTAGAGCCAGGCATTGAAGCAGAAAAACAAAAACTCAAACAAGATCCTGCAAACGCTGACGCCCGAGCTATGATCGAAAGAAAGGAAGAAGAAAAAACTGCAATTTTAAATAGTTTAAACGCCCTACCAGAGCAGGCAAATGGTCAAATCGAATCCATCAAAGAATCTATTTACAAGCTCAAAGATGATAGACTAACGATTTGGGAAAAGATTAAACTATTGTTTTCCGAGCAAAGGCTAAACATTGCCACGTTAGTAACAGCTATAGGTTTATTGATTGGATTAATAGTCAAACCTGGATGTAGTTCTGGTAGTGGTAGAGATGGTGGTGGAGATGGTGGTGGTAGAAATGACAACGTACTAAAATATTATTTGAAAAAAATGGCATATTTCTTAAAGGGATTGGCGGAAAAAGCAGCAGCAGTGTTACCTGGTATAATAGGGTCATTAGTATCAACTTTACTAAAAACTGGAAAGGAGGTAGTCTCATTCTTTGCTAGACACATCTGGGTTTTAAGGATGGGTATAGGATTAATAGTTTATCAAACATATATTAACTAGTGTTAAATATGTAAAAATGTTTTTTACATAAAAGCTGCAATCGCGCCAGCAACGCTAGCTGCTGTTCCCACTCCAACAAACACGATTTCATACTTTTGCTGTTCATCGCTAGGTGTATAATCTAATATCAGTTCTTTTAAATTTGGATGTGGAAGTTCTGTAGGTTTTTGTCTGTATAATTTTAGATATAGTCCAAAAGCCGAGTTTACCGAATATATCTCATTGTCGGCCTCTTGTTTTCTAGATAATTGGGTATTTAACCAATCCTGATTTTTAGCTCTTTTGATGTTGTAATCAGCTGGTACTTTATTGAGTTTTTATAGCGGCATTGTGTCTTTTTGCTTCTTTTTGGGCACTACTACTATCAATCGGGAAAAATAAGTAGTTGCGACCCGCAAAAGCGAGAGCGTTTATAATCGCCCCACTTATCATCATAACTATGGTTGCCATTTATATTGAATAAAATATAATGACTGTAGTCAAATTTGAACTCCCCACATAGCAAGGCGTCATCCCTGACACCATCAACTCAATAGAGTGTAGCTTGTTTGTCATTAATCTAGTTCGCCTGAGCATGAAATTAGAATCCTCATCAAAAAACTCAATTTCAAGGCTTTCACCATTTTGATATGGTCTATAAAATAACACATATTCTATTAGAGCATTTTTGGGAAAAACGGGAATAAACAAAATTTTACAAGATTGTTCTATAAACCTATTGATCTCCATTTTATACACAATTTTATGGTTACAATGGTGATGTTAATCCATTTATAATATCGAATTAGTTACGATACTGATATTAAAAGTAGCGTCTTTTTAAAGGAGGACCAAGTTCACCGGGTTCTATTTTTATTACATCATTAGGATGTATTATTATATGTAAATTTCATTTTGTGGCTCATATAGTAACTTTTACATCAAATCCCAACAAAGGATTAGTCTGTACATTTTTTTCTAATCTGCACAACAATGTGGTATGTGCCACGCTTGATCCTACATATTTGATTGTTCCCGCTATGGTACCGGAATTATCCACAAATATACCATCAGTTTCAATAATATGGAAAGTTTTTGGATCTTTTTCTAAAGTTCCCGTTATTGTTGCTAGCATACTGACTTTGTTACAATCGTGATGTCCGTTCATTTATTGTAATAAAATTTCTGCTACAAATTTGCCGAGATAATCATGACCCCATTCATCTTTTATAAAGATATTTAGTTATTGTATCATTGTACATACTTTTGCTATTGCAATCAGGGAGATATTTGAATATTTTACCCAAGCTCATTTTACCTACAGGAATTATTGATAACAAATTACTCTGTTTTCCATCTAGTAGGTTTTTGAAGTATCGATTCCATTTACGTACATATACAAAGTCAATGGAGTTGGATAAATAAAGTCATTTTTGATCAATTTGGTCAACCCACCAGTCAGAGATCTTCATATGTAACCTTCAAAGTGTTTGGATCAATTTTCAATTTACCATTCATAAGTCCTTTAAGATTTTGATAATTACAATATCTAGCTGGTATCATAATTTGGTTTCCGCTGACAGGTTCAAATTCTGTAGCCTCCATAATATTGTAGACATTGTGAGACAAATTAATGCTTCTTAAACTTATTTCACACGCATTTAAAGGGACATCCATCTCTAGTAGACCAGTTTTATGTAAAGATAGTGTCTTCATTTATTAAATAAATGAGACAATCTAGCAATTATCCTATTCATGTGTATGATTTGAGTATTGTCACAATGATTGATAAAAACAATAAAATATCTTATAGCTTTACAAGAAAATCTCTAGACATTACTTCGAGGCCCTTGTCTATAAAAGGTCTTGATGATGTTGATAAATGGTACAACGATAACATGTTATACTACTTTCAACAATACAAGTTTGTGTTATATTGCGCTACAGCTTTGTGTGGAGTGAGCAAAGATCAATTAACTAGAGGTTTAGATTTAACCAAAGCGGTCATGAACTTTCATGTCATGTACCAAACTAAAAAGATGTTGACACAAATGGAAATTAGAAATCCTGGTGACAATAATTTTGATCCTTATAAAAATCCTTACAATAAAACTGAATATTAAAACTTATTAAACTAGTTTAATGTTAGAGCTCAAGATTTTCCCGAGATTGATCAAACCGCCAGAGGTCTCAGATTTATCATCTTAGACGATGGTAGTAAACTAGGCTCTCTACAAAAACAACTGGCTGATTTTAGCCAGAGCCACAAACAGTATCCAAAATATCCATCTTGCAGTAAAGATAAAACAGATATAGATGTGCAAAGGAGTGGGGTGCATGGGGTAATTTTATCAGTTTCCGGAGTAGAATTCGAGTGTGGGTACTCAAATGGTTTCGGTAACTCAAGACCTATTAGATTATAACTGAGTTGTACCAGACCATAGTAAGTCATTTACATCACCCGGAATAGTTAGACTTAATGATACTATAAGAGCTTGCATTTATTGTTTATTGGGTGCGCAGGTACAGGCTAGACAAGCCAGTTCAGCTCTGGAATTGCAGAAAGAGTATTTAACATTGGTCAACAATCTCGTTCATTTACGAAAATCAGTCGATTCAATAAAAAACTTTGAAGATGCTTTGAGTAAAACGAGATCAAAAATTAAATATGTTATTGCTAAAGGCTTGTACATGATACCTTCTGATATGAATTTGAATTTGCTTGGCAACAGCGGGTTTTAATGATAAATTTCAAATAGTTAAATACTTTGATGGGATTGGTAGAAAACCTGATCCTTCGGCACCAAAACCCCAAGTTGTGGCTTTGAAACCCCAAGTTGTAGTTTCAAAACCTCAAGTTGTAGCAGCATAACCCTGAGTTGTAGCTCAAAAAGCTCAAGTTGTAGCTGCACCATGAAAATAAAAAGTTATTACTCATTAGGGGAATTGTGGCGGCTGGTATCGCCTACTCGATGTTAGCATAGTTTTATAATTTTTTAATTTTAAAACTACATTTTACCTGCAGCTATTAAAAAGTTCTTCCTCCTTTTTTTTGAAATACTGTATCTCTAGGTAATGCATTTTTACTAGCTTCTTTAATAAACTGATGTACTGCGTCTCTATCTTTCATAATCTCCGCAAATTCTTTTTCACTTATAACCCCATCATTTATAGCGCTAAAAACCCTAGAAAGCACTGAATTATATATAGCACTTGTTCCTTGATAGATGGCCAAATGTTTGTCTCATTTTTTTACCTTCTTTTTTGGGATTTCCATAGCTGCAGTTCCAGTCGCACATATAGCCCATACAATACCTAAGGGTATACCGGGTAATATCCCTATACCTGTACTGGCTAAAACAATACCAGCTGTTTAACTGCCTACAGATATTATACTAGATACAGTTGTAATTTCTCTAGATGCGTTGACCGCTTTGATATATTTTTTGTATGAAAACCTTCTCTCATTCGTTATAGTTTTTAATTCTCTTCGAAACGCTACTATTTCGTCCATTCTAAAGACGAGTGGGTCCGAAGGAGCCGTTCTTTGTAGAGTAGAATATAATTTATTTACCGCTTCTACCATTTATTATACATCCGCATCCACTCCCAACTCGCTCGAAAAGTTCACTTAGAGTTTCTTTTTTATGCATTAGCAAATGCGTTGTTATTAGCGCAAGTATCATCATTTATTATATTCCGCAACGTTCGTGAGCCCAACTGTTTATTCAGTCTGTATAATATATTTTATCCTCAAAGGCTGACACAGTCATTTTCGTTATAGTTTTGGTCGCAATAGAATGTAGTTTTTGTTGTATTAAAGTTATACAAGAGGAGCTACTGGGCATTCCAGAAACTAGGCAATCTTTATATTTGTTTAATTTCCAATTTTTGACAATGTACTTTTTTACTCCTTTATCCTTTTTATGTCTTGATCCCCATACTATTACGAATCTGTCGGTATCCGTATACAACAGGCTTGCTTTTGGATATCGCTTTTGAATATTGTTATAAAAATAATCGTACATTTACATTAGAGTTTTTGAAATGTGTAAGATTGCCTGACCAACGTATGCAGGCTTGTCTAATACTACAACAGATTATGTTGAGTAGTACAGATGTTAGTTTGTCATTAGCCTCATTGGTGCACTTGAACCGAGGGTTTTTAATCCATTTTTCTTTTTGTTTGATATCAGTCTCCAACTTTATCTCTATTCTCTTTCTAATATTTTCCTTAGATGTACCAAATACCGAATTATTCTTCAATTTAAAATAACCTTTTCAAAATCTGACTTGGCTTCTTTTCTAAGGTCTGTATTAAGTTTGATATATGGTTCCATCCACACCGATTCTTTCTTTAAACTTTAGTATTTTATGTATTTTTGTTATTTTAAACCCATGTCTGAATATGTTCTGAGAGCCTCGGGGTGTACCACATAATTATTTTTATTTGCTAGATTGGGTATAAGCTTTTTAATTTTACCCATTGGAATTTTATATTTTTCAGCTAGTGACATCATATAATTGGAATACTCTGGGGTAATGATCGTTTTGGGAGCCGCTGAAAAGTCAATGTGTTCATCGTGTAATTTTTTTGGATACTCCAAATCTACTTCAATGACATAACTTTCATCATCACCCATTTTTTCTAGTGACTCGAAGTATTTTAGACATTGCCCACTTGTACAAGCTGTTCATATCTTCGTACATTATATAGCTGTTCAACTGTGTTGTGTCATAGTCTTTAAGATAGGGATTATTGGCTTTGGCATATCTCAGAGATCCACAAGTTGATGCCCCTCCTTTAATACCCAAATCAAAAAAGTTGCACATCATTCAATTGCTCTAGTCGAATGCCAGTCCTTTTTAACAAAGCATCCCAGCTAATAAAAAGAGATGTAATGGAAAAAGTCAAATTTATAATTGTCTAATGCTAGCTTTTGAACGCTTTCAAACACATCTGTAAGCAACTATACGTCAGTTTTTAAATACAAGTCGTGATAATCACCCAAATCTTTAGCCTATAATTGTTGTCATACTTTTTAAGCGTGTTTATAATTGGATTGTTTAACGTCGGCGTATCCGTTGAGAGAGATTTAAAAGCTTTTTTTGGGAGATAGAGATGTTTATTTAAATCTATCAAAAGAGTTCATATACTTGTATGGATAAACACTTTTTCTAAATAAAAGCTCATGATCATCTGAATAAGCCGGTTTCAAATGGGGCAAGTCATTGAGATTAGCTACCAATCCTTCAAGACTATTGTTTAAAAATTTTAGTGAGTCGATAAACTTAAATATCTTACATGTATTAATAGTCATTGAGATATATTTTTCATCCGCATTGGCTATGATATCTACAGCCACTTTTCCATTATAACCTTTGATTATGAGATGAGAATCATAGCCTCTAAAAATGTGAAATACAACTACAATTTTATTCAAAATTCTAAGTTCCAGATTACATTTGGAATGAGCCGGGCCTCGGTACAGACCAGACACATGATCATGGTCTCTAACCTTATTAGCCTCATCTTTGTCAAAAAATGTTCTACATATCCAACACCGTGTAGCTTTTTGAAATAATTGTTCTTTTTGCCGAGTTATGATAATAAGTTTTTCTGGCATGGATTTTACTTGACGATCAACTTCATTTAGTTCTTTATAAAATTGTTCCATACAGTCTTTCCCTCTGTAAAGTTGAAATCTCAAAGGTTTACCTTGTGAGTTTACCAAGTGAGTCGCAAACCCGCAAGGTACGATAGCATCATCTTCTATAATACACTCAAAATCTGAATATACTACATAGGGAACTTTTTCCATGTTTTTATAATTTGAAATATTTGATATGGAATTTATTGGTGGCATTTTAGTTTTGCATTTACCGTCGTGTAGCTGTAAACATTTTGTTATACGATCTTGTAATGTTCTGTCACAAGTAAAGTGGTTTAAACATCTCAAACAGGAATATTGTTTTGCTTTGTGATTAGTTTTATTATAAAACAATGCTGATATCCTTTTAATCCACATACATGTATAATGCTCTCTATGCCATAAATGATTTACAACCGGTGATTCTACTTTATAAAGCTTTCTGTCAATATGCAAAACATTCAGTTCATTGTTTTCAGTCCACTCAAAGACATTTATAACTAAACCATTTGGTCTGAAAATCTTTGTATTTTATTAATTCCAAAGGGATATTCCAACTCTGGGAGATTTAAACTAGTTTTATAAAGTTTATATTTACTCACATGAGTATGATTGTCTTTTATACTATCGTGATACAAACATGATAATACAGCCCACAAAAAGCATTTGTTATCATCATTGTGTACCACATTTTACTAGCTAGTATTTCGGGTTTCGGAACATAAGAAGCATCTTTGAGAGGTTGATAATTATAAAATTCCATATGGATTTTCAAAATCTGTAAGATAGCCCAACCAAAGCCATTATTTGCATATGTGTCTACTTTGCGCTTAATCGAGTCTAATTGACAAATTATAAGCAAATTAATATCTAAATATTTTGGTAAGATTACTTCGGGACCTCCATTTATACCTCAAAAGTTCTAACCACTTTATGAACATTTTCTCAAATAGATTTGATTTCCATACTCATCCTAAAGTTTTTGCCTATGTCTATCCAATCTATTATAGTCATGATGAGTTGTGAGCGTATCGATTGTATTCATACATCAATGTCACTCGTACGAAAAGATCTCACATCTAGTGTTAACTTTGTACCGATATCTAATAACTTTCATTAATAACTACTCACTGTGGGTCTTAATAAAAACTATCAGTTGTTTGCAGAATAGCTTTTATTAACTCTTCTTTATTAATTTTATGTGGTTTGATATCAAAATCGCTAGCTATCAATTTTAACTCACGGACTGTTTTCTTTCTAATGTCGGAGGTACAAAATTATTATTAACAGTATCTTGTAGTTCAGCTTTCTTTAATCCACTGTATCCACGGATGCCCAAACTTTTATCCCTTTTCAGTAAATCTCTCGTGAGTACCATTGCATTGAATGCTGCCATTTATATAAGAGATTTATTTAATACACTAAAAATCACTTTTAGAAATTTTATATTTACCTCACTTTGAAGGCTTGTGGTGACAAAGGTAGCTAGTTTAGGAGTGAGTAACGAAAACATTAATCACAACACTCTAAACTGACCATCTCGGTACACCATGCTATCAAGCCGTCACTAGAGTTTGTAAAACTATTTTATAGAGCCGTTACAAAATGTCGTTTGCAACAAATCTAAATCTCGCGAAATGAGATTTTCAACAAATCTAAATCTCGCGAAGCGAGAATTTCAATATAGAATTAACGTGTCTATGTTTAATCTTTATTTGGTTTGTAGGATTAGTTCAGCGGTCATAAAAAGAAGCCAAGCCTGTGATCTAATCTGTGTTTATATAATCGATGCTTATCATATGACGTTTGTTTTTATATAAATGCAAGGCTAATTTGACAGGGCTCAGTCTTGAAGGTTATTATATCTGCGGATTGAAAATTATTGATCAGGTCATGAAGGTCATTGAATCGACCATTCTTCCATTCTACCTGTCAAGGACTAGCCACTAGACTACATATAAAGTGGATGTATTAAGTTTAAACAGTATCAGTTATCAGCGTACACATTGCTATGGTTATTGTAGCAATGCGATACCCTACGCAGGGACTTCATAATAAGATTGAACTAAACTAGTTGCTTACATATAATAATGCCCAGCTTATTTATCATTCATATTCAGCCCACAGTACGGAGTAATAGGTATCTCCACTGTTATGAGATTTTTATTGCAGCCGTTGTATACAAATCTCTTGCCAGACGTAGCGTTATCGGCTATATATATATTTTGGCATAAAAACTTTTAGTTCTTCATTAGTATCATCATTACAAATTGTGAATATATACGAGTTGTATTTAGTTGCCTTGGGGTTGACTGATACGATGCTATAAGGAGCTGTTTGATTTAATGTAGCTAGTTTGCTTATTGACTCGGTGGTTGCTTTAAATTCTGTACCATTTACAGTCTTTCTATCCATGCTTATTTATTACAAGATTCCTTTAATATAAAAATTAACTAGAGTAGTACATGCTATGTGGGGGTTGCTTACATTGCGGTTGGACCTCCATCTCGTATATCCCATATTTTATATTTCGTAACTTATATTTCAAACTTATAATTCAAACATATATTTCAAACTTTTATATTTCAATCTTTTATAAGTTTGAGGGTCAATGAGTGCAAAGGTCATGGAGTGCAAATTGCGCCAGAACCCCTACATAGCATACTACTCGAGAGGTGCTAGCAGAAGCTATATTACAATTAAAAATTTTGATCATCAAAAAGAATGTTTGTTTTTTACTTGAAGCTTCAAGATTAAAGATTATAATTTGCTTTGCGAATATAACCTAATCTTTGTAGAAAATTTTTTGGACAACACTTTCAACGTTTTACAAACACCAATGATTGTTGGTGTTTCTAAATATTAATGATTTGTTGTCACAAATCATTAATATTCAGTTACTACTCAAACACATTAAGTTTTGCAAAAATGCAATTACAACAGTCGATCAAAGTATTTGAATAAACTTGCGTAGAGAAGTGAAAGGTTTAATTTTATAAAAGTAACCCTCCCAATGTTGGTCTGCCATTTTGTAGCTGATTTTTCTCGGCAACGCATCTGCTGCTTTAAAACCTCATTGAAAAAACGCCATAACCAACACTAGTTTGTGGTTGTTAATACTAGTGTGACATTACCCATACTACATTTGAGGAAAGCTTGTAAGGGATAAGTTGATGGTGATTACATATAGGGGTGTGAGCTTGTGTGTGTGTGCGTGCGTGCGTGCATGCATGCAGTAAAGGTATGATTTGTTGTGTTGTGGTGTGATCGTGAGTGTGTGTGTGTGTGTGTGTGAGCGGGTGTGCGGATGTGTGAGTGCGCAACTGCGAAGGTGGATGGTTGCGCGAGTGCACGGGTGCACGGGTGCACGGGTGCACGGGTGCACGGCTGCGTGGGTTTACCCGGCGCATGGGTGTGCGAGTGTGTGTGCATGTGTATATGCGTGAGTGTGTGTGTGTGCATGTGTGTGTGCGTGCCTGTGTGTGTGCGTGTGTGTGTTTGTGTGCGTGTGTGCGTGTATGTGTGCATGTGCGTAAGTGTGCATGCGTGTGTGTGCATATGTGTATGTATATTTGCGTACATGGGTGTGTAGATGTAATGTGATGAGAAGTCTATGTGCATGTGTGTGTGTCTGTGTGTGTGCGTGTCTGTGTGTGTGCGTGTGTATGCGTGCGTATGTGTGTGTTTGTGTGTTTGAACACAAACACTTACCCACAAACACATGTGTATATGTTTTTTTGTTGTGTATGTGTGCATGTGCGTATGCAAGCATGCAATCTGCATTTATGAATGTCTGCATGTGTGAGCGTGTGTGAACATGTCAGCGCGTGTGAGTTTGCAAAAATGCTTTAAAAAAGTGTTAAAAATTTGAAACAAAAAAGTTCTCCAAACTTGTAACAGATTAAATTTAGTTTCTTTATTAAAATTGGAAAGCAATTTCAGTTTTAAAAAAGTCACATTTTCACCGACATCCTTGAATGTATTATAAGTAAAAACTATGGTTCAACCTTTTATCCAAAAAGAGTTTTTATTTACTTAGATTACTTATTTTAGATATTAATCAGAAAAGGCAGCAAGGAATGGTCATAAACTCATAAAGCCTGACAATGTTTATTTCTTTAATAGTTGATGTTTATGATGATACAAGTGTTGACGACTCATTATGGAGTATAACTCTGTATTATTGTGGTGGACGCCGGGCCATGGCATTGTAATTCCTGTAGGTATTTGTATATGTTATATCTTGCATGCTGTGTTGTTCGTTTTATTATTATATCATTATTAATTGGTCCATATACTATATCGCCATAATGTCTTTGTTTATTGCTGTATTATAACCATGCCAACGGATTAGTGATTCTGTTTATTAATAATTTTATACGGTTTTTGCTCGGTTCCGTTAACCGGAACGGGCGAGTTTATTGTATATAAAAGAGCCCGCTCATTCAGTTGGGCAGATCAGATAATCATATGCTCCTCGGCTAGTGGGATTTCCTTCTATAACAAAAACTGAAATGAAATCACACGCATTTTATTTCTTTATGAAATAGTCTAGACCGTGCCAAGTAAAAGCCAGCAAATTCTTTTACACTGGTGGCAACGGTGGAATTGGGCCAAACCCGGCAGGCACCATCTATAAATTAGAAAATCAAACCCCGGAAGACCTCCTGCTTTGCTTGCAAAAGCAGCCTCAGCAGAGGAAAACCGGAGTAGTACGGCAAACACCGGGGTTCCGAATCTGGCCAAGATAGCTGTACGGCTATCCCCCACATTTGTAGAAAAACCTGGTGTTTTAGAATTAGCAAGTTATCCAGCACTCCAGAGAATAGTTGATGACTGGCACTACGCCAACCACCCACCACTTTGTAAGGCGCTCAATACTGCCAAAAAGGCTTAGGCACTCTAAGTCAGGCCACGATCGTCTATAACGGTCCCACTGACTCGAAGAGAAGCTCAAGTTATGTCTCAAAGGATGGCAAGGAGTGTAGACCAGGACACGCATCGACTAGCTGAAGCCATTGGGCAACTTGTCAGATTAAGTCGGAACCCAGAATCGGCCTCCAAGTTCAAAACGCCCGAGTATAATGGCGTTGAAGACCCAGAATACTTTATTACCAGATTTAGAGAAATCGCAGCTGCAAATAGGTGGGCCGAGGAGGCCAGCACACTGCTCCTCAAAGAGGCTTTGAAGGGAAAAACAGTCCTGCGGAAGGGCAGTTGGGGTGGCAACCATCTTTGAAGCCATCCAAGCCCAATTTAGACTATCTCCCCAACAAGCCAGAGCAGAGTTGAGAAGTTTAAAAAAAGAAGCTCCTATCTCCCTGCAAGAGCACGCAACGGAAATTGAATGACTAGTCTAACTAGCCTACGCTGAACTGCCCAAACCATTCAGAAATAACATGACAAAGGAGTATTTCTCAAACTCCCTAAACCATACCACCGTACAGCGCCACCTCCTAGCGGTACCCACAAATACTCTCGCACATGCAGTACAGGCTGGAGGAGAACTTTTCCAGATCAATCTGGAGAATCGACTCTGGGCAGAGCCGTTTAGACTGTAGAAGACTCGAAGGCCTATACAGGACATGGTGCAGTATGAAGTGTCAAACAGGATACCTTGAATGTACTGCTATTCACAGTAAAGCAGCTGGCAGAGCAGGTCAAGCAGCTGCAAAACAAGCCAACAGAGCCTTCAGAAACTAGGCTTGTCATTTGTTGGTGATGTGGAGGATTGGGACATCTCTGAAAGGAGTGCCCCAGTCAAAAGAAAAAGGACTCGGGAAATGAAAGAAGGCTGCAGCAGTAGCACCCACTACTAGCCGCAATAAGGCCCCTTTGGAAACCAGGAAAAAAACAAAGTACCGATTCAGCCAAGGCTTCACCCGGATGGGCCTATCCAAGAAAGTCAGGCCAACTTGAAATTCTACCTCAAGCAACCCCCACAGCTACCCAGAACACGTTCCAACCACTAAACCTAGAAGAGTCAGGCATTAGTCCTTTTGAACTAAGCACTATGCCTTCCTCTCAGGTAAGTTGGTGCCCGGTCTTGCAGAAGACAGCTCCCCGCCATCCGCCTCCCCGGTTTACGGGTGCAACCCCCTGTTTCCACTGAAACAGTTAAGGTCAACCCAGGACCGGTCGAGGCTATTTTGGGATTCCCTGACATTGAGCGGGTGATGGCTTGAAGCAATACTAGTCACCACCAGTAACCACGTAAGATCTGGGCAGAGGTCACCAAGAACGCGCGTGAGATGACCGACTATACGGGTCGGCACCCTGCCTCCACGAGGCATGGGCTAGCTCGAGGTCGGTCGAGGCCATCCTGAGACCTGAGGCATCAGCTCAGCTAACTAACCAGTTAGCTCGGCTGCAGAGCGAGAGCAAAAGTGCCGTAACCATAATATACCGAGCACTTCGAAACCGCACTGAAGTGCTTTCAGAACAGTTGGAGTTGGAGAGTCAGGAACTCAGGGTCTTGCATCGCAAGAAGGAATCTCTGACAATCAGGCAGGATGGCGTGCTGAAAGCCAGAGTGGCCCCTCATGGTCAAACCCGGTGGTGTGTCGTGCACCCCCGGTCATGAGAGAGCCAGTTATCTCGCAGACACATGTCATGACCTACTCCAGGGTGAGGAGGACAGTAAGCCGCCTCTAGCTTACTTGGTACTGGCCCGGACTGACCGCCATTTCGAAGGCCACAGCTCCAGTGGGGGCCAGTGCTCTTGATGAAAAAGTGTTCTGCTACCTGGGGCTTCCAGAGCAAATCTATATAGACCAATGCGCTCAATTTGAAAGCTAATTGATGGAGCAACTCTGTCAGCTCTAGAAGGTGAGCAAGACACGGTCTACTCCTTACCATCCTTAGGCCAATGGGATTGTAGTGAAAAGCAATCAAGGCCTGGGCGACTCTATGAGGGTTATGTTGTTGGAACGAAGCCAAGAGAAATGGGATGAGCTTCTGCCCCCAGCTCATGCAAGCGCATCTAGGCACCCCCCACACCATGACAGGCGAGACAGTCAACTTTATGATGTTTGGCAAGGAGTTGCATCTGCCTGACCAGTTAGAATGTCACCCCTTTCCACGGAGATGCAATCTGCCACCAATTAGGTGCTGCGGAGACAGCAGAGGCTGGAAGAAGCGCATGAGGCCCTCAGGGAGGCCAAGAAGAGCTAGGCAGACCAAAAAGAGCCACCGCTCTTCGCACTTGGGGGTTGGATGTGGTTAGTAAACAGGTGGCGGCAAAGGGGGGCAAATGCTAAGCTACAAGCTAAGTTCGTGGGCCCCTACTAAGTCACAACTGCCTAGCCCAACTACACCTATGTGGTGGAAAGACAGAGCCAAACCTCGACTCGACACGAGTCCAGGTTGAAACCTTATCATGCCTGCCCAGGGAGCTCTGGCCGTGCTCTGGCCGTGCTCCGGCATTGCTTGAGCCTCGAAGAGAGCCAAATATGAAAGGAGCCAGGAGGGCTCGACCCTCACAAAGAAACTGCCCACAACCTGATAAAGAATTGATGTAGTTTACTTCCCAAATGAGTCCAGCTGATAAGCTTGACGAAATGGGAAAGGCGACTCTACAGACCAATGCCGAAAAAGAAAACTTGCACAAGGGTTCGGTACTCTGAACCTCGTGCAGCACCTCCCAAAAGCGAAGTTAGAAAGGAAATAAACCCTCCCTCTCTAAAAAGCCCCAATGATTTAGCTATGAACCTGGACTCCAGACACCTGGCGATGTCCCCCAGGCCATGGAAAACCCCATCACCGCTACAGAAGATCTAAGTCATCGTTCGTCCTGTACTAGAAAAAAGTCGGAATGATACGGTGATTGGATCTATCAGAAAAGGAGAGGATACAACAACCAAGCCACAAACCAGATGACCCGGAAGCATAGTTTAGACCGCCGGACTACTCTATTAAGACAGCCTCCAGCTGGTCACCCATATTCAGGCCATGCCGCTATAACTTCAAGAAGAAAAAAAAGTTCTAAAAGGCAGCCCACAGTACAAGAAAGAGGATACGCCAGCTACTGACGACACACATTTGATTGATCAAGAAATTCGCCGCCTTAAACACCATTTTAAGCGGCTAGAGACGTTGGCTCGGCTGGTTTCTTCCCCCTTTTTGTAGTAGCTAGACACGGTCTTTAATAGAGGGGAGTGTGTGGTAGATGCCGGGCCATGACATTTTAATTCGTGTAGGTATTTGTATATGCTATATCTTGCATGCTGTGTTGTTTGTTTTATTATTATATTGGTAGTAATTTGTCCATATATTATATCGCTATTATGTCTTTGTTTATAACTGTATTATCACCTGCCAGCGGACTAACGATTCTGTTTATTACTAGTGTTATACGGTTTTGGCTCGGTTCCGTTAGCCATAACGGGCAAGTTTATTGTATATAAAGGAGCGCGCTCACTCAGTTGGGCAGAGCAGATAGCTGTACGCTCTTTGGCTGGTGGAACTTCCTTTTATGATAAAAACTGGAACGAAATCACATGCATTTTATTTCTTTATGAAATAGTCTAGATCGTGCCAAATAAAGGCCGGCAAATTCCTTTACGTTGTCACATATAATAGCAACTGTCAGTGAAAAAGCTGCTGAAAAAAAAAACAAATTACATGTCTCCCTTTTTTAACAGCCATGCAGTTTGCTTTTACACCATATCGATAGCAGCAAGGCCCATTTTTGGGTGAAACCATCAAAGTGGATGATGTGCCATAGACCTTATTACGTGTAGTCATGGTGACGCATGACTACACTCCTGCTCTAGGACTGAATAAAGCAGATATTAAGACCAACAACATTTTTATCCGTTTCCTAATTTAAAAAATCTAGAAGTCTAGCGTGTACACTTCTATTCATTTGACACACTGAAATGAAACAAACAAAAGGATGACAACTCTTGTAAATCATCAGTAACTTTACAAGATTACGCAATCAACTCTTGTGTATGTGAGTAAATTATTTGTATCAGCTACCAGTTTAAAGTTATTTGATGAGTTCATGATTTGATACATCTGTTCATATCTGCTGGTTCTGCTGACCTTCTTACACTCATGTGTTGATGGTAATTCAATTATTATGATTATTACTCAAAGTCTTGTTATTATTATAATTATTACGATCTTTATTAATAATCATACCATTCCAAAAACTTTATTGCCAATTTTAACAAGGCCATGCTTCGCAAAAAGTACTAATTATAAAAGAAAATCAAAACTCCAAGAAGCAAAATACTAAAAGTGTAAATATAAATTTTTTAAATTTTCAAGTTGAAAATACACAATTTGTGTATCAAATGTAAAAATACTGAAGAGAATTATTACACAAAAGAGTTTATATTTACTTAATCATTCTAGTTTCTACTGACTCTCATAACTGTCTCTGTTAAATCATTTGAGAACTCATACCATTTTATTCCTGGCTCGCCACTCTCACCATACTTCCCATTAAGGTTGGACCAGTAACAGGACCTGTACCACCAAGCACCTGCAAAATATGTTCTAGTACAATTAGGTAGTAAATTGGCAAACAATTTTGCATAATTATCACACTGATCTAAGCTGTGGTAATTACCTCAAGAAAAGTCTAAATTTTATTAAAGGAAAAAACATTTTGAGCTTTCCAAAACTTATTTGAACTATTTTTAAACTAGTTTAAAAACCCAAAGTTGATGGTTTATTGGTATAGGTGCTTGTTGTAATTATTATTAAAAAAAAGGCAAAAAAATGATACAAAATATTTGAAAATGATGCTTTAGGTTGTCTGGAGCAATTTCAAATAAGGTATGTAGCAAAAAATTGTTTGCATACTTTCAAAAAACTTCTAAAATATGAATTTATGAAACTTCTGTGTTAAATAAATTGTTAATGAGTTGGTTATAAGCTTTATGACAAGCAAAGAACAAACGCCAATCAGCAACTCTAATCTCTTTAATCCATTACATCTGCATCTCAGTGATATAAGTTGGACACTTTTAAAATTAATAGTTCTTCGTGTTCTTGGTGAACCTTTAATTTTCAAAGAGTATAATACCAGATGCAAAATACTTTTTTGTAAGGGTGTTCCTTTGACCAGCATGAAATTTAATTTATTACCAAGTACAACATCAATTATTCACATTAGAAGTCTGCTATAAATGTATTATGTAGTTACAGTAACATAGATATTGTAAGTTTACAAAATAATCATAGCATTCATTAGCCTCTTGAAATTCTTATCATTACATGAAATAACTTGAAATATTGCTCTCGAAGCTTTTACTAAAAGGTAGAAGTTGATGGCTTTGATTTCTCCATAGATCAAACTGTTTACACTACCAGTTGTATGTAATCACATTCTTTACACTACCAGTTGTATGTAATCACATTCTTTACACGACCAGTTGTATGTGATCACATTCTTTACACGACCAGCTGTATGTAATCACATTCTTTACACCACCAGTTGTATGTAATCACATACTTTATACTATCAGTTGCATGTTGTCACATTCTATTGTGTTCACTATTCATTATAGACAGTTTATAGAAAGTTATAAATTTTAGAAGCTTATGCTCACCATGATACTTTACTGCGCAGTTTAGGCCGCTGGCATCATTGTCTTTGTCTTTAGTAGTGAATGTCGTGCCATTATGGTAAGAGAAAGAATAGTTGGGTAATGTTCCATTGTAGCCTGCATCGTCAACCTAACAAATATTGCTTCAATGTTTAAATAGTTAGTGGCTCTAAATAGTTGATCAAACACATGCTCACAACATTGCTTTAGTTACCATTTTAACTAAAACATTCCTATGTCATCCAAATACTTTCTGTCCTAACCTTTATATGGAGGGAGCAACATTTTTGTCATTTTGCGAAATTAAGCATAGTGGGTTTAGCCACAAAATTGTTGTTTCTAAGGGAGTCGTTTTGTAAGGAAGGCTGACTATGATTGATCGATTGTCCTTATCCGTTTGCATTTACATTTACAACCAATAGTAACATCTGATATGCTGGGTCTCAAAAAATGAAAATTTGAAAGATTATCATAAACATTCGGTTTAAATGTTTATGATTACCAAAAGCTCCAAATTTTTTCTTGTCATCAAACTTGAATAACTTTCTTTTAATACAAAAGTCTTTTTTTTGTCATAATTTGTGCTAAAGTTAGTATTTTTTGTTTTCTGATTGTGGTGTAGGACTTTTCAAAGAAAAATGATTCCAAAGGCATTTTACATAATGTGAAGAAAATCGAACTAACATTGGTTCTAGCACGACTACATTTGCAAATACTGTAATATACTGTATTTTAGAAACAGAATACTTGCAAATAAATTATTCAAAATGAAGGGTTTTAAAAATACCATCTAATAATGAACTAACTCACCTGGTAGCCTGAAATAGCCTAAAAAATTCACTTGCAAAGGGGACAAATTTAAAATCATTATGTTTTTATACAGGCATAAAGTTAGGCCACAATAAAAAATTATTTGAATTTTAGCATGAATTTGAATTTTATTAAGAATGTATTATTATTTATTATTAAAAACGTTTAAAAAATTATTATGGAAAATTTTTGAACAATAAATAATAATTTTAATAATTTTAATAATTTATAATAATAAATACTTTTTCTCAATAATGCAAAGTGAAAATTTTCAAATGTTTAAAGATGAAATTTTAGTAGATTGTGTCAATAGGTACCGGATTCTTTTACTTTTTGTTCTTTTTTTGTGTTTGAGGTGATCTGAATTCTTAAAAAAATGATGGTGATGCTTCATAAAAAATTGACAAAACTTCATCGTGATTAAACCACTCAGAAAAAATAGGTGCATAATGACATCACAAGTTGCTAGGGTTGATATCAGCTATTGTGTTCAAGTTGCGGCATTACGAGTCTCTATTCTGTCAGTCTCTGAGCAACTGTAGATATCATAATTGCACTTTCGCTAAACCTGAGTGTTTTAACCCTAATCAAACTTTGCTTATGTTAATTGTAAAACATCCTGGCAGTCAGATCATCCCAAACACCAAAAAATTGAAAGTGATAGAAAAACTACTGATACTTTTTGATAAAATTTACTTAAATTGTGTGCAAGTTTATTATTAAGCCAAATGGTTTGAGAATCAATATTTATATAATCACATTTTTATCAAAATGTGCCTTTTTATAAGCAAACTTGAGAGTCATCATTAAATATGTAAGACTTACAGTCAGGGTGTAGTTGTCTGTCTCATTACTAATTAAAAATGTTTGCCAAGTACCAGACTCGGTAGAGCCTTTAGAATTCTTTACGTAGATGTTCAGTAGTTGGTTTGATCTGGTCAGAGCATGAATCTTGTCAAGACCTGCATAATAAAAACACATTATAATAGATGTACTTTTGCTCTGTGTGAAGTTCGCAGGTTGAACAAACTTTCCTTGGAAGTACATTTCTTTGTATTACAAGCAAGTACATACAATGTATTATATTACAAGTTTCATATTAAAAGCAAATACAAAAATTTTCAACTAATCATCTTTACTGTTTATGGTTGAGTGACAAGAATCCTTCAAGCTGAAAATGCTATAAAAAGTAAATACAGCACTTTTTAGAACATATAAAATAAATAATTCATTCCAGCAGCCTTTCTAAGATCTTCTTAAAACCACTCCTTTGGCTCTTCCAAATGAAGAAACCTAAGCTCAAATTTTTTAGTTTAATGTACAGGAAATGCAGTATTATTGTTTTGTATCAGCACGTTTTTTAATTTTTCTTATCAATTTATGGTTGTGTTGTAAAACTTAATTTACTCGTTAACTTATCGCAGAATAAGGTAATTTTACAATAAGTTAACGAGAGCTCACACTTTCAATGGCAATTTACCTAAGTTGTTTTTGTTTTTTAAAGAACGTTGTCTATTCTCCAAAGGAAAACTGTTACAAAATATGATATATTTTTAAAATAAAGTAAAATAAAATGACAGCTTTACAATATAAATTATTGTCTGTCTATCAACCTCTCTTCTATTACTACTCGCATTAGGGTTTAAATGATATCCCACATTTTCATTTAATGAGCTCAGCCCAACTTACCTAGCCAATACTCTTTTGCTGCATTCCCAAATCCTGACTGATACTCTGCCCAGTTGCGGTAAAAGTCTAATGAACCATCGAATCTCTTTTGAAAGACAGTCCAGCCGTGGCCACCAAAAAAGTCACACCAGACAGGAAACGGCTGCATTTCTTGAGGAAGAGGGTCAATAGAGTATACACCAGAGACCCGCTCTCCACTTTCATAAAACTCCTGACAATCTAAAGAATATGAAGTTGTGCTGCCATACATTAAAATATCTTCTGATGATTCAACACTGTCTCTGATGACATTGTTTTTTAAGATGAAAATACACAAAACTTTAGTATGTTTTATCAGTAGTTTTCAAGTTTTATTAATTAAGATTGTTTTTGGTGTTTGGGATGATCTGACTGCCTGCCAGGATGTTTCAAAATTAAACTAAACACAACCTGATTGTAGTTTAAGAGCTCCAAAAAGAAATACATGGGAAATGATGTCACTAGTTGTTATAGTTGTTATCAGCTAATGAGTTCAAGTTGCACTTTTACACACCTCTATACTATTAGTCTGTTCACAACTATAGATGTGAAAATTGCATTTTCACTTGATTTGAGCATTTCACTGTGTTCAATTTTTGTTAATTTTAATCTTGAGACATCTTGGTAAACAGATAACCTCAAACATAAAAACATTCACAAATGATAGAAAAATACCCGATACTTCCTGACAAAATCTACTAAAATTTTTTGTAAAGTAGCTCTCACCTATATCCTAAAAATTGCATGCTATACAGCTTTTGGATAGCAAAAGAAGTCAGCCAAGTCTATTTGAACTATTATATACTTCATTCATATATTTTTTGCCATAAAACCTGTTTTTAATCTTTACCATGTTAAGAGCCCATCCATCTGTTCAAAGCATTGACCCGAATTTGGAAAAAAATTGCTTTGTTTTGGAAATTGACTGGATTCACAGCCTGAAACTTGTGCTATTGATCAGCCTTTAAGCATCTCAGATTATTTGTGCACACATTTATTATCTGTGCTTTATTGGCACACCTAATGACCTCTCTCAACACACTAGACTACCTGTTGTTATAATAACTTATAATGACATGTGATTTCATGTGTCCTTTTATGTCCTTGTCCTGTTTATCCTTTGCCTGTACTTATTGACCTATGAGTTAAGCCTTACTGTCTGAGTTCCCTTCGTGACGTTATGTTATGCCTTATGTTATGCTAGTCAGTCAGTTGTTCAGAATACAGTCAAACATGGATAACTCGGCCACGGATAGCTCGAAAACATGGTTAATTCGAACGGTTTCTTTGGTCCGTTCCCACGTAATGATAAATTGCTATAGATAACTCGAACTCAACACTGTTAATTCGAACTGTTTTTTTGCCCAACGGCTACCGAAACGGTTGTTATCGCTTTAGAAAATCACTTTATTCAAAGCCATAGAGGTAAACCTCATATTTTCGTAATTCATAAGCGTCGTTATTACCACAATCGGCAAAATAATTTTGTCAACGACTTTTCTAAAGGTTTGGTCAAATTTTATTTATACTGCTATACGATTAATAGCACGGGCTTGCCGGGTCACGCGCGCAAGGATTTTCGCCACGCACATACAAAACAAAAACAGCATGTTGTTTTGTATGTGCGTGGCGAAAATCCTTGAGTGCGTGACCCGGCTAGCCCGTGACGAATAGTTTTCCGACGTTGATTCCGTGTTGAATCAACGTCGGAATGTTGAATGTTTAAAACGTCTTAAAAATTGCTTTTATTAAACGTATACGTTGTCTTAGCTAAAAAAACTATTCATTGTTTGACCTAAACACAGAATACGTGTGCACATTCAATAAGTATCCATTCAAAAAGCGTGAGTGATATACAATGTACCGTTAAACCTCGTAAAACTTTTAATTGAACTGCCTCGGAGTGTTGCTCTTAACGAATCCCAGGTAAAGTAAGGGATTTTTCTTTGGTAACCTTTTCTTGAAGTTGCATAAACTTCAAGAAAAATTGGCAAAATTGATCGTGGGTAAAACGCTCAAAAGAAAAATATGTCTTTTCTTTTGAGCATTTCAACAACGATCAAGTTTTTCCAATGTCAATCTAAAAAAACGTCCTGGCAATAACATCACCTCAAACAACAAACCAATCTCAAGTGATAGAAAAATCTCAATACTTTTTCATGAAAACGTTTTAAACTTAACATTAGAAGCATTTAATTTGAAACAAGCCATTTGTGCTTTTGATTTATATTATAGTTTGTATATGTACATGTATCTACTAATAAATAAGTAAATATATGGACTTGTGACAGTGCTCTGATAACTTGAATGCTCTGATAATCCGAACACTTTTGCTCGGTCCCTTGAAGTTCGAGTTATCCATGTTTGACTGTATATGCAAGCAGCAACAACACAGTGCACTGAATTCACGTTTAAACACTACCAGAGTTCTAGTAATTTATAGCAGGTAGTGGAAGACTGATAGTGTAATATATTCCAAAAAGCTTTTCTGTTCTACCATCTTTTATAATATGTATTTGATAATATGTAGCTAATGTAACAGATTTAAGTAGCCGGGACTTGAAATAAACCTCGCCATATTTAAAACTTCCATTCTACTAGTTGGTACATACAATTCTGCTATAAATCTGTCAAAATCAATCAGAAATGGTTAGTTGCGCATTTTACAAAACTTTAGTCATTTTATGCCGAAATGAAAAAGAGTATATACTGATAGGCATAATTTATATATGTTTATATAAATCTCAAAGTTTATCAGTCGTCTTTCAAACTATAGCAATTTAAATCTAACGATTAAAAATATGTATTACAGAAGATTTGATCTCGGTACCTTCTGTTCACAAGGCAACAAGCTAACCCTTTAAGCTACAGGAATGCAATGGATTCATTGGGTAATGTGAGTAATTATCTGAGTTAAAACAGGTATGGTGACTCTGCTATACTGCAACCTCACCAAATCTTGCTCTCAGCTTTTATTAGTAAAGTCATCAATACGAATACTATCTTATTCTAATTACGCAAGTGCAACTACATTAGCTGCCACTGTTTATAAGCTGTTTTTAGTACCCATGCAACCCGAGAACTTGGCTAGTATTTACTATAATAAATTCTGTGTCTGTCAATCAAAAGTAACGTTAGGAATGTTAGAAAAAAAGATTGCTTTATATGCGAATCAAAATCACAGCTTCAATTTCCATCTAGGCGCTCTATCATTTTGCCACCCAATCACACTTCCAAATGCCAAAGTAATTGTGCCCATAGCTATAACACATGATGATCTTTTATGACCCTAGGACTGTCAAGGTGCTAAAAATCATAAAATGGTGATTTATAAACATCTTGCAAGTATACCTTGCAAGCGAGAATATAATCAAGTTTTATAACTGAGATTCAGCCATTTCTCAAGTCAAATTTACCAGTTTCTTTAGCAATATCGATAAGCAATAATGGTTGCTTTTTAATTTCACTTTTATTTAAGTGCTTTTAGAAGATTTATTCAAATTATTTCAATTTAAGCAGAAAAATCGAAGGGGTACTACGCCGTCTAGATTTTTTCTAAACAAATGGCCAAAGTTTTTGAAAGTGAGTTTGTTATGATATTGCTTGACATGCTTATGTGTACTATCAGTCTGCTAGTACACTAGTTGCTTTATCTGAAAGTAACTTAAGTATGCTCATGTGCAGTAATATGTTTTATATGAGTTATATGTCGAGTAAAATAGTCAACTTAGTTGATACAGTCAAACAGCCATGTATAACTAGTCAATTCATTCAGCATGTATAATAATCACTCTGGCATGGTGCAACTTAAGCTTCCAATATTAGAAACAATTAATACAGCAAACTTACTAAATAACACCAAAATTTAAAATTGTTCAAACGAAATTGGTTTCTTAAGCGCTGTATCGTGAGCTTCCATTACCTTTGGGTACGCTGGAGGAAACTGTGGTAGGTTTTTTTTCTGCACTCGTCTGTGATTCTCTGAGACGACATTTTCTTAGAGTTTCCATTAGATTGTCATAAACGATCTTCGTCACCTCTAAAGACATTGCTGTATCATCAGCAACTTGTCGCTTTGACCTGAGCAGGTCAGGACATTCTTTTTGTAGAAGGCGGTGGACGACAAAGATATGCTGTCGGTAAACGAATGATTCTTGTGCTTGATCGGCCGGACCAATAATGTCAGCATTTGTTACTGATATTAAAAATAAAAGCGCCGGTAGGAAAGAAAAATGTACCATGATGAAAGGGGACAGCATGAAATGACATACATGCTGGATTATTGAGTTATATACGGTGAGTAAGCAAGCACCACCCATCTGTAGCCTTAGTGATTATATACGGTTAGCAAGCGAGCAACACCCATTTATAGCCTTAGTGAGTATATACGATTAGCAAGCGAGCAACACCCATCTGTAGCCTTAGTGATTTAACTACTGATGCTTATCCAAGCTCTAGTTAGAATATTGGTTATTTATATCTAAGTTTTATTCCTAATTCAACTTTAGACAGTTGTTTACTTTGGTAGTTGTTTATCATGGGATTCTTTGTAGCTTCAGAATTCACCAATTAATACCTACTTGCTATTATGAGGCAGACAGGTATCATGAGCAATTAATGCATGAAATATTTAGGTACATAGGCTACATGGCTGACCAACTTTTCATCACGCCATATTCCATGTCCAATGAGACTTGAGAATCACAATAGCTATGGCCAAATCTAAAAATGTCTATGAGAATTGAGACAGGTGGTTGTTATCACTTATCAGCACTAACCTAAAAGCGTTGTGGGTGTTCAAATATTCCTTGTGTCAACATAAATTAACTTGTTATCTTTCAACAGAAATTGATTAGAGTTGCAAAAATTTTGCTGATGTAAAACCTTTCAAGGTCGCAACACACTAATTAGGAAGGTTTTCTATGGCAAAAACTAATCTATAATAACTATACAACACAGTACAAAATGTAATAAACATATAAGTTTAAATATTCATGCATGCTTCTATTATAGTTTTTATACAGGTCATAGACATTTATGTATAAATTGTTTTTGCACCCTTGTTAAACCAAATAGAGTGACAAGTTTGGGTCTCCTACCAGAAACTTGAGCAACCGAGCAGTTGCCTCAAGATATTCCTGTATTGGAAGCTCTGTAATTCTCCAGTAAAACTCAACAAAAGGTAACATATATGTTCTGGTCTTTTATCAATCTTAACACATTGTGCTGTCAAGCATATCAGTAAAATATACGTGTAAACTGACAGAACAGTTATAATTACAATAATTCTCCAAGTTTGATAAAAATAAAAAAGTTAATTTTTACTTGCAATAATTACTGGTCCTTTTAAAGTTTGATTTAATTAAGAAGACTGACTGACATCTACATGTACTTACTAAGGCTTGATTGCTTCAAAACTGAACAATGTGCGTAGGTTCCACTTTTCATCCTATTTTAGCATATTCTTGTTTCGATACAGACTTTCTATTCAAAATTTTGAGTTGCTGCACACAATGAAGTCCTTATCCAATAAAACTGCTTGCTAGCTTACTAGCAAATGGTGTTGCTAAGTGATGAGAACTCTGTCAATTGTAGATATGACTTGTGATAGATGTAGTGACGATTGTACGCTTTGTAATAGGTTACAGTGAACAAACTAAACAACGCCCATGTTTGCTTCGGGTAGTTAAAGTGGTAAGCCATCTGTTTGGCAACTGGGAGGTCCCGAGATCAAACTTCCTGAGATACCAATATTTTAATAGCTATTGCTGGGCAAACTAAACTACGCACGCATAGACTTTGAGATTTATATATATATAATGTATACATATATATTATATGTATATTATATGTATATTACATATTAGTATTTTAAGTATTGTTATGATTATTATAACATGTTTAGCTATTATCAGTGCCAGTTTTTAGACACTTCTATTGATCCCTTCCTGCTATGAATTTTTAAAAATCAAAGAATGTCAAAGTGGTTGCCAAATGGAAGTGGCGTTCAATTACAGGTGTGTTCCAATAAAGTTTTTACAGTAAATCTCTGTTCAAACCACAAATGCCTCAGGGCAACAACAAGCTACTGTAAGCGCACATCTGCAAATGCCCAGAGCAGCAACAGGCTCAGGAAATGCATATCAACAAATGACCAGGGCACTGACAAACTCATTGCCTAACTCATCCAAAGGAAAATTATTTAGTATACAATGGCCAATGGGTATATGTTTGCCTGACTTCTCAAAACTAGACAAGCGGTCACAGACGAACAATATTTGAGCCTCACACAAGATCCAACTGAGATGTGGCACCAAAATGGACTAAAGATGCTGTGTCATTGTCTGCAGAAAGCATGATTGACAAGAAAAGCCTATGATAGGCCCATCCAACAGGAATAGGTATAGAACTGCCACAAAAAGGACAGTTGATCCAGGCCAGTTCCACAAATGTAGGGCCGAAGTGCAAGCTTTGCCAACAAGCAATCTCTAATACATCTACAGGGTTGTAACAACTGCCAACCAAATTTGTAAATATGCCACAGGGATGGTACGATCGAGCTACATACTTTGTACAAGGAAAAAGAGGCATTATTCATTGAAATGCTATTAGACTGTACTTAGCTTGCATCATCATGATATACGCTCTTTGCATCAAGCATGTTGATGCCCGGGACTTTTAGCCAAATAGCCTGAAGCATACGTTTAGATTTTTATGCAATTTGCTAAACTGATTTTTTTGATGACAAGCTTCGAACACGATTGTATCGGGAGCATTGAAAGCATCCAGGAAAGATCAACGGATAGCATGATTAACATTGTATTTCTTTACGCATCGTGCTGTCAAACAAATTAGTAGAACATACATTGACAGAATTTTCAGATTTATAGGAGTTTCAGAAATTGACAAAACTAAGAAAATTTGTTTCAACTTCCAAACATTACCACTCATTTTAACTCCTTCGCAACCGACTAACTTTCATGCGATCTACCTCAAATACCACTCAATTTTTAGGAGAAAAAAATTCAATAATTTAACTTACTACTACAAGAAACTGAATTGAGATAAGTTACTCGTTCAATTTTCAAAATAATCAACTAAGTTTCCTCTTTCAAATGGTATAAATTTCAAATAAAGACTTCCTATTACTTACATGTAGACAGGTGTCTCAAAGAAAGTAGTTTTAGAAAATTTTTTGATTTTTAAAAACTTCACTCACTGAGACGAAGTTAGAATTTCACAATAAAAACTATAAAAATATGAGTAGTTTAGCTAAAATTATTGTTTGGCTACATAAAATACAGAGTTATAAACAATATTTTTATAAATCACAGTTAGTCATGAGCGTAAGGATCATGAAACTTTAATTTCGAACTTTTCCTCGCGAGTATCATCCTTCAAACCAATACAGAGCAAATCTACATGCCAATACAACACAAATAAACTGTCATCAACATTATCCAAATAATACAAAACATTCAATAACTCCATTCTTGACTTTTCAGACTTCATAGAACGCTCTAAGAATCAATATGATACTATCGAAAGTGAATGATAACTTTCGTTTGACTACGGCTAACTGCCTAAAACGGCATTTTTTTAGAGCATTATGCTTCAAATTGGCGAAGCTAAAAATTAATAAAAACTCTGAAACAATGAAAATAGTATTTTAATTTGATTTATGCAGTTTTTCACTGTCTTACCACCTCTGAGTCTGCATATTTTCTTTTTGAGTTGAAAGAAATTGATCGCGAATCATAAAATTTTCAGTGACAACGATAATTTCCGGTTTAGGTAAACGTCGATAAAAGTATAGTATTTTGGTTATAACATTTGCCAAATATATCTTTGAAACATATTTGTAAATTTTTCGGATTGGCTAAAAATTTCTTTTCCAAACCAGTCAAAAACTTTCTTCAATACCATAGAAACAACAGTAAATGGAGTGGTTAAAGTTCCAAGGCAAGATAACTCGCGTTCGTAGCCTAGCTTTGTTATAAATTCTCAAGTTTACTCACGATGGTTGCAAATGGGTTCAAGGTGATTTGCGCAAAAATTTTCCAGACTCCGATTGCGTTTATCTGAAAGCAGCTGTTGTTATAAGTTGGTAAAGGGAGCTTACAACATGGGTACAGCTTACAAGGGTAACAGCAGCTTACAACTTCTTGATTATTCAAAATCTTACATCATGTTTGTTTGATACGGCTTTCTCTACACAAATGCTTTTTATTTGCTTCACAATATGACAACGTCCTCCAATTCAACTTCCCTGCTCCCTGCACACAATAGAGTCCTTATCCAATCGGAATACTTGTTGGCCTCCAAATTAATGGTGTTGCTAGGAGATCAAATCTCATCAATTGTAGACATTGCCTGTGGTAGATGTAGTCAAAATAGTATGCTTTGTAATGGCTTAGAATGTGGTTTGCTAGATATTCGTTTATGTGAAAAACCGCAATATAAATTACAAGCTTGAAAATGATGGGCCATGTCTATTGCAAGAACAACAGTGTAGTAAGTCTAGCAAAGGGCAGTCAAAGATCATGGTGAACATAATGAAGGAATTGCTCTCAATACAACGCTGACGGAGTGCGACTGTGTCAATGTACTTGAAGGTGCCATTTTGGGTTTCCAATCGGATGGCAGTTCCCAAGGATAGACAGTTTTTAAGCCAAAATATTTTAGGGACGAGCAGAAGGCAGAACGTATGAGTGTGAAGTTTGAGTGAAATTGGCCTAAAATGTAGAAAAGCATAGCGCTTACGAAGACTAACAGACAGACAATGACAAATCAGGGGATATTAATAGAAATATTCTCTTGCCAAGTATTATAATGTGCAAACTATTGTCTTCGGACCAGGGATCGCTAAACATATTATGGAAATGTTTACTTTTCCATATCCATTTCCACAAACATAAATATTTAAATAATTTTAAAAAAATGGATATGGAAATTTTATTTCAGAAATTTGGAAATGTTATGGAAATGAAAATAATATGAAAATGAATTATGGAAATGTTATGGAAATGGAAATAATATGGAAATGAATTATGGAAATGTTATGGAAATGGAAATAATATGGAAATAAATCATGGAAATGGAAATAATATGGAAATAAATTATGGAAATGGGAATAATATGGAAATGAATTATGGAAATGTTATGGAAATAGAAATAATATGGAAACGAATTATAGAAATTTTATAGAAATGGAAATTGTGACATACACGTAATCCATGCTTCGGACTCGCCATGTCTATCATTTAGCAGTCTAACGTGTTGGTACGACTTGAATAAGCTTTCAACGTACCAATTTTTTTCAACTGGAAGCACACCACACCGGATAGAGGTGTCAGAAATTGATGACTTTTTAGTCAGTGCAAGTATCACCCCTTCAGGTACTGTGATGGAAACTTAGACTTTCTGTGTAATTTTCTGTTATGAAGGCCTCTTTTGTACATATACCATATCCAAAGCAGAGGTCATTTGATAGGTGATGATCTCTAATATAATTGGCAATGACTTCTAATATAACTATTGTTGAGGTGGATAATACACAATAAGCACAGTGACGCAATGTCTGCCAGTAAGTATCATCCTTCCCAATGTGACAAGGCCTGTAATACTGTTCACTCTACTTATTAACCTGCAAGAGTCATAAGTTGACACCTGTGCTGTAACCTGATTGGTCGTGGCTATTTCCATGAGCATGGATAGAAGGGCGTTTCCAAGAGTTCAAAGATCATATATTCTGATAAGGCCCCTGGCTACGATTGCTAATTCAGTCATGTAGTCAAAAATGACCAGCAATGCATCCAATCAGCTGTAACCTGTGTACGTGATGTACACGGCAAGCTGTTTTGAAGTCCACTTTCCCAAAAAAAAAAGTTAAATGTTGATGCTTCGGCGCTACTTTGGTGTGAGATCTAACATCATATGCAACCTAGACGGGTGCAGCCAGAGGTCTATCGTGTTACCCGCACTCGCGTCTCATACATACTGTGTCAACCACCCATCAAACAAGTGACCTGGTCATATAAAATGAAGTAAACAGATCTCATAAATTTAATTCTTCCTTGCCCTGAAATAGTTACCATCCATTGATGGTACTTCAAAATATATATGAAATATTTTTATATAGTGCATGTATAATACTTATACATGTACATGTATACATTAAATTCTTATGTCATATATGTTGTTATATATAAAATATACATAATATATATTATATATTTACTATATTTAATTTATGTAAAGAATAAATTTAGGAAAATGTCTGTATGTCTTTGAAAGAGGGATAAGACAGAGGAAAGTATCAATCACGCTAATGTGCTGCTAGGAGGTAGGTCCCATGCTAAAGGGATGCTGGGAGATAGATCTCACTCTAAAGTGCAACAGACCTTGCGCTAGAGTCCTGCCAAAACTTCTACAGAAAAACTGATGAGGATACAGGTAGCACTTGAAATAAGAGATTTTTCCTATACAGATTGTCTTTAGACTTGTAGTTAACAACCCTACTCTACATACAATGCATACATTCTAACAGATAACAAACATGCAGACCTCATTGTAACTTTTATTGGTGCTTTGCTAGACTAGATAATCGAAGAACACCTCACAATCATAGTGAATGTGTACTAAGTATAACAATAGCATTTATTAATGCTAGGATAGGAGAGGCTGATAAATTTGAGTGTTATCTAAGCATTTCATTTTTAATTAAAAACTTATTATACCTTTTAATAAAAGTGCAATCCAAATTTAAAACTGTCCAATTTTTCTAAACTTGGAACAGATTAAATTTTGTTTCTTTAAATATAATGGAAAAATAATTTTCAATTTTAAAAAAGTCACATTTTCTTTGACCTTCTTGAATATATTACAAGTAAAAACTCTTCTTTGACATTTTATTCAAAAAGGAATTTTATTCACTTTGTAGCAATTAGAAAAGGGAGCAAGGAATAGGTCACAAACCCACAACAGACAATGTTTATTAGTTCAATAGGCACCAGTTGATGTTTATGATGATACAGGTGTTGACGACTCCTCATAAAGTGTAAATCGGCATTGTCACATCTAATAGCTATTTTCAGTGAACAAGCTGCTGTTGAAGAACAAATTACTGAGGGAAAAGTAAAACAGATCCAAACAGAACAGAAAAATTCTTTATGGTGAAATATCTAACATAATTTTGCATTGTTGTATTTATAATTTTGTATGCTTGAAGAGCTTCCTCAAGTGCATCGGTGGACATTGTTTTAATTTTGTACTCCTGACTGCACTCAAATAATTGTGGAGTCAATCGGCTAAAAGAAGTTTATTTATATTAAAAAGATAAATTTCAAGAACATCATTCATTTACTGCATGTTAAGTCTGCTGGAATATTAAGTAATTTTACAAAACAGTACTAATGAAAGCTAACTTACCTCCACATTTGAAAGGTTCACTTTGATAGGAACTGAGATAGCAGCAGTGACCTATTTCTTTATTGGACAGTATTATTGTAGCAATAAAACACTAAAATAAAGTACACAATTCCTAATAATTGGATTGGCTTATGTATCTTATATGCCCATATATCCTACTTCTCCCCTAGTCTTTCGGGTTTAACAGCCATGCAGTTTGCTTTCACACCATATCGGAAGCGGCCAGGCTTATTCCAGGCGAGACCATAAAAGTGGATGATGTGCGATGAGACCTTATTACATGTCGTCATGATGACAGATGAAGTCTTCTGTTCTAAGACTGAATAATCAGAAGTTAAGGCCAGCAACAATTCTATTTGTTTCATTATTTAAAAAATTTTAAATTTACTGTGAACATTTTCATACATTTTACAGATTTCGTAAAATCAAAAAAGTTTTATTGCCAATGGTAAGTTTGACAATGCTATGGTTCGCAGAAGTACAAATTGTAAAAAAAAATTAAATTTCCAGGAAGCAGAATACAAAAAATGTAAAACAGCATTTTATTTGATTTTCATGCTAAAATTATACAATTCATGTATCAAATGTAATAATACTGAATATAATTATTACAAAAAAGAGTATATATTTACTCGATCATTTTAGTTTCTACTGACTCTCATAACAGTGTCTGTTAACTCATCTGAGAATCCAACCCATTGTATTCCTTGATCGCCACCCGTATTATACTTCCCATTAAGGTTGGACTTGTAACAGGATCTGTACCACCAAGCACCTGTAAGATATGTTATATGCAATTAGGGCATTAGTCAGTCAAATATTTCTGCATAATCATCAAACTGATTTAAGCTGTGGTAATTACCTCAACAAAAAGTCTACATTTTATTAAAGACAATAAACGTTTTGAGCTTTCCAAAACATATTAGAATGATTATTGTACAAATTTAAAAACAAAAACTTTATGGTTTATTAGTATAGGTGCTTGCTGTGAATATTATAAAGAAAAAGAGCAAGAATTTGACACAAAATATATTTAATTGCGCTTTAATCTGTTTGTAGCAATTTGAAATAAATAGCAAGACATTTTTTGAATAGCTTCTTAAAAGTTTCTAATATTTGAAATTATGAAGTATACAAATTAAGTAAATTTGTAATGAGTTTGTTGAAAGCTGTATGATGATCAAAGAACAAATTTCAGCTTTTAGATTGGAACCACCTCAGCAAGTCAGAGATATAACTTATAACTTTGGCACTCTTGAAATTAATAGCTCTTTATATTTTTGGTGAACCTTTAGTTTTCAAAAAAGTAAGACACCAGATGCAAAAATTAATTATTTAAGGGCATTCATTTGACCAGTATGAAACATAATTTATTACCAGGCACAACATCAGCTGTAGAGGTCTGCAATAAATGTATTAGGTCGTGTCACATAGTTAAAGTAGATTTATAAATTAAGCGAAGCGTTCACTTGCCTATCAAGTTTCTGATCTCTACTTCATGTAGTTTGAAAGATTGTTCTTGAAGCTTTAGCTAAAAGGTAGTAGTCGATGGCTATGATAATTTTTCATATATCGCACTCTTCACACCACCAGATGTATGTAATCACACTCTTTAGACAACCGGTTGTGGGTAATCACATTCTTTACACCACCAGCTACACGCAATCACGCTCTTTACCCAACCCGCTGTATGCAATCACACTATCTAAACAACTAGCTGTATGTAATCACACCTTTTACACAACCAGTTGTAAGTAATCACACTCTTTACCCAACCAGATGCACGCAAACACACCCTGTACACAACCAGCTGTACGTAATCACACTCTTTGCACAACCAGCTGTATGTAATCACATTCTTTACACCACCAGCTATATACGATCAAACTATTGGGTGTTCACTGTTCAGTATATACGAGTACATTATGTAGAAAATTAGAAATTTTAAAATCTTATGATTACCATGACTGTATATTGCACACTTGCTGCCATAGACATTATTGTCTTTGTCTTTAGTAGAGAACGGCATGCCATTATGGTAGGAGAACATAGAGCTGGCTAACATTCCATTGTAGCTTCCTTCGTTCACCTAATAAGTATTGTTTTAATGTGTAAATAGTTTCACTGAATAGGTAATCTTATCAAACACATTCTTGCAGCGTAGCTTTGCTCGCCACTTCACCTGCTCTTTTTATCAGATGTTGTTATACCATCCAAATAATTTCTATCTTAGCGTATTTAAAAAGGGAACAACAGATTGGTCATTTTGTGCAGTGGTCTCAAATGGGCAGTGAGTGCAAACTCAGAGAACATATTAGCATTTCTAAGGGCATAATAAAAAATTCTTTTAAGGCTAACTGTGGTGAATCCATTTTCTTCATTTGTTTGAGTTTGTAAAACTAACTGTGGTGGATCCATTGTCTTTATTTGTTTGAATTTGGAGGGCTAACTGTGGTGGATCAAATGTCTTTATTTGTTCGAGTTTGTAAGGCTAACTATGGTGAATCTATTTTCTTTATCTGTTTGAGTTTTTAAGGCTGAGGGTGGTGGATCCATTGTCTTTATTTGTTTGAATTTGTAGGGCTAACTGTGGTGGATCAAATGTATTTATTTAATCAAATTTGTAAGGCTAACTGTGGTGAATTTATTTTCTTAATTTGTTTGAGTTTTTAATGCTAACTGTAGTGGATCCATTTTTTATTTCTTTGAGTTTTTATTTAGTACTAACATCTAATATGTTGCCTTTCAAAAAATGCTAGTTTGGAAAGTTATCATGACGCTGAATATGCGGTTCGCCCGCTTATGATGCCCAAACGCTCTGCATTTTTGGTCACAAAACAAGACTACACTTCACTTGACAAAAAATTCGACTTTTCCGTCCACAGTTTTGGTACTATAGTCAGTATTTTTGTGTGCCCTGATTGCTGTGTGCCCTACAGGAAACGATAATTCTAAAACCATTATACATAAGGTAAAATTATTAAAGTAACATTGACCCTAGCATTCGACCCTAGCATTGATCCCTTCATTTGTAAATACGCTTTTGTAATGTGTTATATAATCATAGTACATACAATTAAATAAATTAACAAACATAAACCATTTTTAAATTTCATTTTAATGGATTAAGAACGACTGAAGCTTGTAGCCTGAATTAATCTAAAACCTCACCTGCAAAAGAGATAAATTCAAAATATATCATATTATTTTAGGAGTACAATTAAGTTACAATAGGAAAACATTTTTTCATTTTTGCGAGGGAGTATATATTTTTTTTTTAAGCAAATTTTTAAAAATTTTGAGGATTATTTCTCAACAATTCCAAGGGAAAATTCACAAAAACGTAAAGGTATGGCTTTGCTTAGTGACAGAATAATTCAATCAGTGATTACATTTCTTTTAGAGACAATACTCTACATACATGTACTTAAATTACCACCATAATTGAAAAGACTGCTTTCTCCACATTTAACAATATACCCTTTTGCCTATGCTCTCTTTTCAGAACAAATTTTCTCAAAAAGTTAAACTCACGCCATACTTGAAAGGATGTTGTATTTTTATTCCTATTTCTTTTTTTAAAGATGAACTCACATAATTTTAGTAGATTCCATTAAAAAGTATCAGTTTTATATTGTTTAGTGTTTATGAGTTGATCCGAATGTTAGGATATTTTTTTTAAATTGACTAAACTAGCTCAGGGTCAAATGCTCAGGTATGATGTTATGATCAACCTCAAAAATATCATGACGGTAAAATTTCTGTTTATCGAGATTTTTAAGATTCAATATTTATATATTCACGCTTTTACCTAAATGTGCTTTTTTACAAGCAGACTTGAGAGTGGCGCAATATTGTACAATACTTACTGTCAGGGTGTAGTTGTCTGTCTCATTACTAATAGAAAATTTTTGCCAAGTACCAGACCTGGTAGAGCCGTTTGAAGCCTTTACGTAGATGTTCAGTAGTTGGTTTGATCTGGTCAGAGCATGAATTTTGTCAAGTCTTGCATAGCATAAACAGGCTATATTTGTACTTTTGCTTTACATGTATGTGAAGTTATCAAGATGACAAAAATTTCTTTGGACGTACAAAGTACATTTCTTCGTATTAGAAGCAATATACAGTAGTCGCTCCTCTAACATATATTCCAGATGCCGTAAAAATTTGTGCGCAGTTTTTGTTTCGTACTTCGTAAAAAATTCTATATAATGTAAAGTTTTAACCCCATGAAAACACCCCAGTTAACATATCTTGCACACTTTAAACAAAAATGACATTTTGGTTTGCCATGATAGATTGTCAAGTGTGTCAACAAAACAGAGAGAATAAATACCTGCGCCATTGTCCATAATACCTAATACTTGTATCTTTTAAAAATGTGGTGAGATAAATTAACATTCCATTTGAATTTGAAAACTGGCCAATTTGACACTTAATGTTATATGAAAATTTTTACATAGTACGAAGGAACAACTTCATTAAAAATTTAAGTTATCTGGAATTCAGACAATTTTTTTTTAAATGTAGACGCTTCTATAATGTATACCTCATATAATGTAAATTCCATATAATTTAAAGAATTGTTATGAAGTTTATGCTTCCTAGTACATGAAAGATTCCATATAACGTAAAGTTTCAGGTCGGGTGAGTTCTCAGATTTGATTTGAGTGTTAGTTTATCTTGCCGCATTTGCGGAGAAAAAAATGCTGTGTGTTTATCATTATATTCATTATAAACAACTTTCGTGGTACTCTAGTTCATCATAACATATCATTAAATGTGTTGATAGAAAAATAATAGGAAAGCTGCGCAATTGTTCATAAATACTTAAAGGTGATTGATTAATGCAGGTCTCAGTCTACCATTCTGAATGTCTCGAGCTTGAGAATCGTTGAAAGTTTTCTTTTATCCTAACTTTGACCCCTAGATACAAATAGATGACAAATAGGTAGACGTTGTACTTTTTCAAGAAAAATATAGTTTGTCATGTTTTGTTGTAAACATATAAAATCTTTGTTATTAGTTTTATTTTGCAGAATAAACTCTGATTTCTAGGAAAATAAACAAATTGTAGTAAAGGGATGTCGAAGATGTGCACTTCTCATCCCCTTTTTGTAAAATTACATAGTCTATAAAATCAGTCTATAAAACCAGTGAGATTGAGCAGAAAAAGGAAACAAATTGTTGATGCAAACGAATAATACTGCAGCTACAGTACAGCACACCAGTTAAAACTTAAGTCTAGTTTTCCCCTTCTATATGCCCAAAGGATGAGTTCAGAAAAACCTTAGAACAGACTACGCGATTTACATGTATTTTACTGATCTTATACGGTAAAATCCCTATAACATAAACGTTCCTGGAACGAACTATTTACATTGTAGAAGTGTCTATTGTACAAAGGTTATTTAAATAACCATCCTCTCTGTTTATGGCTGGGTTATGGGAATCAATCAACTATGAAAATGCAATAAAAAATTTAAATACCATAGACGATCCTACAACAAAAATAGTCTGTTACAAAAGAATTTACGTTATAGGGAATTTGTTATACAAACAGTAAAGTACATGTAAATTGTCTAATTCGTTCTAATATTTGCCTAAGATCACTCTTTTAGCTCTTCCAAAGGGAACAAACTAAAGTTAATTTTTTTAATTTATAGACTATTCAGTTACTGCAGTATTATTGGTTTGTATACACACATGTAAGTTCTTTAACTTTCTTTTCAATTTCGTTCGATTCATGGTTCATGAACACAGTAATGTTACAATAAATTAAGAAAAGGGCACACTTTCAATGGCAATTCACGTCATTTCTTTTTTATTTTTTAGACAAAATGGTCTTTTTTGCAAAGGAAAAAAATGACAAAATGTTGTTTATTTCAAAACTAAAAAAAACAACAGTATGACTTTGAAACGTGTATTAAGAGAAATATTTGTCTGACCATTGCCGGGGTTTGAGGTTAGGAAAAAACATTTTTGGTGAGACAACAACTCAGTTTGGCATATCGACAATCCAAATCCTGCGCCAATAGATTAAGTTGAAGTATTTCAGAATAATTGCACTTGTTTTTGATGCTTTGTCGACGCCTAATGATCTCTAGATTGAATCAGATTGCCAAGGTATATAATAAAAAGAGAGCCACAAAGAAAGCCAGCAGCATTTTTCTCTCTCAAATGTGGCAAGAGAATTCAGGGCTAACTATAAAATTTTTGTTATTCAAATCAAATTTGAGAATACGTGCCGACTTGACACTTAATATTATATAGAATTTTTTACGGAGTATGATGCAAAAACTTTTCATAAATTGTTTACATTATGTAGAGTTTACGTTTTAGAAGTATCTGCTACCGTAAAACGCATAGAAAGCTCATGAATCACAAAATAATTTGATGTTTTTTCATCAGGTTTTATTATGACTTTGTGTAAGTTAAGGATTTATGTGTAAGTTGAAGATGTATGTGTAAGTTGAAGATGTATGTGTAAGTTGAAGATGTATATGTAAGTTAAAGATGTATGTGTAAGTTAAAGATATATGTGTAAGTTAAAGATGTATATGTAAGTTAAAGATGTATGTGTAAGTTAAAGATGTATATGTAAGTTAAAGATGTATGTGTAAGTTAAAGATGTATGTGTAAGTTGAAGATGTATGTGTAAGTTGAAGATGTATATGTAAGTTAAAGATGTATGTGTAAGTTAAAGATATATGTGTAAGTTAAAGATGTATATGTAAGTTAAAGATGTATGTGTAAGTTAAAGATGTATATGTAAGTTAAAGATGTATGTGTAAATTAAAGATGTATGTGTAAGTTAAAGATTTATGTGTAAGTTAAAGATGTATATGTAAGTTAAAGATGTATGTGTAAGTTAAAGATGTATATGTAAGTTAAAGATGTATGTGTAAGTTAAAGATGTATGTGTAAGTTAAAGATGTATGTGTAAGTTAAAGATGTATGTGTAAGTTAAAGATGTATGTGTAAGTTAAAGATGTATGTGTAAGTTAAAGATGTATGTGTAAGTTAAAGATGTATGTGTAAGTTAAAGATGTATATGTAAGTTAAAGATGTATGTGTAAGTTAAAGATGTATATGTAAGTTAAAGATGTATGTGTAAGTTAAAGATGTATGTGTAAGTTAAAGATGTATGTGTAAGTTAAAGATGTATGTGTAAGTTAAAGATGTATGTGTAAGTTAAAGATGTATGTGTAAGTTAAAGATGTATGTGTAAGTTAAAGATGTATGTGTAAGTTAAAGATGTATGTGTAAGTTAAAGATGTATGTGTAAGTTAAAGATGTATGTGTAAGTTAAAGATGTATGTGTAAGTTAAAGATGTATGTGTAAGTTAAAGATGTATGTGTAAGTTAAAGATGTTTGTGTAAGTTAAAGATGTATGTGTAAGTTAAAGATGTATGTGTAAGTTAAAGATATATGTGTAAGTTAAAGATGTATGTGTAAGTTAAAGATGTATGTGTAAGTTGAAGATGTATGTGTAAGTTAAAGATGTATGTGTAAGTTAAAGATGTATGTGTAAGTTAAAGATGTATGTGTAAGTTAAAGATGTTTGTGTAAGTTAAAGATGTATGTGTAAGTTAAAGATGTATGTGTAAGTTAAAGATATATGTGTAAGTTAAAGATGTATGTGTAAGTTAAAGATGTATGTGTAAGTTAAAGATGTATGTGTAAGTTAAAGATGTATGTGTAAGTTAAAGATGTATGTGTAAGTTAAAGATGTATGTGTAAGTTAAAGATGTATGTGTAAGTTAAAGATGTATGTGTAAGTTAAAGATGTTTGTGTAAGTTAAAGATGTATGTGTAAGTTAAAGATGTATGTGTAAGTTAAAGATGTATGTGTAAATTAAAGATGTATGTGTAAGTTAAAGATGTATGTGTAAGTTAAAGATGTATGTGTAAGTTAAAGATGTTTGTGTAAGTTAAAGATGTATGTGTAAGTTAAAGATGTATGTGTAAATTAAAGATGTATGTGTAAGTTAAAGATGTATGTGTAAATTAAAGATGTATGTGTAAGTTAAAGATGTATGTGTAAGTTGAAGATGTATGTGTAAGTTAAAGATTTATGTGTAAGTTAAAGATGTATGTGTAAGTTAAAGATGTATGTGTAAGTTAAAGATGTATATGTAAGTTAAAGATGTATGTGTAAGTTAAAGATGTATGTGTAAGTTAAAGATGTATGTGTAAGTTAAAGATGTATGTGTAAGTTAAAGATGTATGTGTAAGTTAAAGATGTATGTGTAAGTTAAAGATGTATGTGTAAGTTAAAGATGTATGTGTAAGTTAAAGATGTATGTGTAAGTTAAAGATGTTTGTGTAAGTTAAAGATGTATGTGTAAGTTAAAGATGTATGTGTAAGTTAAAGATATATGTGTAAGTTAAAGATGTATGTGTAAGTTAAAGATGTATGTGTAAGTTAAAGATGTATGTGTAAGTTGAAGAAGTATGTGTAAGTTAAAGATGTATGTGTAAGTTAAAGATGTATATGTAAGTTAAAGATGTATGTGTAAGTTAAAGATGTATGTGTAAGTTAAAGATGTATGTGTAAGTTAAAGATGTATATGTAAGTTAAAGATGTATGTGTAAGTTAAAGATGTATGTGTAAGTTAAAGATGTATGTGTAAGTTAAAGATGTATGTGTAAGTTAAAGATGTTTGTGTAAGTTAAAGATGTATGTGTAAGTTAAAGATGTATGTGTAAGTTAAAGATATATGTGTAAGTTAAAGATGTATGTGTAAGTTAAAGATGTATGTGTAAGTTAAAGATGTATGTGTAAGTTGAAGATGTATGTGTTAGTTAAAGATGTATGTGTAAGTTAAAGATGTATATGTAAGTTAAAGATGTATGTGTAAGTTAAAGATGTATGTGTAAGTTAAAGATGTATGTGTAAGTTAAAGATGTATATGTAAGTTAAAGATGTATGTGTAAGTTAAAGATGTATATGTAAGTTAAAGATGTATGTGTAAGTTAAAGATGTATGTGTAAGTTAAAGATGTATGTGTAAGTTAAAGATGTATGTGTAAGTTAAAGATGTATGTGTAAGTTAAAGATTTATGTGTAAGTTAAAGATGTATGTGTAAGTTAAAGATGTATGTGTAAGTTAAAGATGTATGTGTAAGTTAAAGATTTATGTGTAAGTTGAAGATGTATGTGTAAGTTAAAGATGTATGTGTAAGTTAAAAATAATTGTCAAAGTTGAACCTACACAAAATATCAGTAGATTTATAAAAAAGTACCTTTTCTATCATTTGTCATTTTTTTTATGTTTGAGATGATCTGACTGCCAGGATGTTTCAATATTAAAATGGACAAAACTTGATCACGGTTAAATTGGTCAGAAGAAAAAGACATGCAAAATGACATTCCTAGTTGTTATCCTTGCTATGGTTGATATCAGTTATTGTGGTCAACTTGTAGCATTATTCGTCTCTATAGATAGACATCATAATCACTTTTTCACTTGATCTGATTGTTTTAGATTCAATAATAATTAGTTGAGTTTAATTTACAAACCTATTGGTAGTCAGCTGACCTCAAACATCAAAAACTATTGCAAATGATAAAAAATACCGATACTTTGTGGTAAAATTTTGTGCAAGGTGATCTTTAGCTAAAATTCAGAGCGAGATAAGTCGCCGTGTGTAGCTTGTGTACTTGTTTTTTTTTCTCAGACGTTAATCATTTTCCTACACCTTCATTCTCATTTTTTTCAAATGTGTTTGACTAATTAAGAAATGCATTATTGCATTAAAATGCTGGCTGGCAAAAAATAACAACTTTTATGTATTGATGATAACAAAGAATCATAGCATCCAAGAAACTTTATCACAAAATATATTGCTAGCGAATAAACGAATTAACAAATAAAAGTAGTTTCATGCCATCACTCACTTTTTTTAATCGTAGTTGTCTCTGAATACCATTGAATAAATCCCACAGGAACAGTTTACTATATTTTATTACTTTATTGTTTTTGTTTGCATTAATTACGACCTAATCTAGAGTAATTATAAACATAGACACATGTGTTTCAAGTGCTCCTACATTGTTACTATGTACAAGAGTGTGTCTATAGTTTTCATTGAGCTTAGAACAAACTG
This sequence comes from Watersipora subatra, assembly GCF_963576615.1. NCBI lineage: Eukaryota > Metazoa > Bryozoa > Gymnolaemata > Cheilostomatida > Watersiporidae > Watersipora > Watersipora subatra. The sequence goes on from NC_088712.1 coordinate 8,116,102, forward strand.
GATAACTAATCGTATCACAAATCTCTCCATTAACAAAAATTCAAGTTTTCAAAAGATTTCTAAAACAAATTAACTCTGTAAACAATGGTAGCATTGTATTTTTCTTTTAAACTGATTTCGGGGAAAAATTACCAAGAATTTTTATGAATCAGTTTTTATTAATTTCAAATTGCATAATTTTGTTTCAAAATGCTGTTAATATCTAAAGATCTTTGCACAATATTTATATAAGCATATCTGTACTTGTGATTGAGATTGCCTATAGGCACCCTGTATCTTTGACTTCTTTTTGCTTTTGTGAACAATTTGATAAAAAATCTGTCAACAGTCATGAATTTTAGTAAATAGTGTTGCAGGATAGCTTTTATCCCCAGCTTGTTTTATTCATCTCCTGAGCAAAGCTCACCTTCCTAAAACCACTATTACCATGTATATTATGTGTTTAAATGATATCCCACAATTCCTTTAATAAGCTCAGCCCAACTTACCTAGCCAATACTCCTTAGCTGCATTCCCAAACCCTGACTGGTAATCTGCCCAGCTGCGGTAAAAGTCTAAGGAACCATCAAACCTCTTTTGAAAGACAGTCCAGCCATGGCCATCAAAAAAGTCACACCAGACAGGAAACGGCTGCATGCTTTGAGGAAGAGGGTCAATGGAGTATACACCAGAAACCCGCTTTCCACTTTCATAAAGCTGCTGACCATCTAAAAAACAGGAAGCTGCGCTGTCATACATTACAATATTCTCTGATCATTTATCAGCGTCTCTGATGACATGGTTATGTGGGAGACAAGAAAAAAGAGAAATTCGTGGAGCACGGCGTCACTAGTTGTTGTAGTTGTTATCAGCTGATGAGTTCAAGATGCACTGTTACACACCTCTATACTGTTGGTCTATTCACAACTATAGATGTGATAATCGCATTTTCACTTGATTTGAGCGTTTTAACCGCGATCAAGTTTTTAGTATTTTGTTCTTGAGACTTTCTAGCAACCAGATCACCTCAAATATATAAATATTTGCAAATGATAGAAAAATATGGGTACCTCCTTATAAAATCTACTAAAATTCTGAGTAACGTAACTTTTACTTATATTCTAAAAATAGTATGCTACACAGCATTTTGATAATAAAAGAAGTCAGCAGAGTTTACCTGAGCTATTTTATATTTCAATCATATATTATTAGCCAAAAAACTTTTTAGTAATCTTTACTATGTTAAAAGCCTCTCCTTCTGTATGAAACACGAACTCGAATTTAGAAAAAGATTGCATAGCGCTGGCTTTAAACTTGTAAAATTTGGCTTCACAGCCTTACGCTTGTGCTATTCACCCGCCTTCAAGCATCTCAGAATATTTGTGAACACAGTTATTCTCTGTGCTTTATTGGCACACCTAATGACTTCTCACAACACACTAGACTACTAGATTCCTAGTAATTTATAACATATAGTGGAAAACAGACAGTTTCCGTACTTTTCAGTCTGTTAGCCGCTACTTTTTTCCAATAATTTGAGCCATGCAGCTTATATTAGGATGCGGCTATTCTGTGGTTTTTTCTTTCATTGCTACGGCGCATTAACCAGAATCTCCGGTTAGTGTGTGTCTAGCAGTTAAAGAAAATACAAAACAATGCCTAACAGTACTGTTCCGTTAGGCACTAGGTTAAAAAGCGTTGGTTAATATGAAACAGTGTCACTAGACACTGTTCTGTTTTAAACCGGAAAGTTGCTGCCATGTTAAAAAGCACCGTCCTGAGTTCTGCGGCCTATTCAAAGGGGCGGGCTATGTATTGTTTTGTTACCATTTTTTGGAAAATAAAGCAGATGCGGCTTATATAGGGGTGCAGTTTATAGTCCGAAAAGTACAGTACTCTATTTTAGGCGCCATCTATATAAACCTAGGTAAAATATATTTATCTATTATAAACTGGATGTATAACATATTCCGAAACCAAGTTGTGTTCTATCATCTTTTATAACACATTGTAAGAGTGTAAGAGATTTTATCTAGGACATTCTGCCATTATTTCTTAATTTAAGTATTTTTCAAAATTGTATGTGTTTTTGCGAATAAATGGAAACTTAATCCTCAGTGCGCTAAAGTAGCATTTAATTCATGTGTGCAGTGTGTTAACCAATTTAAATTGTCAATATAAGCTCCTATTTGCTGACATTCGTTAAGAAAATGTCCTATGCGCTGATGAATTGCTGATTTTGCTGTAGGATAGGCTGCACTTTGATCCATTTAAAAAGATTATGCTGACTGCATATATCTGGAGTAATCAGGGCTTGCAAAGAATCTCGCCATATTTAGAACTCCCAGTTTACCAGTTATTATCTACAGCTCTGCTACAAATCTGTCAGAATCAGTCAAAATGATAAGTAGGTCATTTTAAAAGTTTTTAGTCACTTTGTGCTTAAATGAAACAGAATATAGGCTTATAATCTTAATCAAAATACATCTCAAAGTTTACCATTTGTCTCATCAGCTATAAAAATTGAAATCTAGCAATAAAGGATCCATATCGCAAAATAATTGGGTCTCGGAATATTTGATCTCAAAAGCTATTTTACAAGGCAACAAGCTAACCCATTAAATTACACGAGATGCAATGAATTCATTGGTCGATATGATTCATTATATGAGTTGAAGTAGGCATAGCCACTCTGCGTTATGCACAACCTCAACAAAGCATGTGCGCTCTCACAGCTTTTATAAGGTCAGCAATACGAATACTAGCTTATTCAAGTCAGCTAATTGCAACTATATTTTCCGCCACTGTTTATGAGCTGCGTTTTAATAGCATGCAACGCCGAGCATTTGACTAGTCTTTGCTATAATAAAAGTAGCCAATGTAGTCAAACAGTCAACAGTCGACGGTCAATGATCGATGGGCGACGATCAATGGCCATGTATAATAATCACTCAGGCGTGGTGCTACTTAAGCTTCCTACATTAGAGACAATCAATACAGGCAACTTACTAAATGACTAGCAGACTAAACTTATGTTGACTAGCAGTCTGCTCGTACACTAGTTGCTTTTCCGAAAGTAAATTGAGTTTGCTCATGAACAGTAATATCTTTTATATGAGTTATATCTCATGTAAAACAGCCAACGTCGATGCAGTCGACGCAGCCAACAGTTATGTACAATGTAGCCAATGCATTCAGCATGTATAATAGTTACTCAGGCATGGTACTACTTAAGCTTCCTACATTAGAGACAAACAATACAGTAAGCTTACTAAATGAAACAAAAATTTAAACTGGTTTTAACAAAATTTGATTCTTAATCCCTGTATCATAAGCTTCCATTACCTTTCAGTACGCTTGATGAAACCTCGATAGGTTTTTTCTCTGTACCCTTCTCTGATTCTCTTAGACGACATTTCTTTAGAGTTTCTATTAGATTGTCATAAACGATATTCATGACCTCTAAAGACATTCCGGTATCATCAGAAACTTCCCACTTTGACCTGGCCAAGTCTGGGTATTCATTTTGTAAAAGACGATGGATGGCAAATATTTGCTGTCGGTACATGAACAATTCTTGCACTTGATTGGCTGGACCAACAATGTCGGCGTTTTTTGCTGATATTAAAAATAAAAGTGCCAGTAGGAAAGAGAAATGTGTCATGATGAGAGTAGGCAGCATGAAATGACAGACATGTTGAACTGTTGAGTTATATATGGTAGCAAACAAGCTCCACCCTTTTGTAGACTTAGTGATGCAACTACCGATGTTTACCCAATTACTAGTTAGAATACTGGTTACTTCTATTTGAGTGTTATCCTTAATCCAACTTTGTACACAGACTTGTATTTGTTGTTTACCATGGAAATCTTTATAGCTTCCGAAGTGACAAATTAATACCTACGTGCAATGAAAAGGCAAAGACTGATATTGAGAGCAATTTATGCATGAAATATTTAGGTACGCGGGCTACATTGGCTATCATTTATTACCACCAACCTAAAAGCCTTTTGGCTGTTCAAATATTATTTGCGTCAACATAAACTAGTCTTATCATCTTTAAATAAAAATAGATTAGAATCGCAATATTTTGCTGATGTTAAACCTTTCAAGGTCGTAAGGCACTGATTCAGAAGTTTTCTCTAGTAAAAACTAATCTATAGTAATAATATAATATAGTACAAACATATAAACATGTAAATTTAAATATTTAATTTGACTTATTATATTATTTATACACGTTACAATTATTTTTTGTAGACGTATAAAATAAATGTAATTAGTTTTACCTTGAAAAATACACAATTCTGTTTAAATAGATAAACTAATCGGTTTTTTTAACGTCAAAAGTGTGCGCTTCACATCAACTTATTGTAGAAGCACCACAATTGCATTCTATAAAAACAAATGAGATTCATTATAAAAAACAGAAAAGTTGTCTGTGCAAACCATAGACCTATTAACTATACTATTAACTATATTAAATGTATACTTGCAACCAAATTCCGCATTATAGTTATTTGGTATCAAAAGATTCACCATGTCTTACTCTGCGGTGTTGTAAGTGCAAAATATGTGGAGATGTGATTTCAAACTCTTGAAAGCTCAAAAACGAACAACTGATCGCAGCCATCACAAGAACGCCGTAGATTGGAATCCAATTCCAAGACGGCTCAAATAGGACGTAGTGGAACACGATGGCTTCTGTTTACACTTTCATGCAACCTCATCCGTTGAATTATTTTCACAAATATACTTCACGCAATCAATAAAACCTCGTCTATTGTCCTTATGCATCTATTTAATCATCATTCTATTGCTGTCACTTTGAGCACTGATATCTCAAAACCTACTGCAAAAATCCAATTAATTTTTTAACCTTAGCTCGAATGAATGCATATCAGCCTCTGATAAACATGACAAGCTTGTTGATCAGTTGTGATAGTCACAAAATGCTGCAAAATATTTTCACACTGTGTGAATTTTGATGCAAGTCAACATTTAAGTATAGTTAATAGGTCTATGGTGCAAAGTAACACTGCTACAGTTACAATACAGCTCACAAATTAAAAAGGTTAAGTCAAATTTTCCTTTTTGCATTACCAAAGGGGTGAGTTTGGAAAGATCTCGGAACAAATTAGGCAACTTTAATGTATTTTACTGTTCTCATAATGACAAAACCCTAATAATGTAAACATTCCTTGAATGGATTATTCACATTGCAGGAGCGCGTACTGTACTTGGAACACATGCCTGATGTGTTAAACACTGTAGTTAGCTTTATGCGTAAATCAGTGGTTCCTAACTACCTTGGAGCCATGGACCCATTGGGCTCCTTATCCAAAAGTCATGGTCCCTTTTATAAACAACATAATATATGGTGTTTATAATAATGCATTGTGAATTGGCGTACATTATAAATTAGAATAATATAAGAGTCAGTAGATTTGACATGTTTCTATTCATTTACTTACATAAAGCAATGCTATACTAAATTGCTTTGACTTATAACTTTCAGTAGACAGTTTGTTGATGGGATGGAAATTGTGCTTCTTGTTTTTTACCAAATTCTCAATCTTTGGGAAAATTGTTGACAAAGCGCATCGCATGTCGTCTTCAAGCCCCAGTCAGTTTCGTTGTTTCAATTTGAGAACAACCATGGAGGAGAAAGCGGACTCGCATAAGTATGTAGAGTTGTAGACACAAATGGGAGTAGAGTTCAAAGGGCATGTTTGGCTGTCTGTGAATATAAATGAATCATGGAAGGTCAAAACTCTTCAATGGTTTTATCTTCATAAGCATCTTTGGCTGATGAGTCATTCTGCAAATCTATGACTTTTTTCTGCAGCTCATCAGGTACGCTTTTAGCAAAACAGCAGAAAATATTCCTGACATGGCTCAGTTCTGATTCACTCACCTCAGGAAAATAGTGCTGAAACTCTGACTCCAAAGAATCCAAGTAAGATATAGTATTACTTGGAATTATTCAGGCATTGAAATAGGCTCTTTATCTTTTGCTCTAGAATCAAGAAAAGCGATTCAAACATAGAAAAATTACCTTGTGCAACCTTTTTCTTCCATAATTCAAGTTTTCGTAGAAATGCTTTCAAAGCATCTGTGAACTTGACTATGTTTGTGTTTCTTCCTTGCATCTGACAATTAAGTTTGTTAATTGGGCCGAATATGTCTGCCAAGTAGGCCAGAACTTTTTTCTTTAGCTATGTTTCGAATTCTGCTTTGTTGTTCTGTTCACAAAGGATCTTAATTTCTTCTTGTAGTTTGAATGTCCTCGCAGTTACGTTTCCTTTGTTAAGCCAATTAACATTTGTGTGATATAAAAGAACTTCATGCTCTGCTTCCATATCTTCGCATCGTTCTTTAAACAATCTAGAATTCAGGGACCCACCTTTGATATAGTTTACTATGCGAATAACCTGATTGAGGATTGTTGAGAATGATTCAAGAAGGGTTTTAGCAGCCAAAACTTGTCTGTGTATCATACAATGTACGCTTTTGACATCTGAAACTAGCTGTTTCACTCTGGCTTGGAAGCCAGAGCTAGATCCTAACATTGATGGAACACCATCTGTGCAGCAGCCGCATAGGTTTCCTCATGATAGCTTTTCAGTCTCAAAGAATAGTGAAACCTTGCCAAGAATTTCAGAGGCTTGCGTAGTTGTTTTGAGTGCACTGCTTAAAAGAAACTCCTCTTTGATGTTTCCATTGTCAACTTATTTACATTAACAAAAGCCAACAACTGAGCACACGATTCCACATCTGTTGATTCATCAAGTTGAATAGAAAACAATCCAAAGGTGCATTTCAAATCTCCTCTTCCAACTGTTTTTTGATGTTTTTACTCATTTCAGTTACTCGCCTTTGAATAGTGTTATTTGACAATGATATCTCAGATATCATTCTTTCGGCCACTTTAACTAGCACAAGCTCCACCATCTGTTGAGCACAGTGCTTAATTAGCTGTTCCCCAAGTGTATAAGATTTTTTTTGGTTTTGCAATTTGTAATGCGACTGTATATGATGCTTCAACCACCTTTTCCCGGGCTACCTGAAAAGCTCCATCAGAAGAAAGTATCATCTTCTTCAAGGATGTTTCTTGTCGTTCAAAAAATGTTCTGCCATGATTTACTAAATCAGGGTGTTGGGAACTTAGATGTACTTTTAGCTTAGCAGACTTCATGGAATCGTTAGTCATCACCTTATGACCAATCACACTCTGAGGTTTCTCTTCTTTATCTTTTGTTGTTAAATCGGTGAAACTATGGCCTAAATATGAATTGTCATATTTTCTTTTCTTGCTGGCCATGCTAAAAATGTGTTAAAATCATATACATGTACATAGCAGCATAGAACAGCTTAAAATTTGAAATATCCATTATGCATTGCCATACTTTACTTACATTTACAGCTGAAACTGCCACTGTCTTTGTTCTCTCACTGCTTAGTAAAATTAAATTATAATTAAATTACCATAAGCTATTGATCACGTGATCAAAGTCAAAATAATTTTACAACTTTTACAATTTACAACTTTTTTGGACAATGGTGGTTATTTTACCGATCTGCTGGTTTCAATTTGTTGTCAAATAAATATAGTTGCCAAATATTGTCACAGTTAGGATTGGTCAGCTGCCATTAACAAGCATTCATGATATTAATTGTCGTCATTGTGAAATGATCCAAATTGGATTTTAGATTTAGATTTTCAGTATGAAAACTACACTGCACAGCTTTGCCCGCTGTCCCATTTTATTGGCCAGGTCGAACAAGGAGACAACAATGAAAGACTTTGTCGTTTTATATTAGACATGGAAAAATATTAATTAAAAACTAGGGAAAGAAGGCTGTTGTTCGGGTGGTTTCAGGTAAATTATATTTAACTTCAGGCATATACTAAGACCCGTGCCACTCTTAAAATTGGTAAAAATAGGTAAGTTGAAATGTTTTATTTTCCATGGATTTTAGAATATCACAGAAAATGAAGGAGAGAGAGAATTGTGTGTTTTCTGGTTACTGGTTTTGTAGTTTTGTACTACTAACTTGAAATCAGGTACTATCCAGCAATTGATGCACATACATGTAGGTGATAAAAGTGTAGACCCAAAAACCTAACAAGACAACGTGACCACCCCGCAGGATTTGCATTAGCCCTGAAACCCAGGCTAGCACAATCCCAACAGAGCTCGATCATTAAACCCCGCCCCTATGATAGCCGTCGCCTATCCTTTTAAGGTTTATATCATTGATCCAACCAGTATACTACAGAAATAGCTGTAAATAACTAGCTAGAAAAACCAATACTGGCACCAGCCTGTGGACCCCACAAAGCCTCCTGTGGACCCCTAGGAGTCTATGGACCACCGGTTGGGAACCACTAGTGTAAAGCTATACCAGAAGACGAATCTGTGAAGTCATACCAGAAGAAAAATGCATGCCCACAAAAGAAGAAAATTGCGTAAACTCATATGGCCAATAAGACTATTACAATCAGTATAGACCTGTAGCAGGAACTGAAGCCAGTACTGTATGAATTACACAAAAACCAGCACAGTAAACTAGAAATAAACCAACGATTTCATTTGAAAGTTAGAATGGTAAATTTTGATGTTGAATATGTTAATTATAAGTAAATTTTTTGTCCAATAACTTTTCTATGACCATCGCAACACCAGGAATCCAGCTTGTATAACTATAATGCTGAAATAGCCTCTCATGCTTAACAAGAAATGTTATATTCCTAGCTGTTGTCCATAAATAGGTTTCACTACATAAAGCAAGCCAGATTCATAGACATGGGTTGGCAAATTGTACAAACTAGTTTTTTGCCAACATCAACCAAGAGCCATAAAGCACATGGTATTTATCTCAACCTGAAAAAATTACCTATTGATATAGCTTCATGGTCGAGTGAATAATCCCTGATTAGCATCTATCTGCTCTTTCTGTAATAGCAGAAGATGCTGGTATGAATTATAGTAAATCACTATAGCTCAGGAATAGATCATACACATACATTCATTAGATTGCCAAGCTTGAAGTTCAGCACTTTTTTTGCAAGCTATCAATAAATACCAACACTTGAAAATAAGAAAGTGTTTAGCGTCCAATTCATTAATCTGTAGGAGTCATAATCCATAGAGTTTTGTTTCTATTATATCTATGACAGCAGGAGATTAACTCTGAAGTGTGGCTACCCGTCTAGATGAAATGACAAAACACTACTAGATGATGAACCTGCAGGCAAAATCTTCCTGAAATGCACTGTACAGGTGAAATTAAACATTTTCAAAACAGCATGGCAAGTGAACATTTTTATGCAATGATTTGCGATGCAGCTTCATGTAAACAGAAGCCGCCAAATCATCGCTGCAATTTTTTGCTGTGTGGGATCACTCCGGGATCTCGCCCTTAATTTGGGAATCAGGCTTAAGATTTTGCATGGACATACTAACCAATGCATGCAGGGTTGCCATACTGGAACCTTGAAGGAAGCCATGAAGATGCATTGTTGGAAGAAGCCACAGAAGTACACTAACAATATTTAATAGGACCTCAAAAGGTTGCTACAAGAACACAGCCGAGACATTAGGTGCTTGCTCAGTATTGCTAATAATTATTTCTATTTTCACAGTGATTGTGACTTGCACACCAAATGTAAAAGAAAACACTTCATAACTTTTCTCTAGAGCAGCATTTTTTTCTATCTGCTTTTACTTTTTATCTCACAGATAAATTTGTCTCAAATTGACACCCTGCTTCAGGAAACACAGTTATGAACTGTAAACCACACAGCCAGTTCATCAGGTCCCGCCCCGTCTCATAAAAAAACTTTAGTTCACAAAACAAATCATGTCCGAGGTTGTCTTGAAGCAGGCAAAATTAGTCCCCCTGCCCCAAATGTTTGAATCATATTTACCATAAAACTTCAATTTGAATGCCGATGAGGCTATATTTTTCAACCCAAAATGGCATTTTATTAGAGAAGACGTTCAAATGGAGAGTGGCATAGCATTTTTTGACGAGCTGATCAAAATTTGATTAGTTAAAAAGGATAAATTAATGCAGCGACGCTTGTCATTATTATGCAGTCTCTTTCAGGCAGAGCAACATAGACCAACATGCCCTGGGCCAAAGCGTTTTTTGTGAAATCATTTTTGATTTACAGTCAAACAGGGATAACTCGCCCACAGATAGCTCGAACACATGGTTAGCTTGAACGGATTTGTTTGGTCTGTTCTCACGCAATGATAAATTGCTTTAGATAACACAAACTCTGCATCATTGGGTCAAACAGTTTTTGCCCAATGGTTACCGAGACGATTGTTATCACTTTATTCCAAGCCATAAAGACAAACATCAACTTTTACTATTTCTTAGGCGTCATTATTACCACCATCGACAAAATAGTTCCGTTAATGACTTTTCTAAAGGTTTGCAATAAATAAAGTTTTACCAAACATCCACTTTTCGATAGCCCATCGAAAGCAAGGGAAAGCGTGGAAACCTCGGAGTAAACTTAAAGTAAAATCGGCAAAATTGACCTTGTTTAAATCGCTCAGAAGAGAAAGATGTATTTTTTCTCCGAGTGTTTTAACCGCGAGTAAGTTTTGCCAATTTTGTTCTTAAAACGTCCTGGCAGTCACAGCACCTAAAGCAACAAACAAATCTCAAGTGATAGAAAAATATCTATACTTTCTGATTAAAAATATTTAAAACTTCACACGAGAGACCCTTTAACTTGCAACAAGCAATCTATGCTTTTGATTGATATATAGTTTGCATATGTATACATATCTACTGATAAATACAAGCACTTGTGACAGTGCTCTGATAACTTGAATGATCTGATAACTTGAACACCTTTTCTTTGTCCTGTAAAATTTGACTTATGTTTGACTGTATGTCAACGTATCAGACCAATTTAAACAAGGAGCTAAATGTATATTAAATACTTTATAAAAGTTTTAAAGAAGCAACCATAAAGCTTTTACATAAAAAATGGACCTCTAACGTTGTTGCTGAAAAGCATTCTCATTGTTCATTAAAATGCTTTAAAGTCTTCATGACAGATTGTAAACCACATTATGAAGGAATCTTAATAAAATCTATTGGATTTAGACTTTTGGAATTTTGAACCAGAGTAAAGTTCTGTTGATTGTAACGTTTGGGTTTTTCAGGCACACGCCATTAAAACCGCGACGGCCACTACAACAACAACAAAAGATTTGTTATTGATGTAACATTATTAGTATTAGTAAAATTATTGTAAGTAGTGCTATTATTACAACATTATTAGTCATTATTAGTTCCATTTTGTGGATACTTTTCTACTGATCACTTTTTATTAGGTAATCGTAAAGATCAAAGAATATCAAAGTGGTTGCCAAATATAATTGGCATTCAATTACAGGGGGCGTTCAAATACTGTTTTTACTGTATCTCTCTGCTCAAACCACAAATGCCCAGGGCAACAACAAGCTACTATAAGCACAAAGCTGCGAATTCCGAAGGCATCAACAGGCTCAGAGCACATCTGCAAATTCCCAGGGCACTGACAAACTCATTGCCAAACTCATCCATAGAAAAATTACTTATTGTACAATAGCCAATGGGTATGTTTGCCTGGCTTACCAAAACTAGACAAGCGTTCAAACAAAAAACAATGCTTGAAGCTCACACAAGACCCAACTGAGATGCCGCACCTAAACAGACCAAAGATGTTGCTTCATTGTCTGCAGACAGCATGATTGGCAAGACAAGCCGTACAATAGTCCCATCTAGCAGGAAATGGTATAGAGTTATCATAACAAGGACAATTGATCAAGGCCAGCTCGACAAATGTGTGCCCAAAATGCAAGCTTTGCCAACAAGTGATGTCTAATACATGTAAAGGGTTGTAAAAACTGCCAACCTAGCTTTTAAAACATGCCACAGGTATATGGTTGGAACTAAATTAGTTGTATAAAAAACAGGATTTGGTCATTAAAATGCTATTAGGATATACTTTTTATTTGACATCATTATGATATACGCTACTAGCATTAGTCTGGGCTATGCCTGAGATTTTTAGCCAGATAGCCTGAAACACTTGAGTAGATTTTTTACGCAGTTTGCTAATCTGATTTTACGATGACAATCCATGAACACAGTTGTATTGGGAGCTCTGAAAAGTTCCAATAAATATCAACAGATAGCATGATCAAAGTAATATTACTCTATTAGGTATGATTAACTATGTATTTCTTTATGCATCATGCTGTCAGACAAATTAGTTGAACATACATTGACAGAATGTTTAGATTTATATGAGTTCTAAAATTTGACAGAACTAAGAAATATAGTTTAAACGTACAAAAGTTACTAGCCCTTTTAGAGTTGATTTGCGCAGGAAAGCACCAGACTAATCCGGTTGTGTTTATCTAAAAGCAATTGCTGGTAAAAGTTAGTAAAAGAAAACACAGAAAAATCGACAGCTTACAAATTCCTGATTATCTAAAATTTTATATCATGTTTGATCCATACAGGTTTCTCTACGCAAATACTTTTTGTTTGCTTTAGCTGATGATAATGTCTCACTATTCAAATCTTTGGCTCGCTGCGCATCATATAGTGTCCTCATCCAATCGGAATTCTCCCTAGCCTCCAAATTAACCGTGTTGCCATGCGAAGAAAAGCTCATCAATTGTAAATATCTCATGTGATAGATGTGGTCACATTCGTATGCTTTGTAATGGTTTAGAATGTGGTTTGCTAGGTAATTTTTAATGTGAAAAAACAGCGTGAAATACAATTTTGATAATGACGGTTATTGGCTAACACAAAAACAGCGGTGTAACATACTAAGAAAGTCCAGCAAAAAGCTGCGAAAGCCCGTGTTTGACATAATAAAGAAAATCCTTCCAAATCAAAGCTTGTGAAGGGCAACTGTTCTCAATGTATGTGAAGGTATTGTTGGGTCTCCAATCGGATGGCAGTTATTAAGAATAGAGAGATTTTTAAGTCAACTATTTTAGGGACAGGCAGAAGGTACCGAGCGTATGTGAGTGAAGTTTGGATGGAATTGGGCCTAAGATATAGAAAAGCACAGCATTTACGAAGACTAACAGACAGACAATGACAAATCAGGAGTTATTAATAGATATATTATCTTGTCAAGTATTATAATGTACAATTTATTGCCTTTAGACACTCTATTTCTATCATTTAGTAGTCTAACATGTTGGTACGACTCGGATAAGCTTTCAATGTACCAAATTTATTTCAACTGGAAACACACCACACCAGGAACAGATGTCAGAAATTGAAGACTTTTTCGTCAGTGCAAGTATCACCTCTTCAATTACTGTGATGGAAACTTAGGCTTCCTGCCAAATTTTCTGTCATGAAGGTCTTTTTTGTACATATACCATATTCAAAGCAGATTCCATTTGATGGACGATGACCCCTAATATAACTGGCAAGAATCTCTAATATAATTACTTTTGAAATCGATATTACACAAGAAGCGTGGTGACGCAATGCCTGCCTCAACGCCTGTCCCAAGGCCGTTCGTTACCCTACAGCAGGGGTAGGAACCTATGGCTCTCACTCAAGCCATATGTGGCTCTTTTGATGATTTTATCTGACTCTTTGATAAATCAGTGAAAAAAATAATCCATAATTTTGCTATTAATTTAAGTAACATAATAATAACTAGAAATTCCACTTTCATACAGCCCACGACCAAAGAGATATTGGAAAAAAAGAAAGGGTACTGATGGTTGAGAAATGCAATATTAGCAGTCAAATGGCACTGCAGTGCAATAGGATAACTGCAATGGTAGCTGTAATGTACTGGGTGTGGGTGTTATTATATACAACAAATAGCAATAATGAAAGGAAAAGACTATATGTTTATATCTCTCCCCCTGCAGTAGGAGAAATGCAATATTGGCCAATATTAGAAGTAAAATGCACTGATATTATTAGAATAACCTATATTATTAATATAGTAATAATATAAAACCAATACACAATTTTGTTTATATTTAAAAACGTCATAGTTTTTATAATCTCATAAGTATAATCTCATAATCTTAAAATCTCATAAGAATTGTTAGAAAAAAATATCATCGTCATTTCCTTTACTTACACTGCGTTGTACATCGGTTAGCATACCGAAGCACTCAAGATTCTAAAATGTCAGTTACTTAGAAATCGGCAAAAATGAAACGATTTCAGTACTCCCACGTTAATTACAGAAACCTTCGACAATGCTATAGACTGGTGAAATGTGCACGTTATTTTTTCGCGAAATGCGCACAACTTTATCGTTCTATTCACTGTCGCTCGGCGTTTCAATTTCCGGTCTTAACTTTTATTAAACCAAGCTTTTCAATTGTTTTGTGGCGATTTTCGTCCAAATTAATCTGTCTATTTGTGTATAATCCGATCAGATGGGTAAGTTTTAAGATAATGCCGACGGTTTAAAAAGACTTGGTAACATATTTAAATAGGCTTAAATGTGTTTTGTATCGTTATTATACTTTAACGACTCTACAAAACGATGGTAGAGTTTTTTGATGAAATTTTTAGACAAGGGTTCGTCTCATTGTTGATGAATAATTTTCGTAAGTTGTGTGCACATGCATTTATCATAAAAACTCCCAAACTTTGCATTCGCTCGTTTGGTCATATGAAAATAATGCTGAAATTACAGTAGCAATAGACAAGAAGAATTGTCTATTTAATCAAAATATTTTTTAATTTGCAACTTTTTGATGTGGCGCGGGCAACAAGGAGTTTCTAGTGCTTACTGTACTCTGCTGTATGTTTTTACCATGTTTGGTTCTACATATGCATGCGAGCAATCATCCTCACACATGAAGAACATTAAGATGAACCTGTGGCCACGTTTAACAGATGGAAGCGTAAATGCCTGCATAAAGCTGAACCTCACCCCGTATCAACCGGACTACAAAGCTACCAGTAAAAACATGCAGCATCAGAAGTCGCATTAATATTACAAAAGTAGTTTTCATAATACTTCTGTTATAACATTGTTGTTCAAAATAAATTCAGTATTCTTATACTCTAAAATTGCTCAAACATACTAAATTTGTAGGTCTATTTTCCATTTTATGTTTTCAAGATTTAAATTATACATATGGCTCTTCTAGAATTGAATTTCGAAAAATGTGGGTTTTGTGGCTTTCTCTTGATCAAAAAGGTTCCTGACCCCTGCTCTACAGGATGAAAATATTCGATAGATTTAATAATTCGCGAGTTCGCGTACAGTCAATTCCGCAAATTATTAAAACCCACGAACGATTAGCTTTATTTTTAACACAAGGGAGAACAACTGCTACCTCAAATTAAAAACAAGCTGCTAGGCAGAGATAGTAAACGTAGCTGAGTTCCAAAGTCTTTTGAAATCTTCGCCAGGGCTTTGAGTTAAGCCCATTTCCAATGCATCCCACTTCTTTACAAAAATTTTCTAAGTTACCAAAAGTTATTCAGAATTCGGCACGGCATCATCAAAAAAAATCTGCTGCAGTTCTTTACGTTGAAAAAACTCACAACCAACAACTTACAACAAGTGTTGGTTCACCAAAAGCCTCCAAATCGATGAACTTTCATGAAAACCTCTAGATGCAGCCAAAAAATAATAGCTTAGCATGATTGACATAAATCAAATTCTTAGTAAACAGAAACCTAAACACAGGGTATACGCACATGAAGGTTTTACTCTATTGCTAGCTGCTTTAACGGAATAACTTATTTGCGAATGCGTTCATCGGCAAACAATTTGGTCCGCGAATATGCTTGAAAAGACCGCTTTCGCGAAATTTATTTCTGCAAATAATTTCATCCTGCAGGGTATTACTGTTGGTCTACTTATCAACCTGCATGAGTCATGATTTGACACCTGTGCTGTAACCTGATTGGTTGTTTGCTATTTCTGCTTTTGTTTTACTCCGCTCCGTACTGCCAAAAGGTACGGCCACACTGATGATTTTTTTGCTGGTTTCGACCAAAATCACAAAATGAATGAAAAACAGAATTATTCAGCCAAAATTCACAGAATTGTCAGAGCTGTGCATTCACACCAAAATTGTCGACGAAACGCTTTTAATTGGCTAAACAAATGATTAGCGCGCACAATTTTAGCAGCTTTCGTGATTTATATAATCTGAGGCACATAACACAACACGCAAAAAAAATACTAAGGCAATTCACCATAGTAAATACATTGCAACTGACTTGATTGCGCTGATTATGGCAACTCTTTCTACAATGGTACGTTTGCTGCTAAAATTGAAATTATTCTTAAAAAAGAAACTATTCGTAGCCATGGTGCCCGAATGACACAAAACCAATAATAGTGCCATTTAGGCAGTTGCACCGTATGTACTATATCGAATTGCACTGGTACTTTTGTTGTGTGTCGTCATACGTGTCTTGGACTATAACAATTGCGGAAGATGCTAAAATCGCTCTCGCTAATAATTTTTTTAGCCAACTAAAAGCGTTTTGTCAACGATTTCAGTGTGCATGCAAAGCTCTGACAATTCTGTGAATTTCAGCCGAATCATTCTGTGTTTGTGTTCATTCCGTGATTTCAGTCGAAACCAACAAAAAAATTGGCCCACGTGGCTGCACCTTTATGCTGGTCTGGCAGTAACTAAGGTTCAAACTGACAAGTACTGAATAAAAAACTGAAAACTAACAACTGTTATCGGCTTTTATTGGTTTCACTGTCCGCAGTTGCTGCCAAACAAGCTTCTATAATGAAGGACTTTGATGCAGGTTGGAAGCCTGCACAGCAAACTCTTAAACCTATATCTGCTGTCTTGGGTCCCCCTTATCACTAGCGGTACTGATCGAGACTAACAAGGTCACTTGAACACTTTTAGCAAATATTAGGCAACGTAAACACTGGTTTTGCCTGTGTGAATTAGTGGGCACTTAACTACTATCCTTACTACCTAAAAGCATTAAAACACTGCTGGACATTACAGAAACAATGCCTTAGCCTTATAAATAACACATTTGGCAACACAGAAAACGAAAAAGACCAATTTGCAAAGTTTTCGGCAAAAACAACTTGAAAATCCAAATATAAACCAACATTAAATGCATTAACTTCTTGATTGTAACTTTAAACTTAAATACCAACTCATACAAACCTTACACAAAACCTAATAAGAATGTAAAATATGCTCACATGGGTGAGCAACCACCCAAGACACTGAGCAAGCCCTTGTGGGCACACATTGTGCCTTCTTTGTTTCTAATAATCACTATTATACCAAGTATTAATGCTCAATGAAACAAACAAACCAAAGGAAGACAACTCTTGTAAATCAGCAGTAGCTTTTCCAGATTACACAATCAACTTATGTTTATATTAGTAAATTATTAGTATGGCTACCAGTTTAAATTCATTTGATGAGTTCATGATTGTATACATCTGCGCATATCAGCTAGTTCTGCTGATCTTCGCAGGTGACTAATCTTACACTCATATGTTGATGATAATTAAATTATTATGATTATTACTCAATTTCTTCTTATTATTATTATAACTATCATTATTAATAATCCTACCACCTCAAAAACTTTATTGCCAACTGTAACTTTAGCAAAGTTATGCTTCGCAAAATTACTAATTATAAAACAAAATCAAAATTATAGTAAGCAAAAACCAAAGGTGTAAAATGGCATTTCTTTAGATTTTCAAGTTGAAAATACACAATTCATGTATCAAGTGTAGTAATAGCTAATAAAATTATTACACAAAATAGTTTATATTTACCCTAAGACACTTATATTTTGCTAGTATTTAGTTTCGATAGTAGCATACAGAGTAAAGTTTCGCTGCAACTTAATTTCGCAGCGCTGATGAGTGCAAAATTATAGTAATGTGAAAATAAATGCAGTGGAACAAACATAATTAGATTCCTCAGGTTCAGTTCACCGGTAAAAAAAATTTTCAGTTTGGGACTAGTTTGTAATTGTGAACCGCAGGTAGAATTGTGTGGCCGAGATCAATAATGCAATTTGACTGCTTGCTGCCATTTGTTTCTTGGACTATCAATGAACAAAGCTATTTTATTCCGTGTTTTCGCTCGTTCGCTATAATAGTTTAGTTTCACTCATGAAATTTTTGTGAGAGGATGACTCCGCAAAAAACGCAAAAGTCAGATGAAGCAAATATATAAGTGTCCTAGGGTAGTTAATCATTCTAGTTTCTACTGATTCTCATAACTGTCTCCATTAGCTCATCTGACAATCCAACCCATCGTATTCCTTGATCGTCATTTTTACCATACTCCCCATTAAGGTTGGACCTGTAACAGTCTGTGTACCACCAACCACCTGCAAGACATTTTATAGTACAATTAGGTAGTTATTTGGCCAAATTGATGCATAATTATTAGACTAATCTGAGCTGTGGTAATTACCGCAACAAAAATCAAAATTTTATTAGAAGGAAAACATTTTGAGCTTTCCAAAACATATTTGAAGTATTCTTAAACTAGTTTAAAAACACAAACTTGATAGTTTATTGGTATAAGTGCTTGTTGTAATTATTATAAAGAAAAAGAGCAAAAAATTGATACAAAATATTTTACAATTGCGCTTTAAATTGTTTGGAAAAATTTCAAATAAGGTTTGTAGCAAAACATTATTTGCATAAATTTTTGAAAAAAATTTTAATTTGAAGTTATGAAATTTGCGCTCCGAATAAATTTTTTGCCTGTTAAATAAAATTTTAATGAGTTTGTTAAAAGCTGAATGACGAGCAAAAAACAAATTTCAACCTATTGGATTCTTATGCTAGTTCAAAAATGCAAATTTGATAGTTTATTGGTAAACCATAATAATTTTTTATGCTTGTAAATAGCATTAGAAAGAGAGCAAAAATTTGATGATGAATATTTTTACTTGTGCTTTAAAACATTTGGAGCAATTTCAAATTAGGGTATGCAGAAAAACATTATTTGGAAAAAATTTTTAAAGTTTTAAAATTTGAAATTATGAAATACTTCGAATCAAGGAAATTTTATTGAGCTTTTGACAGATAAATGACAATCAAAAAACAAGTTCCAACTTATAGGTTGGTATTACGTCAGTGACTCAGCAATATATCTCATAACTTGGAGACTCTTGGAGTGCTTCAAGTTATAAGATGCTCCAAAAAATTTTAGAGTTTGAAGTTATGAAATTTGCTCGTAAACCAAACTTTTAGTAAGTTGGTTGAAATCTGTATGAAAAGCAAACAACAAACTCTAACCTATGGGTTGATATTACATCAGCAACTCAGAGATATAACTTATAACTTTGGGCGCTATAGAAATTAATAGCTCTGTATGTTCTCGGCGAACATATCATTTTCAAAGACTATACACCAGATGCAAAGTTATTATGTAACGGTGTTCATTTGACCAGTATAAAACATAATTTATTACCAGGTACCACGTCAGCTATTCACAATGGAGGCCTGCAATAGATGTATTATATCGTGTCATGTATAGTTATAGTCTATTTATATAATAAGCATAGCATTTTTTTGCTTATTAAATTTCTAATCTCTACTTGAAATCTTACTAATAATTTAAAAGATTGCTCTCAAAGGTTTTATTAAAGGTTGACTTGCAACAAAATTTACATTACAGTTATTTGGTATCAAAAGATTTGCCATGTCTTACTCTGTTGTGTGGTAGGTGCCAAATGTGTGGAAATGTGATTAAAAGCTCTTAAAAGCTCAAAAACAAAAAGCCGCCGTAGATTGGAATCTCTTGATTTCGATGACGTATCCGCGGATTTTGGTTATTGTCTTGTCACGTGATGTTCTCGCGTGAATTGAAAGGCCAATACAAAGCTCAATATCAAACTTACCGTAGCAATAGTTTATGACAAACACTTTGGGTTTTACCTAAGACCCCGTATCAAATATAGATGCTCGCTACTTTACAGTTTCAGCTTGGCCATTCCGTCCGACAATTCAACATACGTGTACATGTCCGAGTTGCGATCATAAAAAATTTTCAAATTCTGAAGAGTTAAGACCCTGGTGTTCGAGCCTGACGCTCTATCTGAAGAAGATCCTCAACAGAATCAAACCTCCCAGCAAGTAAGCACCGCCACTAGCCAGCTCTTATGTGCCAAGCTAGCTAGTAGTAATAGTTTTAGCTTGAGAGTGCTAGAACGAATATTATTATTATATACATGTATATGATTTTAATGATGATAATTATCGCTTCATATTGCGAAAAAATAATTACAGATTTTTCTCGAATGACAACATTAACAATTTTAATATTTAAATCTAGTGCTGCACTGGTATACTGTTGAACAACATCGACCTGATGTATTAGCTATGGTTGCACAGACATATCTGTTCATTTCTTTAGGAGCTAATACCACCGGCTACAGAGTGGTGTGTCTGCAAGCGCTGTCAAGACACGCCATCTCTTCCTGAATGTTTGTGCTGCCATGATGCTGAGTTTGCGCATCGTCTCTATGACCGCAGGGAGCATGAATGCCTGTGTATGCATCCTGGTGTGAACGAACTTGTGGTGCCTGCACCCCTTGAGTTGGGGTGGAATAATTACCTGCGATATCATAGTGAGTTGGATTTTCATTTAATGCCAATAACACCAAAGCTATGCTAATGTGTCATGTATTATCTACAATTCTTGTGTTACACATTTAATGCATCGGTTGAACACACATATTTTGAACTCGTGGAACACAAGGAGAATTGTTATATTTGGCTTGTACACTTACTACAGTAGAGAGTGTATTAGTTTTATGATTTTATTATATAAAGATCGAGATTATTTTGATGATCAGTAATTATTGTTTTTCAATAATTGTTTTGGTAGATAATCTATTCCCATTTGGAGAGCCATCGCCAAATGCTCGGAAAAGGTTGTGTGCATACCGCAATCTTGTGCTTTGGTTTATGCCGCAAATCTTGTTTGCAAGTCTGCAAACTCTTCTTCATCATCCGTTGGTGGAAAAAGAACCCGAATCTTAGACACCAAGCAGGCAGGTAGAGGCCGTCGCTCACCGCGACGAATTTGCGGCATAAGCCAAAACACAAGCTTGTGGTATGCACACAACCTTTGTAACAACATCCGTTGTAATGGACCTCACTCTCAGGCCGTGGGAAATTAGATCGGACTGGCATCGCTTGAAGCCTTCCAGCTCCATGGCGTTAGAGCTGGTGGTCTCCGTTGACTGCAGAGTAAAAAAATTACGACCAACAATCACTTTCACATTATTTGAATGAACTATTTAGCTAGATCAGCAACTTCATGTTTATGTATTAATAACTACTAAAAAATTTCGGTTTTTGTCAGGCTGTGAAGTAAAAACTGTCAAAGTTTTACCTTGACAAGATGGCTGCTGACTATTAAACCGCAGCTCTGATCCATCATAGTGTAGGCCCCGTATAGTGCGCAATGCCCCGGACTATCACATCTACTGTCACCTGCCAAATCAAGCTCCCAATCGATTGCTGCCGTCAGTCCCTCGTTATGCAGGGTGTACTGCTCAGCAATACACTGTAAAATATTGTAAAACTTCATTATACAGGATTAATTTGTATCATAATCATTAGTCTAAGAATGTAGAATCCTCTTCCCCCTTTATGTGTTATATTATGATGAAGAATCAGAATTTAAATTATAATATATTTCGCTTGAAGGATGACATATTTTCATTTCAAGAAAAAAATTGTTTCTAAATGTCGTTATTCAATTAGTGTGCCTAGCTTTTACTCACATTTTCCAATTTTATGGGTAAATATTAACACTCACACCATGTAAGTATTCTCTTTGTTGGTAGAGGCAAACGCTGTGGCTTGGTATCGCGATGTTCAGGAGCGACATAAAACGGAGGTTCTGCGTAAGGCATCCGCCAGAAAAGAGTGATGCAGCTGCCAGCAGGGGGTTGATGACGTGAGCTCTGTTCACCCTGGCAGTTGTTTCCCAAGTGTACGATTGGTGACAGGAGGCACATGTAACCTTGAACTCTACCCATCCGCCTTCTCGCACCATCGTGAATGAGCAGGGGAGGGCGCAGGCGTGACAGTGAAATAGTCGCTGTAGTGCTGTCAGACTTACTATTATTTTCTCCTTTTTGAAGGAGGATTCGGGTCTGAAATCACAACACAATAGTTGACTTGCAATGAGATTTGTACAACATCATTTCCTGTTATTATATCATATTTGCTTGATCAAAAAAAGAATGAATATATAGCCAAGCAATCATGACACAGATTTTACAAAACCTTATCAGAATCCATAATATTGTAAACATAAAAATGTGAGTAATAACTCTATGGATATTCTTTATATTTTGTCAAGTTTGGTTAAGTTCAGCTCTATCTTACATGTAATTGGAGAGTGTTTGACGCTGGCCAACATAGCGCTCAAACTCTTCCCAGTCTTCAGTGGTTGGCACAAACTCTTCATCATCTAATACTAATAATAATCGTCTAATATTACTAATATGCTATTAACGATGATACCAGAAAATGACAATAACTATTTTATATAACATATCTCTAAGTGAGTGGGGTTAACAAATTTGGCGAAATTAATCGTGAAACCTATAACAATATTTTATCAATTATAGATTAATATATTACGTTTTACAGATAGATATGCAGTATGAATTATTTTTGTTATTATAATAAAAATAATACACGTAATGAAAAAGATAAAATACTAATAATATTATATTACAATTAAATGACATTAATATTGTAATATTAAATATAGATTAATACAGTAGTATTAGGAGAATACTAGAAAATAACCCGAGTTACTACTACTAATACAAGTGGTTCATAAAATAAATTACTCACGTGCTTTGGTGGCATGTGGAGTATGCAAACAGGCTAGAAAACATGTCGTCTTTGAAATTGCGAAAACAAAGGTAAGAGTAAGCAGGCGAATAAATAAAGTTTGTCACATCCAGCTTCACCCAGTTGCTCCACGCCCGGTGAAGGTCTGGTCTTTTCTCTGCTCTTGGCTAAGAAAAAAGGTGCTTCTCAGCTTGCCAGCTGCACAAACACGATGTGGCGCGTTAGAGATTATGACGAATTGAAATTAACAAGTTTAATACGAGAAAGCGTATCTGTTATTTGCGATAGATCAAACTTGAACTGAAACTAACATTATCTGATCATGTGACTTACAATTCCCGCCATATGGCGCGAACAACTTCTACAGCATTTTTCGACCATCATAGCGGACCAAAAGGCTCATCATTTTTATCAGAAGATGATATGCAATCGTTCAAGCTAAGTTTAAAAAATTAAACATATTTTCGTGCTATATGTTTTGAGATATCAGTGCTCAAAGTTGCAGCATTACGATGCCGAAAAAATAGACGCGTAAGAACAATAGACATGGTTTTTATCGCAAGCATAAAGTATATTTGTGAAAATAGTTCGACAAATAAGGATGCATGAAAGTGTAAACATAAACCATCTCCCACACATACGTCACATTTTAGCCGTTTTGGAAAACGAATCCAAACTAGGGCGGTCTCGTGTCGCTGCGATTTTCTGTTCGTTTTTCAGCTTTAAAGAGCTTTTAATCACATTCCCACATATTTGGCACCTACTACACACCAGAGTAAGACATGGCAAATCTTTTGATACCAAATAACTGTAATGTGACTATTGTTGCAAGTCAACCTTTAAAATGTAGTAGTCATCGGCTATGAGGAGTTCTCCATAGACCACATACTTTGCACAACCAGTTGTATGTAATCACATACATGTACTTTACACAACCAATTGTATGTGATCACGTACTTTACACTACCAGTTGTATGTAATCACATACTTTACACCACCAGTTTTATGTAGTCACATACTTTACACTACTAGTTGTATGTAATCACATAATTTACACCACCAGTTGTATGTAATCACATACTTTACACTACCAGTTGTATGTAATCACATACTTTACACCACCAGTTGTATGTAATCACATACTTTACTCTACCAGTTGTATGTAATCACATACTTTACACCACCAGTTGTATGTAATCACATACTTTACACTACCAGTTGTATGTAATCATATACTTTACACTACCAGTTGTATGTAATCACATACTTTACACCACCAGTTGTATGTAATCACATATTTTACAGCACCAGTTACATGTAATCACATACATTATACCACCAGTTGTATGTAATCACGTACTTTATGCTACCAGCTGTATGTAATCACATACTTTACACCACCAGTTGTATGTAATCACATACTTTACTCTACCAGTTGTATGTAATCACATACTTTACACCACCAGCTGTGTGTAATCACATACTGTACACAACCAGCTGTATGTAATCCCACTCTTTACACCACCAGTTGCATGCAATCCCATTCTTTACACCACCAGTTGCATGTAATCACATAATTTACACCACCAGTTGCATGTAAGCACATTCTATTGTGTTCACTATTCAGTATAGACAGTTTATAGAAAGTTACAAATTTTACAAGCCTATGTTTACCATGATACTCTACTGCGCAGTTTCTGGCGTCGATATCGTTGTCTTTGTCTCTAGTAGAGAATGGCATGCCATTATGGTGAAAGAAAGAATAGCTGAGTAATGTTCCATTGTAGCCTGCATCATTGACCTAACAAATATTGCTTTAAAGTGTAAATAGTTAGTGGCTCTAAACAGTTAATCAAACACAGTCTTCCAACATCGCTTTAGTTACCATTTTAACTATTCATGTTGTCAGCTATTCCTACGTCATTCGAATAATTCCTGTCTTAACCAGTTTATGGGGAGAGCAGCATTTTTGTCATTTTGCGCATTTAAGCATAGTGGGTATATCCACAAAATTTTTAATTCTAAAGGAGTCGTTTTGTAAGGAAGGCTGACTATGATTAATTGATGGTCATTCGTTTGCATTTACATCCAATAGTAACATCTGATATGCTGGGTCTCGAAAAATGAAAATTTGAAAGATTATCATGATGGTAAATATTCGGTTTAAATGTTTATGATCACCAAAAGCTCCAAATTTTTTGTTGTCATATAAATTGAATAACTTTGTCGTAATACAAAAGTCCCTTTTTATCATAGTTTGTGTTAAAGTTAGTATTTTTTGTTCTCTGATTATGGTGTAAGACTTTGCAAGGAAAAATGCTTCCAAAGGCATTTTGCATCATGTGAAGAAAATCCAACTAACATTGATTCTAGCACGACCTCATTTGCAAATGCTGTAATATACTGTATCTTAGAAATACAATACATGCAAATGAATTATTCAAAATGAATAGTTTAAAAAAATACTATCTAATAATGAATTCTACCACGGCAGCCTAAAGTAGCCTTAAAAACTCACTTGCAAAGAGGATAAATTTAAACTTATTATATTGTAAAAAAGACATAAAATTAGGCCACAATAAAAAACTATTTTAATTTCAGCATGAATTTGAAATTTATTAAGGGATTATTATTATTCATTATTATAAATATTTAAAAAACTGTTATGGAAAGATTTTGAAAAATTATTCTCAATAATGCAAAGTTAAAAGTTCCAAAAGTTTGAAGATAAAATTTTAGTAGATTGCATCAAATGGTACCTAATTTTTTTCATTTTTTTGTTCTTTTTTTTGGTGTTTGAGGTTTTCTGACTTCCTAAAAATGATGGTGAGGCTTCTTTAAAATTTGACACTCCGAACAAATCAGAACACTCAAATCAGTTAAAACACTCAGAAAAAATATGTGCATAATGACATCACAAGTTGTTATGGTTGATATTGCTATTGTGTTCAAATTGCGGCATTACGAGTCTCAATTCTGTCAGTCTCTGAGCAACTGTAGACATCATAATTGCACTTTCACTAAACCTGAGTGTTTTAATCCCAATCAAACTTTGCTGTTGTTAATTGTAAAACATCTTGGCAGTCATATTATCCCAAACGCCAAAAAATTGAAAGTGATAGAAAAAATACTGATACTTTTTGATAGAATTTACTAAAGTTTTGTCCAGCTTAATTATAAAGCCAAATGATTTGAGATTCAATATTTATATATTCACATTTTTATCAAAATGAACCTTTTGATAAGCAAACTTGAGAGTTGTCTTAAAATATGTAAGACTTACAGTAAGGGTGTAGTTGTCTGTCTCATTTCTGATAAAAAATGTTTGCCAAGTACCAGACCTGGTAGCGCCGTTAGAAGCCTTTACGTAGATGTTCAGTAGTTGGTTTGATTTGGTCAGAGCATAAATCTTGTCAAGTCCTGCATAATAAAAACACACTATAGATGTACTTTTCCTCTGTGTGAAGTTCACAAGTTGACCAAACTTTCCTTGGAAGTACATTGTTTCACATTAAAAGCAAATACAAAAGTTTTCAACTAATCATCCTTCCTGTTTATGGTTGAGTGACAAGAATTATTCAAACTGAAAATGCTATAAAAAGTAAATACAACACTTTTTATAACATATAAAATAAATAATGCATTTCAGCAGCATTTACGTAACAGGGATTTTATGTTATACAAACAGTAAAGTATATGTTAATTGCCCAATCCTTTCTAAGATCTTCCTAAAACCACGCATTTGGCTCTTCCAAAAGAAAAAACCTAAGCTCAACTTTTTTAATTTAATGGACAGGAAATGCAGTATTATTGTTTTGTATCGGCAAGTTTTTTAATTTTCCTATCAATTTATGGTTGTGTTGTAAAACTTAATTTACTCGTTAACTTGTCGCAAAATAAGGTAATTTTACAACAGGTTAACGAGAGCTCGCACTTTCAATGGCAATTTACCTCACTTGGTTTTTTTTAAGAACGTTGTTTATTTTCCAAAGGAAAACTGTTACAAAATATGTTATATCTTTAAAATATAGTAAAATAAAATTACAGCTTTACAATATGTATTATTGTCTGTCTATCAACCTCTATTCTATTACCACGCCCATTAGGGTTTAAATGATATCCCACATTGTCATTTAATGAGCTCAGCCAAACTTACCTAGCCAGTACTCTTTTGCTGCATTCCCAAATCCTGACTGATACTCTGCCCAGTTGCGGTAAAAGTCTAATGAACCATCAAGCCTCTTTTGAAAGACAGTCCAGCCGTGGCCATCAAAAAAGTCACACCAGACAGAAAATGGCTGCATTTTTTCAGGAAAAGGGTCAATAGAGTATACACCAGAGACCCGCTCTCCACTTTCATAAAGCTGCTGGCAGTCTATAGAATAAAAAGCTGTGCTGCAATACATTAAAATATATTCTGATGATTCAACACTGTCTCTGATAACATTCTTTTAAAGATGAACTTACACAACATTTTAGTACATTTGTATGAGACTACCAGAGTTCTAGTAAATTATAGCAGGTAGTGGAAGACTGATAGTGTAATATATTCCAAAAAGCTTTTCTGTTCTACCATCTTTTGTAATATGCCGCTAATGTAACAGACTTACGTAGCTGGGGCATGAAAAAAACCTCGGCATATTTAAAACTTCCATTCTATTAGTTGGTACATACAATTCTGCTATAAATCCATCAAAATCAATCAAAAATGGTTAGTTGATCATCTTACAAATCTTTAGTCATTTTATACCGAAATGAAACAGAGTATATACCAATAAACATAATTTATATAAATGTTTATAGACTGTTTATAGAGAATGTTTATATAAATCTCAAAGTTTGTTAGTCGTCTTTCAGATGTGTATTGCAGCAGATTTGATCACAGAACCTTCTGTTCACAAGGCAACGAGCTAACCCTTTAAGCTACAGGGAATGCAATGGATTCATTGGGTGATGTGATTAATTATCTGAGTTAAAACAGGTACAGTGACTCTGCTATACTGCAACCGCACCAAATCTTGCTCTCAGCTTTTATTAGTATAGTCATCAATAGGATACTATCTTATTCTAATTACGCAAGTGCAACTACATTAGCAACCACTGTTTATAAGCTGTTTTTAGTACCCATGCAAACTGAGAACTTGGCTAGTATTTATTATAATAAAAACCGTGTCTGTCAATCAAAAGTAACGTTAAGAGTGTTAGGAAAAATATTGCTTCATATGCGAAGCAAAATAACAGCTTGAATTCCCATCTTGGCAATCTATCATTTTGCCACCCAATCACACTTCCAAATGCAAGAGTAATTGTGCCCATAGCTATAACACATGATGATCTTTTATGACCCCCTAGGACTGTCAAGGTGCTAATAATCATAAAATGGTGATTTATAAACATCTTGCAAGTATACCTTGCAAGCGAGAATATGTTCAAGTTTTATAACTGACATTCAGCCATTTCTCAAGTCACATGTTTTAGTTTCTTTAACAATGTCGATAAGCAATATTGATTGCTTTTTAATTTCACTTTTACTGAAATGCTTTTAGAAGATTAATTCAAATTATTTCAATTTAAGCAGAAAAATTGAAGGGATACTACGACGTCTAAATTTTTTCTAAACAAATGGCCAAAGTTTTTGAAAGTGAGTTTGTCATAATATTGCTTGACATGCTTATGTTGACTATCAGTCTGCTAGTACACTAGTTGCTTTACGTGAAAGTAACTTAAGTTTGCTAATGGACAGTAATATGTTTTATACGAGTTATATGTTGTGTAAAATAGTCAACTTAGTCGATGCAGTCAAACAGTCGTGTATAACTAGTCAGTTCATTCAGCATGTATAATAATAATCACGCTGGCATGGTGCAACTTAGGCTTCCAATATTAGAAACAATTAATACAGCAAACTTACTAAATAACACCAAAATTTAAAATTGTTTAAAAAAAATTTGGTTTTTAGGCGCTGTATCGTGAGCTTCCATTACCTTTGGGTACACTCGAGGAAAGTGTGGTAGGTGTTTTCTCTGTACTCTTCTGCGATTCTCTTAGACGACATTTTTTTAGAGTCTCCATTAGGTTGTCATAAACGGTCTTCATCACCTCTAAAGACATCGCTGTATCATCAGAAACTTGTCGCTTTGACCTGACAAGATCAGGACATTCATTTTGTAGAAAGCGGTGGATAACAAGGACTTGCTGTCGGTAAACGAATAATTCTTGCTCTTGATCGGCTGGACCAATAATGTCAGTTTTTGTTGCTGATATTAAAAATAAAATTGACAGTAGCAAAGAGAAATGTGCCATGATGAAAGTGGGCAGCATAAATTGACAGACATGTTGTACTATTGAGTTATATACGGTTAGCAAGCAAGCACCACCCATCTGTAGCCTTAGCGAGTATATACAATTAGCAAGCGAGCACCACCCATCCGTAGCCTTAGTGATTTGACTACTGATGTTTATTCAAGCTCTAGCTAGAATATTGGTTATTTATATCTAAGTTTTATCTTTAATTCAACTTCGGACAAAGACTTGTTTTAGTTGTTTATCATGGGATTCTTTGTAGCTTCAGAATTCACCAATTAATACCTACTTGCTATTACGAGGCAGGCAGGTATCATGAACAATTCAAGCATGAAATATTTAGGTACGTAGGCTACATGGGAAACAAACTTTTCATCACGCCACATTCTATGTCCAGTGAGACTTGAGAATCACCATAGCTATCGCCAAATTTGGAAATGCTTATGGGAACTGAGACAGGTGGGTGTTATCCCTTATCAGCACCAACCTAAAAGCATTTGGCTGTTCAAATATTCCTTGTGTCAACATAACCTAACTTCTTATCTTTAAACAGAAATAGATCACAGTTGCAAATATCTTGCTGATGTAAAACCTTTCAAGGTCGCGACGCACTAATTAGGAAAATTTTCTATGGTAAGAACCAATGTACATGTATAATAATTATACCATAGAGTACGAATATATAAACATCTAAGTTTAAATATTCAAGCATACTACTATTATAGTATTTATACTGACCATAGTCATTTATGCATAAATTGTTTCTACACCCTAGTTAAACCAAGTGCAGTGACAAGTTTGAACCTCTTACCAAAAACTTGAGCAACCGAGCAGTGGTCTCAAGATGTTACTGTATTGGAAGATCTGTCAGTCTCCAGTAAAACTCAAAATATGGTGAGATATATGTTCTGGTCTTTTATTAATCTAAACACATCGTGCTGTCAAACATATCAGTAGAATATACATGTAAACTGACAGAATAGTTAGAATTACAATAATTCATCAAGCTTGAAAAAAATATGAAAGTTAATTTTTACTTGCAAAAATTACTGGTCCTTTGAAAGTTTGATTTAATTAAGAAAACTGACTGACAACTACTTACTAAGGCTTAAATATTTAAAACTGAACAATGTGCGTATGTTGCACTTTTCATCCTACTTTAGCATATTCTTGTTTCGATACAGACTTTCTATTCAAACTTTTGAGTTGCTGCACACAATGAAGTCCTTATCCAACAAGACTGCTTGCTAGCCTTTAACTCAATGGGGTTGCTTGATGATGAGAACTACTTCAATTGTAGATATTACTCATGATAGGTGTAGTGACACTTTGTAATAGGTTACAGTGAACAAACTAAATAAAGCCCATGTTTGCTTCGCGTAGTTAAATTGGTAGCCATCGCGTAGCCATCTATTTGGCAAACGGGAAGTCCCAATGTCAAACTTCCTGAGATACCAATATTTTGATAGCTATAGCTGGACAAACTGAACTGCGTACACGTAGACTTTGAGATTTATATATATACTCGCTGTACTACCCGGCATTGCCTGGGTAATAAAAAAGTCTTTGAACAGAAAATTTATTTTTGTTTAACATTTACCATTCCAACTTTTAAACTTCATATCATGAGGAAATATTTTTGTGCAGTTCAAATGAATTAGGAGAAAAAAATAAACAACTCTAAAGATTTTCAAATTTTGTCAAACAACTCCAACTTTTAAATTTCGTATCATAAAAAAAATGCTTTGTTGTTGTCAAATGGAAGTGGCGTTCAATTACAGGCCGCGTTAAAATAAGGTTTTTACAGTAACTCTTTGTTCAAACCACAAATGCCCCAGGGCAACAACAAGCTACTGTAAGCGCACATCTGCAAATGCCCGAGAGCAGTAACAGGCTCAGGAAATGCACATCAGCAAATGACCAGGGTACTGACAAACTCATTGCCTAACTCATTCATAGGAAAATTACTTAGTGTACTAAATACTACTAATAGCCAATGAGTATGTTCTCCTGACTTCTCGAAACTAAACAAGCCCTCACACACGAGCAATGCTTGTGCTTCACACAACGTCCAACTGAGAAGCGATTAATACCAAAATGGACTAAAGATGCTGCTTCATTGTCTGCTGAAAGCATGATTGGCGAGAAAAATCTTATGATAGCCCCATCTAGCAGGAAAGGTATAGAACTGCCACAACAAGGACAGTTGACCCAGGCCAGTTGACAAATGCCCAAAGTGCCAGCTTTGCAAACAAGCAACTTTTAATACATTTCTAAGGTAGTAAAAACTGCCAACCGAGCTCCTAAATATGCCCCAGGGACGGTAGCAGCTACATACCTTGTATAAAAAAATGAGGCCTCAGTCCTTAAAATGCTATTGGAATGTACTTATCGTACATCATTATGATATACACTCCTAGCATCAGGCCTCAGCATGCGTTTAGATTTTTACGCAATTTGCTAAACTGCTCTTCCGATGACAAGTCTCGAACATGATTGTATCGGGAGCATTGAAGGCATCCAGTAAAGATCAACAGATAGCATGATTAACATTGTATTTATTTACGCATCGTGCTGTCAAACAAATTAGTAGAACATACATTGACAGAATTGTCAGATTTATATGAGTTCAAGTAATTGACAAATCTAAGAAAATTTGTTTCAATTTACAAACATTACCAGTCATTTTAACTCCTTCGCAACTGACTAACTTTCCTGCGATCTACTTCAAATAAAGTCAATTCTCAGAACAAAATGTTATAATTTAACTTACTACTACAAGAAACTGAATTGGGATAAGTTACTCGTTCAATTTTCAAAGTAACCATCCAAGCCTCTTCTTTCAAATAGTATAAAATTCAGATAAAGACTTTATATTACTTACATGTAGATAGGTGTCTTAAAGAAGGTAGTTTGATAAAATTTCTGGTTTTCAAACACCTCTACTCCCTGAGACGAAGTTAGAATTTCACAATCGAAACTTTAAAAATGTAAGTAGTTTAGGCAAAATTATTGTTTAGCTACAGTGTACATAAAATACAGTTATATATAATTTTTTAATAAATAACAGTTAGTCATGAAAATAAAAATCATGGAACTTTAATTTCTAACTTTTCCTCATGAGTATCATCCTTCAAACCAATACAGAGCAAATCTACATGCCAATACAACTCAAATAAACTGTCATCAACATGATCCAAATAATAAGAATATTTTCAACAACTCCGTTCTTGACTTTTCAGACTTCATAGACAGCTCTGTGAATCAATATGATTCTATTGAAAGTGAATGATAACTTTGGTTTGACTACGGCTGACTGCCTAAAAAGGCATTTTTTTAGAGCGTTATGCTTCAAATTGGCAAAGCTAAAAATTAATAAAACTCTGAAACAATAAAAATAGTATTTTAATTTGATTTATGCAGTTTTTCACTGTCTTACCACTTCTGAGTCTGCATATTTTCTTTTTGAGTTGAAAGAAATTGATCGCGAATCATAAAATTTTCAGTGACAACGATGATTTACGGTTTAGGTAAACGTCGATATAAGTCTAGTATTTTGGTTATAACTTTTGCCAAATATATCTTTGAAACATATTTGTAAATTTTTCGGATTGGCTAAAAAGTTCTCTTCCAAACCAGTCAAAAACTTTCTTCAATAACTTAGAAATAACAGTAAATGGATTGATTAAATTTCCAAGGCAAGATAACTTGCGTTCGTAGCCTAGTTTTGTTATAAATTCTCGAGTTTACTCACGATGGTTGCAAATGGGTTCAAGGTGAATTGCGCAAAAATTCACCGGACTACTCTGATTGTGTTTATCTGAAAGCAGCTGTTGTTAAAAGTTGGTAAAGGGAAAGACAGAAAATACAGCAGCTTACAACTTCTTGATTATTCAAAATCTTACATCATGTTTGTTTGATACGGCTTTCTCTACACAAATGCTTTTTATTTGTTTCACAATAATATTATGACAATGTCCTCTAATTCAACTTCCCTGCTCCCTGCACACAATAGAGTCCTTATCCAATCAGAATGCTTGCTGGCCTCCAAATTAATCGTGTTGCTAAGCGATCAAATCTCATCAATTGTAGACATTTCCCGTGGTAGATGTAGTCAGAATAGTACCCTTTGTAATGGCTTAGAATGTGGTTTGCTAGGCATTCGTTTATGTGAAAAACAACAATATAAGTTACAAGCTTGAAAATGATGGGCATTGTCTATTGCAAGAACAACAGTGTAGCAAGTTTAGCAAAGGGCAGTCAAAGTTCATGGTCAACATGATAAAGGAATTGCTCTCAATACAACGCTGACGGAGGGCAACTGTGTCAATGTACTTGAAGGTGCCATTTTGGGTCTCCAATCGGATGGCAGTTCCCAAGGATAGACAGTTTTTAAGCCAAAATATTTTAGAGACGGGCAGAAGGCAGAACATATGAGTGTGAAGTTTGAGTGAAATTGGCCTAAAATGTGGAAACACATAGCGCTTACGAAGACTAACAGACAGACAAGGACAAATCTGGGGATATTAATAGAAATATTCTCTTGCCAAGTATTATAATGTGCAAACTATTGTCTTCGGACCAGGGATCGCTAAACATATTATGGAAATGTTTACTTTTCCATATCCCTTTCCATGAACATAAATATTTTCATAATTTTAAGGAAACGGATATGGAAATTTTATTTCAGAAATTTGGAAATGTTATGGAAATGAAAATAATACGGAAATGAGTTATGGAAATGGTATGGAAATGAAAATAATATGGAAGTGAATTATGGAAATGTTATGGAAATGGGAATAATATGGAAATGAATTATGGATATGTTATGGAAATAGAAATAATATGGAAATGAATTATAGGAATTTTATAGAAATGGAAATTGTGACATACACTTAATCCATGCTTCGAACTCGCCATGTCTATCATTTAGCAGTCTAACGTGTTGGTACGACTTGAATAAGCTTTCAACGTACCAATTTTTTTCAACTGGAAGCACACCACACCAGATAGAGGTGTCAGAAATTGATGACTTTTTAGTCAGTGTAGGTATCACCCCTTCAGATACTGTGATGGAAACTTAGACTTTCTGTGTAATTTTCTGTTATGAAGGCCTCTTTTGTACATATACCATATCCAAAGCAGAGGTCATTTGATATGTGATGATCTCTAATATAATTGGCAATGACTTCTAATATAACTATTGTTGAGATGGATAATACACAATAAGCATGTGACGCAATGCGTGCCAGTAAGTAACATCCTTCCCAATGCAACAAGGCCTGTAATACTGTTCACTCTACTTATTAACCTGCAAGAGTCATAAGTTGACACCTGTGCTGTAACCTGATTGGTTGTGGCTATTTCCATGAGCATGGATAGAAGGGCCCATCCAAGAGTTCAAAGATCATACATTCTGATAAGGCCCCTGGCTACGATTGCTAATTCAGTCATGTAGTCAAAACTGACCAGCAATGCATCCAATCAGCTGTAACCTGTGTACATGATGTACAGGGCAAGCTGTTTTGAAGTCCACTTTCCCAAAAAAAAAAGTTAAATGTTGATGCTTCGGCGCTACTTTGGTGTGAGATCTAACATCATATGCAACCTACACGGGTGCAGCCAGAGGTCTATCGTGTTACCCGCACTCGCGTCTCATACATACTGTGTCAACCACCCATCAAACAAGTGACCTGGTCAACCACCCATCAAACAAGTGACCTGGTCATATAAAATGAAATAAACAGATCTCATAAATTTAATTCTTCCTTTTCCTGAAATAGTTACCATCCATTGATGGTACTTCAAAATATATATGCAATATTTTTATATAGTGCATGTATAATCCTTATACATGTATACATTATATTCTTATGTCATATATGTTGTTATATATAAAATATACATAATATATATTATATATTTACTCTATTTAATTTACGTAAAGAATAAATTTATGAAAATGTCTGTATGTCTTTGAAAGAAGGATAAGACAGAGGTAAGTATCAATCACGCTAATGTGCTGCTAGGAAGTAGGTCCCACACTAATGTGCTGCTGGGAGGTAGGTCCCATGCTAAAGGGATGCTGGGAGATAGATCTTACGCTAAAGTGCGGCAGACCTTGCGCTAAAGTACTGCCAAAACTTCTACAGAAAAACTGATGAGGATACAGGTAGCACTTGAAATAAGAGATTTTTCCTATACAGACTACCTTTACTACCTTTACATACAATATATACACTCTAACAAATAACAAACATGCAGACCTCATTGTAACTTTTATTGGTGCTTTGCTAAAATAGATAATCGAAGAACACCTCACAATCATAGTGAATGTGTACTAAGTATAACAATAGCATTTATTAATGCTAGGATAGGAGAGGCTGATAAATTTGAGTGTTATCTAAGCATTTCATTTTTAATTAAAGACTTATTATACCTTTTAATAAAAATGCAATCCAAATTTAAAACTGTACAAGTTTTCTAAACTTGGAACAGATTAAATTTTGTTTCTTTAAATATAATTGAAAATAATTTTCAATTTTAAAAAATTCACATTTTCACTGACCTTGAATATATTACAAGTAAAAACTCTTTTTTGACTTTTTATTCAAAAAAGAATTTTATTCACTAGGTAGCAATTAGAAATGGGGGCAAGGAGTAGGTCACAAACCCACACCAGACCATTTTTATCACTTCAATAGGCACTAGTTGATGTTTATGATGATACAGGTGTTGACGACTCATCATAGAGTGTAAATCTGCATTGTCACATCTAATAGCTATTTTCAGTGAACAAGCTGCTGTTGAAGAACAAATTACTGAGGGAAAAGTAAAACAGATCCAAACAAAACAGAAAAATTCTTTATGGTGAAATATCTAACATAATTTTGCATTGTTGTATTTATAATTTTGTATGCTTGAAGAGCTTGCTCAAGTGCATCTGTGGACATTGTTTTACTTTTGTACTCCTGACTGCACTCAAATAATTGTGGAGTAAATTCAATGACCCATATATCCTTGAAAAAGGATGCATGGGTGAGTATGAAGGATTCATGGGCCACCACTTGAGGATACTTGGGCATGAGGTCAAATCTCATGATCTTTGGCTACACGTCTAACTGACTGTTTTTCATCTATTACGTTATCTACAACAGTTCCCACAACATAATTTAACCAATACCTTTTTGCTGTTTTGTTTTATAAAATTGCGGCCTTGTGCAAAAAGAGTAAATTGAATGTTTTATGATAAATGGATGCTTGGGCTACTCGACCCATCTATCCTTTTATGCACTTGCATTGCAGTAGAACAGTTGGGCCCACTGGCCCAACTATCTTCATCCTTCATGGCCCATTAATTCCTAGCTTATGAGTTTTTTGAAGTGCCATAACACTCAAGTTATTTACAGATTTGTTTTAAAATTGGTCTTAAATCGGCTAAAATAAGTTTATTTATATTAAAAAGATAAATTTGGAGAACATCATTCATTTACTGCATGTTAAGTCTGCTGGAATATTAAGTAAATTTACAAAACAGTACTAATGAAAGCTAACTTACCTCCACATTTGAAAGGTTCACTTTGATAGGAACTGAGATAGCAGCAGTGACCTATTTCTTTATTGGACAGTATTATTCTAGCAATAGAAAACTAAAATAAAGTACACAATTCCTAATAATTGGATTGGCTTATTTATCATATTTTCCCATATATCCTACTTCTCCCCTAGTCTTTCGGGTTTAACAGCCATGCAGTTTGCTTTTACGCCATATCGGAAGCAGCCAGGCTTATTCCAGGCGAGACCATAAAAGTGGATGATGTGCCATGAGACCTTATTACATGTCGTCATGATGACAGATGAAGTCTTCTGTTCTAAGACTGAATAATCAGATGTTAAGGCCAGCAACAATTCTATCTGTTTCATTATTTAAAAATTTTAAAATTTACTGTGTGCATTTTCATACATTTTTACAGATTTCGTAAAATCAAAAAAGTTTTATTGCCAATGGTAAGTTTGACAATGCTACGCTTCGCAGAAGTACAAATTGTAAAAGAAAATTAAATTTCCAGGAAGCAGAATACAAAAAGTGTAAAACAGCAATTTATTTGATTTTCATGCTAAAATTATACAATTCATGTATCAAATGTAATAATACTGAATATAATTATTACAAAAAAGAGTATATATTTACTTAATCATTTTAGTTTCTACTGACTCTCATAACAGTGTCTGTTAACTCATCCGAGAATCCAACCCATTGTATTCCTTGATCGCCACCCGCATTATACTTCCCATTAAGGTTGGACCTGTAACAGGATCTGTACCACCAACCACCTGTAAGATATGTTATATGCAATTAGGGCATTAGTCGGTAAAATATTTCTGCATAATTATCAAACTGATTTAAGCTGCAGTAATTACATGTACCTCAACAAAAAGTCTACATTTTATTAAAGACAAAAAACGTTTTGAGCTTTCCAAAACATATTAAAATGATTATTGTACAAGTTTAAAAACAAAAACTTCA
This sequence comes from Watersipora subatra, assembly GCF_963576615.1. Taxonomy (NCBI): domain Eukaryota; kingdom Metazoa; phylum Bryozoa; class Gymnolaemata; order Cheilostomatida; family Watersiporidae; genus Watersipora; species Watersipora subatra. The sequence continues at coordinate 8,153,794 of NC_088712.1, forward strand.
TGGTTTATTAGTATAGGTGCTTGCTGTGAATATTATAAAAAAAGAAGCCAGAATTTGATACAAAATATATTTAATTGCGGTTTAAACTGTTTGTAGCAATTTGAAATAAGGTATATAGCAAGACATTTTTTGAATAGCTTTTTAAAAATTTCTAAAATTTGAAATTATGAAATATACAAAGTAAGTAAATTTGTAATGTGTTTGTTGAAAGCTGTATGATGATCAAAGAACAAATCCCAGTCTGTAGATTGGAACTACATCAGCAACTCAGAGATATAACTTATAACTTTGGCACTCTTGAAATTAATAGCTCTTTATATTTTTGGTGAACCTTTAGTTTTCAAAAAGTATGACACCAGATGCAAGTTTAATTGTTTAATGGCATTCCTTTGACCAGTATGAAACATAATTTATTACCAGGCACAACATCAGCTGTAGAAGTCAGCCATAAATGTCTTAGGTTGTGTCACATAGTTAAAGTAGATTTATAAATTAAGCGGAGCGTTCACTTGCCTATCAAATTTCTGATCTCTACTTCATGTAGTTTGAAAGATTGTCCTCGAAGCTTTAGCTAAAAGGTAGTAGTCGATGGCTATGATAATTTTTTCATAGATCGCACTCTTCACACCACCAGATGTATGTAATCACACTCTTTACACAACCGGCTGTGTGTAATCACATTTTTACACCACCAGCTATACGCAATCACGCTCTTTACCCAACCCGCTGTATGCAATCACACTATTTAAACAACCAGCCATATGTAATCACACCTTTTACACAACCAGCTGTAAGTAATCACACTCTTTACCCAACCAGATGCATGCAAACACACCCTGTACACAACCAGCTGTACGTAATCACACTCTTTGCACAACCGGCTGTATGGAATCGCACTCTTTACACAACTAGCTGCATATAATCACACTATTTACACAGCCAGCTGTATGTAATCACATTCTTTACACCACCAGCTATATACGATCAAACTATTGGGTGTTCACTGTTCAGTATATACGTGTACATTATGTAGAAAATTAGAAATTTTAAAATCTTATGATTACCATGACTGTATACTGCACACTTGCTGCCATAGACATCATTGTCTTTGTCTTTAGTAGAGAACGGCATGCCATTATGGTAGGAGAACATAGAGCTGGCTAACATTCCATTGTAGCTTCCTTCGTTCACCTACTGTAATAAGTATCATTTAATGTGTAAATAGTTTCTCTGAATAGGTAATCTTATCAAACACATTCTTGCAGCATAGCTTTGCTCGCGACTTCACCTACTCTTTTTATCAGATGTTGTTATACCATCCAAATAATTTCTATCTTAGCGTATTTAAAAAGGGGACAACAGATTGGTCATTTTGTGCAGTAGTCCCAAATGGGCAGTGAGTGCAAACTCAGTGAACATATTAGCATTTCTAAGGGCATATTTTAAGGCTAACTGAGGTGGATCCATTTTCTTTATTTGTTTGAGTTTGTAAGACTAACTGTGGTGAATCCATTTTCTTTATTTGTTTGAGTTTGTAAGGCTAAATGTGGTGGATCCATTGTCTTTATTTGTTTGAATTTGTAGGGCTAACTGTGGTGGATCAAATGTCTTTATTTGTTCGGGTTTGTAAGGCTAACTGTGGTGAATCTATTTTCTTTATTTGTTTGAGTTTGTAAGGCTAAATGTGGTGGATCCATTTTCTTTATTTGTTTGAATTTGTAGGGCTAACTGTGGTGGATCAAATGTCTTTATTTGATAAAAAAAATAATAGGAAAGCTGCGCAATTGTTCATGAATACAAAGGCAATTGATTCAGAAATACTTAAAGGTGATCGATTAATGCAGGTGTTACAGTGTTGGTCTACCATTCTGAATGTCTCGAGCTTGAGAATCATTGAAAGTTATCTTTTATCCTAACTTTGACCCCCTAGATACAAATAGATGACAAATAGGTAGACGTTGTACTTTTTCAAGAAAAATATAGTTTGTTATGTTTTGTTGTAAACATATAAAATATTAGTTATTAGTTTTATTTTGCAGAATAAACTCTGATTTCTAGAAAAATAAACAGTTTGTAGTAAAGGGATGTCAAAGATGTGCACTTCTCATCCCCTTTTTGTAAAATTACATAGTCTATAAAATCATAGTTTATAAAACCAGTGAGATTGAGCAGAAAAAGGAAACAAGTTGTTGATGCAAACGAATAATACTGCAGCTACAGTACAGCACACCAGTTAAAACTTATGTCTACTTTTTCCCTTCTATATGCCCAAAGGATGAGTTCAGAAAAACCTTAGAACAGACTACGAGATTTACATGTATTTTACTGATCTTATACAGTAAAATCCCTATAACGTAAACGTTCCTGGAATGAACTATTTACATTGTAGAAGTGTCTACTGTACAAAGGTTACTTAAATAATCATCCTCTCTGTTTATGGCTGGGTTATGGGAATCAATCAACTATGAAAATGCAATAAAAAAATTAAATACCATAGACGATCCTACAACAAAAATAGTCTGTTACAAAAGAATTTACGTTATAGGGAATTTGTTATACAAACAGTAAAGTACATGTAAATTGTCTAATTCGTTCTAATATCTTCCTAAGATCACTCCTTTAGCTCTTCCAAAAGGAGCAAACTAAAGTTAATTTTTTTAATTTATGATCTATACAGTTACTGCAGTATTATTGGTTTGTATACAAACATGCAGTAAGTTCTTTAACTTTCTTTTCAATTTCTCTCGATTCATGGTTCATGAACACAGTAATGTTACAATAAATTAAGAAAAGGGCACACTTTCAATGGCAATTCATGTCATTTCTTTTTTATTTTTTAAACAAAATGGTCTTTTTTGCAAAGGAAAAAAATGACAAAATGTTTTTTATTTCAAAACTAAAAAAAACAACAGTATGACTTTGAAACGTGTATTAAGAGAAATATTTGTCTGACCATTGCCAGGGTTTGAGGTTAGGAAAAAACATTTTTGGTGAAACAACAACTCAGTTTGACATATCGACAATCCAAATCCTGCGCCAATAGATTAAGTAGAAGTATTTCAGAATAATTGCACTTGTTTTTGATGCTTTGTCGACGCCTAAAGATCTCTAGATTGAATCAGATTGCCAAGGTATATAATAAAAAGAGAGCCAATACGTTCAGCATTTTTTCTCTCTCAAATGTGGCAAGAGAATTCAGGGCTAACTATAAATTTTTTGTTATTCAAATCAAATTTGAGAATACGTGCCGACTTGACACTTAACATTATATAGAATTTTTTACGGAGTATGATGCAAAAACTTTTCATAAATTGTTTACATTATGTAGAGTTTACGTTATAGAAGTATCTGCTACCGTAAAACGCATAGAAAGCTCATGAATCACAAAATAATTTGATGTTTTTACATCAGGTTTTATTATGGCTTTGTGTAAGTTAAAGATTTATGTGTAAGTTAAAGATGTATGTGTAAGTTAAAGATGTATGTGTAAGTTAAAGATGTATGTGTAAGTTAAAGATGTATGTGTAAGTTAAAGATGTATGTGTAAGTTAAAGATGTATGTGTAAGTTAAAGATGTATGTGTAAGTTAAAGATGTATGTGTAAGTTAAAGATGTATGTGTAAGTTAAAGATTTATGTGTAAGTTAAAGATGTATGTGTAAGTTGAAGATGTATATGTAAGTTAAAGATGTATGTGTAAGTTAAAGATGTATGTGTAAGTTAAAGATGTATGTGTAAGTTAAAGATGTATGTGTAAGTTAAAGATGTATGTGTAAGTTAAAGATTTATGTGTAAGTTAAAGATGTATGTGTAAGTTGAAGATGTATATGTAAGTAAAAGATGTATGTGTAAATTAAAGATGTATGTGTAAGTTAAAGATGTATGTGTAAGTTAAAGATTTTTGTGTAAGTTGAAGATGTATGTGTAAGTTAAAGATTTATGTGTAAGTTAAAGATGTATGTGTAAGTTGAAGATGTATATGTAAGTTAAAGATGTATGTGTAAATTAAAGATGTATGTGTAAGTTAAAGATGTATGTGTAAGTTAAAGATATATGTATAAGTTAAAGATGTATGTGTAAGTTAAAGATGTATGTGTAAGTTGAAGATGTATATGTAAGTTAAAGATGTATGTGTAAGTTAAAGATGTATGTGTAAGTTAAAGATGTATGTGTAAGTTAAAGATGTATGTGTAAGTTTAAGATGTATATGTAAGTTAAAGATGTATGTGTAAGTTAAAGATGTATGTGTAAGTTAAAGATGTATGTGTAAGTTAAAGATTTATGTGTAAGTTAAAGATGTATGTGTAAGTTAAAGATGTATGTGTAAGTTAAAGATGTATGTGTAAGTTAAAGATGTATGTGTAAGTTAAAGATGTATGTGTAAGTTAAAGATGTATGTGTAAGTTAAAGATGTATGTGTAAGTTAAAGATGTATGTGTAAGTTAAAGATGTATGTGTAAGCTAAAGATGTATGTGTAAGTTTAAGATGTATATGTAAGTTAAAGATGTATGTGTAAGTTAAAGATGTATGTGTAAGTTAAAGATGTATGTGTAAGTTAAAGATTTATGTGTAAGTTAAAGATGTATGTGTAAGTTAAAGATGTATGTGTAAGTTGAAGATGTATATGTAAGTTAAAGATGTATGTGTAAGTTAAAGATGTATGTGTAAGTTAAAGATGTATGTGTAAGTTGAAGATGTATGTGTAAGTTAAAGATATATGTGTAAGTTGAAGATGTATGTGTAAGTTAAAGATATATGTGTAAGTTAAAGATTTTTGTGTAAGTTGAAGATGTATGTGTAAGTTAAAAATAATTGTCAAAGTTGAACCTACACAAAATATCAGTAGATTTTTAAAAAAGTACTTTTTCTATAATTTGTCATTATTTTTTATGTTTGAGGTGATCTGATTGCCAGGATGTTTCAATATTAAAATGGGCAAAACTTGATCACAGTTAAATTGGTCAGAAGAAAAAGACATGCAAAATGACATTCCTAGTTGTTATCCTTGCTATGGTTGATATCAGTTATGTTTTTGTATGCATTAATTACGATCTGATCTAGGGTAATTATAAACATATACACATGTGTTTCAAGTGCTGCTACATTGTTACTATGTACAAGAGTGTGTCTATAGTTTTCAATTGAGCTCAGAACAAACTGGATAACTAATCATACCACAAATCTCTCCATTAACAAAAATTCAAGTTGTCAAAAGATTTCTAAAACAAATTAACTCTGTAAACAATGGTAGCATTGTATTTTCCTTTTAAACTGATTTCGGGAAAAAATTACCAAGAATTTTTATGAATCAGGTTTTATTAATTTCAAATTGCATAATTTTGTTTCAAAATGCTGTTAATATCTAAAGATCTTTGCACAAAATTTATGTAACCATATCTGTACTTGTGATCGAGATTGCCTATACGCGCCCTGTATCTTTGACTTCTTTTTGCTTTTGTGAACAATTTGATAAAAAATCTGTCAACAGTCATGAATTGTAGTAAATAGTGTTGCAGGATAGCTTTTATCCCCAGCTTGTTTTATTCATCTCCTGAGCAAAGCTCACCTTCCTAAAACCACTATTACCATGTATATTATGTGTTTAAATGATATCCCACAATTCATTTAATAAGCTCAGCCCAACTTACCTAGCCAATACTCCTTAGCTGCATTCCCAAACCCTGACTGGTAATCTGCCCAGCTGCAGTAAAAGTCTAAGGAACCATCAAACCTCTTTTGAAAGACAGTCCAGCCATGGCCATCAAAAAAGTCACACCAGACAGGAAACGGCTGCATGCTTTGAGGAAGAGGGTCAATGGAGTATACACCAGAGACCCGCTTTCCACTTTCATAAAGCTGCTGACAATCTAAAAAACAGGAAGCTGCGCTGTCATACATTACCATATTTTCAGATCATTTAATACTGTCTCTGATGACATGGTTATGTGGGAGACAAGAAAAAAGAGACATATGTGGAACACTGCGTCATTAGTTGTTGTAGTTGTTATCAGCTAATGAGTTCAAGATGCACTGTTACACACCTCTATACTGTTGGTCTATTCACCACTATATAGATGTCATAATCGTATTTTCACTTGATTTGAGCGTTTTAACCGCGATCAAGTTTTGTCGGATTTAATCTTGAGACGTCCTGGATGTCAGATCATCTCAAACATACAAAAGTTCGAAAATGGTAGAAAAGTATTGATACCTCCTAATAAAATCCCCTAAAATTTTGTTTTAAAGTTTTTCGTTTGAGAAATACGTGGAAAATGGCATCACTACTTGTTATAGTTGTTATAAGCTAATACACTCAAGTTGCACCATTACACCCCTCTATATTGTCAGTCTGCTCACAACTATAGATGTCATAACTGCATGTTCACTTGATCTGAGAGCTTTAACCGCAATCGAGTTTTTAGTATTTTGATCTTTGAGATTTTCTAGCAACCAGATCACCTCAAAAATGAAATTATTTGCAAATGATAAAAAAATACTCGTAACTCCTTATAAAATCTACTAAAATTTTGAGTAAAGTAACTTTTACTTATATTCTAAAAATAGCGTGCTGCACTACACAGCATTTTGATGATAAAAGGAGTCAGCGGAGTCTACCTGAGCTATTTTATATTTCAATCATATATTATTAGCCAAAAAACTTTTTTGTAATGCTCGCAATGTTAAAAGCCTCTGTGTCTGTATGAAGCACTGACTTGAATTTGGAAAAATATTGCATAGTGCCGGCTTTGGAAATTTAATGGATTCACAGCCTGACACTTGTACTATTCAACCGCCTTTAAGCATCTCAGAATATTTGTGCACGCAGTTATTCTCTGTGCTTTATTGGCACACCTACTGACCTCTCACAACACACTAGACTGCCAGAGTAATAGTAATTTATAGCATGTAGTGGAACACTGATAGTTAGTATAATATATTCCAAAACAAAGTTCTGTTCTATCATCTTTTATAACACATTGCTAGTGTAAGAGATTTTATATAGGACATTCTGCCATTAGCTCTTAATTTAAATATTTTTTCAAAATTGTATGTGTTTTTGAGAATAAATGGGAACTTGGTCCTCAGCACTCTAAAGTAGCACTTATTTTCTGTGCCAGCCACTTTAAATTGTCAAAATAAGCTCCTGTTTGCTGACATTTGTTAACAAATGCCCCATTTGCTGATAAGTGGCTGGTTTTTCTGCGGGACTGGCTGCTGTTTAATTCATCTAGAAAAATTAAGCCGACAACATATATCTGAAGTAACTGAGGCTTGAAAAGGTTTTCGGTTTATTCAAAACTGCCAGTTTACCAGGTGGTACATACAACTCTGCTACAAATCTGTCAAAATCAATCAAAATGATTATTAGGCCATTTTAAAAGTCTTTAGTCAATTTATGCTTAAATGAAACAGAATATAGCCCAATAATCTTAATCAATATACATCTTAAAGTTTGCCAATTGTCTCTACAGCTATAAAAATTGAAATCTAGCAATAAAGGATCTGTATCGCAAAATAATTTGGTCTCGGAATATTTGATCTCAAAAGCTATTTTACAAGGCAACAAGCTAACCAATTAAACTACACGAGATGCAATGAATTCATTGGTCGATATGATTCATTATATGAGTTGAAGTAGGCATAGCGACTCTGCGTTATGCACAACCTCAATAAAGCATGTGCGCTTTCACAGCTTTTATAAGGTCAGCAATACGAATACTAGCTTATTCAAATCAGCTAATTGCAACTATATTTTCCGCCACTGTGTATGAGCTGCGTTTTAATAGCATGCAACGCCGAGCATTTGACTAGTCTTTGCTATAAGAAAAGTAGCCAATGTAGTCAAACAGTCAACGGTCGATGATCGATGGACAACAGTCGACTGTCAATGGCCATGTATAATAATCACTCAGGCATGGTACTACTTAAGCTTCCAACATTAGAGACAAACAATACAGCAAACTTACTAAATGAAACCAAAATTTAAACTGGTTTTAACAAAACTTGGTTCATAACCACTATGTCATGAGTTTTCATTACCTTTTGGTACGCTTGATGAAACTTTGATAGGTTTTTTCTCTGCACCATTCTCTGATTCTCTCAGACGACATTTCTTTAGTGTTTCCATTAGACTGCCATAAACGATCTTCATGACCTCTAAAGACATTCCGGTATCATCAGAAACTTCCCGCTTTGACCTGGCCAAGTCTGGGCATTCATTTTGTAGAAGACGATGGATGGCAAATATTTGCTGTCGGTACATGAACAATTCTTGCACTTGATTGGCTGGACCAACAATGTCGGCGTTTTTTGCTGAAATTAAAAATAAAAGCACCAGTAGGAAAGAGAAATTTGCCATGATGAGAGTAGGCAGCATGAAATGACAGAAATGTTGAACTGTTGAGTTATATACTTGTATGGTAACAAACAAGCTCCACCCATTTGTAGCCTTAGTGATTCAACTACCGATGTTTACCCAATTACTAGTTAGAATACTGGTTACTTCTATTTGAGTGTTATCCTTAATCCAACTTTGTACAAAGACTTGTATTTGTTGTTTACCATGGAATTCTTTATAGCTTCCGAAGTGACAAATTAATGCCTACGTGCAATGAAAAGGCAAAGACTGATATTGAGAGCAATTTATGCATGAAATATTTAGGCACACGGGCTACATTGGCTAAGAAACTTCTCGTCATGCCACATTCTATGTCCAATGAGACTTGAGAATCACCATAGCTGTGACCAAACTTGGAAATGCCTAGGAGAACTGAGACAGGTGTGTGTTATCATTTATTATCACCAACGTAAAAGCATTGTGGCTGTTCAAATATTATTTGTGTAAACATGAACTAATCTTATCATCTTTAAATAGAAATAGATTAGAGTTGCAAATATTTTGTTGATGCTCAACCTTTCAAGGTTGTAAGGCACTGATTCAGAAGTTTTCTCTGGTAACAACTAATCTATAGTAATAATATAATATAGTACAAATATATAAACATATTAATTTAAATATTTAATTATACTTATTATAGTATTTATACATGCTATAAACATTTATGTATAATTTTTTTCTGCCCTCCTGTCAAACCAAATTTGGTGATAATGTCTACCGAAGTTTGGGTCTCCCACCAGAGACTTAGGCGTTTGAGCATAGTGCAATGTTAATGTCTTCCCAAGTTTGAGTCTCTTACCAGAGACTTGAGCGCTCAAGCTGTTTCCTCAAGATTGTACTGGTTCCAATAGTGCGTTGTATTTTTGCCGGTACTTTGGCATCAAACATTTGATTCGTAGAGGTTATCACACAGAATACTTCAATGACAATTGGAGTTGCATCGGTTATAATATGCCACCATTTTTAAGCTCCTCCCAAAGTGAGAGATATTTTCCACATTTCCTCATTGCAGGCTATGTTGTAGCCATTGGATACCACTCTACCTATTGCAGTAGCTCTTTTTCAAAGTTGGTCGGAGCATCGACTTTTGACCGTGCAGTCCTAAGTTTGATTCATACCAGCTGCTTGTTTTTTGCTGTCTCTGAACAAGAACGATGCTTTTATAACTCTTATAACCTCAATGATAATACATGCATACACTGAGCGGCATAACCATGTTACAGGTGTTGTGTATAGAAGTCTATGTGACGATTATGGCCTTAATAAACCACAACACTGGTGAGAAGCTCATGGTTAGGTGAATGAAAATGACCGCGCTAAGATCCTCTGGGACTTCTACATCCGGACTGACAAGCGTCTCCTAGCAAACCAACCAGATATAGTGGTGGTGGACAAGGAGAACAAGAGCGCTACTATAATAGATATAGCAGTACCCAATGACTACAATATAGCCAGCAAAGAAAAAGATAAGGTAGAGAAATATCTCCCTCTTGGAGAAGAGATTGAAAAATGCTGGAATGTAAGAACAACTTTAATCCCAGTAGTCATTGGGCACTGTGCGCAATAACACTGGCACGTAAAATGTGGCTTGCTGAAATACCAACAGCAATCAACTCAAGTGAGTTGCAGAAAAGTGCACTATTGGGAACAGCTAAGATCTTGAGGCAAGTGCTCAAAACTCCCAGGTCTCTGGTAGGAGACTCGAGTTAGTGCATAAATTGTCACCCATACGGGGTATCTGGAGTGAGGAAACTATTTATATATATACATGTACATATATATATACATGTATATATACATATATATATATATATATATATATATATATATATATATATATATTGTATATATATATATATATACAATAAAGTATAGGCTAAAAGTCAGCATAAAGTGCTCGATACTAAAGTAGAGCTTACTATAAATTTGGTAAGAAATTTATTAAAATTTGGCTAAGCAAAAAATTACTAAAAGTTTCATATTACACAAAAGGTGTGTAACACTCATCAGATAAAATGCTTAGTGAGGACTATACAGAAAATTCTGCAATAGCTGATAAACTGAAATAAAAGTTCAGGTATTAAAAGCTAGATGGATAGGGTCTATTATGTAATGCTATTTCGCAAAAGGTGTTTCTTAGAATTTCTACACGTAGATATTAGTTCACTACATTTGTTTAGCGTTGCCTTCTCATGTCTGTAAATGATGAAATATTTTTCCAAAGTACATAATTTGCAATTTCCGCTGTTTTTAGAGTATGGCTTGGTGTGTGATAAAGTCTTCTAGGCTATGTGGTAGTCAGTGCATCTTTCTTTGAGGTCCCATATGTAGCTGCTTAGCTCGGTTGAGTGGCGCAACTCTCACAATCAGAAGCTACTATCACTGAACAATCAAGAAACAACTAACCCTGGCTGCAATTGCAAAAATAAGAACACCTGCCCATTACCAGACAATTGCCTAGCAAAATCAGTGATATACCAGGCAAGCGTAACAACCACCTAAAAAAAAACCTGTAGCCATATATGTAGGGCTAACCGAAAACAGCTTCTAAACTAGATATAACCTTCACAAATCGACATTCAAGGACATATCTAAACGCCACTCTACCGAGCTAAGCAGCTACATATGGGACCTCTAAGAAAGCAGCACTGACCACCACATAACCTGGAAGGTTTTATCACACGCCAAGACTTACTCTAAAAACATCGGAAATTGCAAATTATGTACTTTGGAAAAATATTTCTTTTTATATAAATTTTGTACCAAATTTATATATATATATATATTTATATATATATATATATATATAAATGTCAAGGTTTGTCAGTCTGTCAGTCTGCCCATACTTCCATTTGACTAACTATAGCAATAATGCAATAGTGCTATAGCAATAACTATAGCGATAATGTTTTAAAAACAAGATATCCGCTGCGAATTGGATTTGAACTCACAACCTGCAGTTCTGTAGACATCCATTTATCTTATACACTACACTGTCCAATTGGATATACCTTGGCAAAGTTGTGCACATACAGTAGATGACCTATAACATGTACCTCTTATAATGTAAATTCCAGGCGATGTAAACAAGTTATGTTAAAGATGTGGTTGCGTCAAAATTGAGTTGGTTTTAAAAGAAAGTATTTTTCTTTTTCTATCAATTGATATGTTGTTTGTTGTGTTAGGCAATCTCATTGTTAAGATATTTGAAGATTAAAATCGAAAAAAATTGATCGCGGTAAAAAGGCTCCGGCCAAAAAAACATGCCCAGACTTGCCCAAAACAATGTAACGCGTGATGCAACCTGTCTATATCTCTCGTATTCACATCGGCTACAGTGGTAGAAGTCTAGTCTTACGCGGCTCTATTGGCATGTATTTTATCTTGTATTTGCTCATGTTAGCTAGAATAAAATTTTAAATACAGCTACAGATACATTATTATCAATGTCTCAAACAGCTCAAACAAAAGAAATTAAAAATTGGTCATATTAGCTTCCTCTAAATGCTGTGTAAACATCTTAGCACCGGCTACGAATTCTACCGGTCAATGGTAATTTTATCAAGCAAACTATGTAGAATAAGGTATTTGTATCAGCACAGTTCCGTCGCTACCCACACTGAAAACTAGTTTCTTAGTAAGTAAAATAAACAAGCTGTTTCTTTGAAAAGAATATGTGGCAAAACCAACTGCATCCCTAAAAGTCATGTTTATTGTATAGTCAACTGTCAACGTTATCGAGCCATTATCGGTATCAATTTGTAGAAAAAACTTTACTGGTCACATTTTATTAGTTGATTCAAGTACTAAACAAAGGGTCGAGCTGTGCAAAAGTACCTGTCCATACAGCTCTGATTACACTTCATAAATCAATCTATCAAACAAGATTTTAGTACAGGTGCCAGCACTATGATGTATTCAATGTTCTGCAAATCATGTTTTGCATTATCTTCAACAATATTATTTTATGATTTAATTTTTACAAGCAAAAAACTGTTTATCTCGGCATAAAGCTTTTATTAAAAATATCCAATCAAGTCGAGGCCATTCGCATAGTTTCAGCTCATACAATAGGACAAATTCAACTGCAGCAAACTCAAACAAAACATCATGGTTTATGCAGCACACATTCAAGCCTCTCTTTCCCATTTATGGCAGTTTCTACAATGACAAAGCTGGTTCGGCTGGTTGGACCACACAAGCATTCTGTAATCAATAAAGCAAATGCAATAAATATGTCATTCATAGATATCTCGATCTAACGCCTATCTACTGGAAGCTTTCATATTGGGAGTTAGATAGATTGCGAGTGTAATTTTAAAAATGATTAAATGTTTAACAAAGGTATAAGTATGCCAAGCCAATGATTTGAAGCTTTGGTTCTGGAAGTTAAAAATGTGCATTGATCAATCGATTTTCTTCACTTTCTACAAGTGAGAAGCAAACATCTAAAGTCTAATTATAAATCTAAATTACTAGCTAAAACTGCCAAATAAAATTTGAAGCAAATATAGCTAGGTGAAACGATGAAAAGTTATAAAACGATAAATGGTGATGGCAAAAAATTATAATTTTATTAATTTGTAAATGTACTCATGTGTTCTAAAATTATTACCTTTAGTATATTTATCAATCTAAGCAATTATATTGCTAGATGCTCTGGATTAAAAAGAAGCCGTCAAGAACTTGCTGTGCACCCCTGTCTCGCACGCGCGCACAGGAAATTACATTATAGCCTCAAACAGGGAAATATAATCTGAATGTAAACTCAACAGTATATATATAGAAGACTCAAAGTAAAAGATAAGTTTACCTCCATTCTCCTATCTTCCTCTGTAGCGTATGCTACAGAGGAAGATTGGAGATGGAGATAGGAGATGGTATGTAGATGGTATGTAGATACGATGGTAAGATAGGAGGACTCCTTCCTTACCTCTGTAGCTATAAGCTGTTTGTCCCAAACTTTAACCACCTGATGCTCAGAAAACTCGGAGTCACCTTTGCAGTAACTTTACAGTAATTTTTAAAATTCTGTTGTTTGTCAATAAAACGTGTCAATCGAGTAATTCATTAAAGTAACGATGTTAATTAATTTAGTAAATATCGATGTCGTTGCGATATAATAATAGAGTAAAATCCTTAAGTTTGAGATCACAGACAACGCGTTTTACGAGTGATAACATTTATTATTACCTAAATAAAAGATTTGTGCTGATGATTGGCTTATAAAGCGATATTATATTTATTGCTCCTGCACTCTTTTCAGATGTATCAATAGTTCTGTCACGAATGAAGCACCCGGTGGAATGTGAGCTTTTTAAAAGATGGCCTCATTCAAACGCATAATATGTCTCTGGACAGGATTGGTCTACAAAGGATTGGTCTATGAATTTCTCTGCTAAACAAAAGCCTAACAATGAATAGTTGTATATGCATATGAAGATTTTACTCTATTGCTAGCTGCTTTAATGGATTAATTTATTTGCAAATGTGTTCATCCGCAAATAATTTGGTCCGCGAATATGCTTGAAAAAACAGTTTTCGCGACATTTAACTCTGCGAATAACTTCACCCTGTAGGGTATTACTGTTGATCTACTTATTAACCTGCATGAGTCATGATTTGACATTTGTACTGTAATCTGATTGGTTGTGGATATTTCTGTTTTGCTTTACTCCGCTTTGTACTGCCAAAAGGTACGGCCACACATGCCGATTTGTTTGCTGGTTTTGACCAAAATCCCGAAATGAACGAAAAACAGAATAATTCACCCAAAATTCACAAAATCGTCAGAGCTGTGCATGCTCACAAAACTTGTCAACAAAACGCTTTTAATTGGTTAAACAAATTATTAGCGAGCACGATTCTAGCAGCTTTTACGATTTATATAGTCTGAGGCACATAACACCACACGCAAGAAAAACACTAAGGCAAATCGCCATAGTAAATACATTGCAACTGACTTGATTGCACTGAAGATGGCAACTCTTTCTACAATGGAACGTTTGCTGCTAAAATTGAAATTTTTATTAAAAAAGAAACAATTCGTAGCCATGGTTTCCAAATGACAAAAAAAACCAACAATATTGCAATTTAGGCAGTTGCTCTGTATGTACTATGTTAAATTGCACTAGTACTTTTATTGTGTGTATTCATACGTGTCTTGGACTATACCAATTGCAAAAGTTGCTAAAATCGCGCTCGATAATAATTTGTTTAGCCACTTAAAAGCGTTTTGTCGACGATTTTAGTGTGCATGCAAAGCTCTCACAATTCTGTGAATTTCGGCAGAATCAATCTGTGTTTGTGTTCATTCCTTGATTTTAGTCGAAACCAACAAAATAATCAACAAGTGTAGCCATACATTTAAACTGACAAGTACTGAATACAAAACTTCACTGTCTTCACGGTTTCACAAGTTTCACTGTCTGCAGTTGCTGCCAAACAAGCTTCCATAATAAAGGACTTTGATGCAGGGTGGAACCTTGCATCACAAAGCATTTAAACTTACATCTGTTGCTTTGTGTACCCATTATCATTTTTGGTACCAAATGAGGCTAACAAGGTCACTTTTACACTTTTAGCAAATATAAGCCAACGTAAACACTGGTTTTGCTTGTGTGAATTAGTGGGCACTTACTTACTATCCTTACTACTTAAAAACATCAAAAACACTCCTGGACATTACAGAAATAACGGTCTAGCCATATGAAAAGACACACCTGGTAGCACAGAACAAGAAGAAGACCAATTTGCAAATTTTTTCGACAAAAACAACTTGAAAATCAATATATAAACAAACATAAAATGCATTAACTTCTTAATTGTAACTCTAAACCTAAATACCAACTCATACAAACCTTATACAAAACCTAATAAGAACGTAAAATATGCTCACATGGGTGAGCAACCGCCCAAGACACTGAGCAAGCCGCAGGTACTACTGGCACCTTCTTTCTTTCTAATTATCACTGTACTGTGTACTAATGCTCAATGAAACAAACAAACCAAAGGAAGACAACTCTTGTAAACCATCAGAAGCTTTACAAGATTGCGCAATCAAATCATTTGTATGTGAGTAAATTATTAGTGCTGGCTACCAGATTAAAGTCATTTGATGAATTCATGATTTCATACATCTGGTAATATCTGCTGGTTCTGCTGACCTTTTCAAGTGACTCATCTTACACTCATGTGTTGATGGTAATTAAATTATTATGGTTATTACTCAAAGTGTTTTTATTATTATAATTATTACTATATTTATTGATAATCATGCCATTCCAAAAGCATTATTGCCAATAGTAACTTTAACAAGGCGATGCTTTGCAAAATTATAAAAGAAAATCAAAACTCCAAGAAGCAAAATCCCAAAAGTGTAAAACAGGAACTTTTTAGATTTTCAAGTTGAAATTACACAATTATCCAATTCGTGTACCAAATATAACAATACTAAATAGAATTATTACACAAAAGAGTTTATATTTACTTAATCATTCTAGTTTCTACTGACTCTCATAACTGTCTCTGTTAACTCATCTGAGAATTCATACCATCTTATTCCTGGCTTGTCACTCTCACCATACTTCCCATTAAGGTTGGACCTGTAACAGCCGCTGTACCACCAAGCACCTGCAAGACATGTTATAGTACAACTAGGTAGTAAATTGGCAAAATTTTATGCATAATTATCAGACTGATCTAAGGTGTGGTAATTACCTCAAGAAAAGTCTAAATTTTATTATAGGGAAAAACATTTTGAGCTTTCCAAAACTTATTTGAACTATTCTTAAACTAGTTTAAAAACACAAATTTGATGGTTTATTGGTATAAGTGTTTGTTGTAATTATTTAGAAAAAAGGCAAAAAATTGATACAAAATATTTTATAACGGTGCTTTAGACTGTTTGGAACAATTTCAAATAAGGTATGTAGCAAAACATTGTTTACATAATTTTAAAAAACTTCTAAAATACGAATTTATGAAACTTCTGCGTTAAATAAATTGTTAATGAGTTGGTTAAAAGCTCTATGACAAGCAAAGAACAAACTCCAATCAGCATCTCTAATCTCTCTAATCCATTACATCTACCACTCAGTGATATAAGTTGGACACTTTTGAAATTAATAGCTTCTTGTGTTCTCGGTGAACCTTTAATTTTCAAAGAGTATAACACCAGATCCAAAATTATTTCTGTAAGGGTGTTCCTTTGACCAGCATGAAAGGTAATTTATAACCAAGTAAAACATCAATTATTCACAATAGAAGTCTGCTATAGATGTATTATGTAGTTGCAGTAACGTAGATATTGTAAATTTACGAAATAATCATAGCGTTCATCATCCTCGTGAAATTCTGGTCATTAGATGAAATAATTTGAAAGATTGCTCTCGAAGCTTTTACTAAAAGATAGAAGTTGATGGCTTTGAATTCTCCATAGATCAAACTTTTACACTACCAGTTGTATGTAATCACATACTTTACACTACCAGTTGTATGTAATCATATACTTTACACAACCAGTTGTATGTAATTATATACTTTACACTACCAATTGTATGTAATCACATACTTCATACCACCAGTTGTATGTAATCACATACTTTACACTGCCAGTTGTATGTAATCACATACTTCACACCACCAGTTGTATGTAATCACATACTTCACACCACCAGTTGTATGTAATCACATACTTTACACTACCAGTTGTATGTAATCATATACTTTACATCACCAGTTGTATGTAATCACATACTTTACACAACCAGTTGTATGTAATCACATTTTTTACACTACCAGTTGTATGTAATCATATACTTTACACCACCAGTTGTATGTAATCACATACTTCATACCACCAGTTGTCTGTAATCACATACTTTACACCACTAGTTGTATGTAATCACATACTTCACACCACCAGTTGTATGTAATCACATACTTCACACCACCAGTTGTATGTAATCACATACTTTACACTACCAGTTGTATGTAATCCCATACTTTACACAACCAGTTGTATGTAATCATATACTTTACACCACCAGTTGTATGTAATCATATATTTTACACCACTCGTTGTATGTAATCATATACTTTACACTACCAGTTGTTTGTAATCACATACTTTACACCACCAGTTGTATGTAATCACATACTTCACACCACCAGTTGTATGTAATCACATACTTCACACCACCAGTTGTATGTAATCACATACTTTACACTACCAGTTGTATGTAATCACATACTTTACACAACCAGTTGTATGTAATCATATACTTTACACCACCAGTTGTATGTAATCATATATTTTACACCACTCATTGTATGTAATCATATACTTTACACTACCAGTTGTATGTAATCAAATACTATACACTACCAGTTGTATGTAATCATATACTTTACACAACCAGTTGTATATAATCAAATATTTTACACCACCAGTTGTATGTAATCAAATGTTTTACACCACCAGTTGTATGTAATCAGATACTTTACATCACCAGTTGTATGTAATCAAATACTTTACACAACCAGTTGTATGTAATCACATACTTTACACCACCAGTTGTATGTAATCATATACTTTACACCACCAGTTGTATGTAATCTTATACTTTACATCACCAGTTGTATGTAATCACATACTTTACACTACCAGTGGCATGTAATGCCATTATATTGTGTTCAATATTCAGTATAGGCAGTATATGGAAAGTTATAAATTTTAGAAGCATATGCTTACCATGAAAATTTACTGCACAGTTGCTGGGGTAGACATCATTGTCTTTGTCTTTAGTAGAGAAAGCCATACCATTATGGTGAGAGAAAGAATAGCTGGGTAATGTTCCATTGTAGCCCGCATCATTGACCTAACAAATATTGCTTTAAAGTGTAAATAGTTAGTGGCTCTGAACAGTTAATCAAACACATTCTTCCAACATCGCTTTAGTTACCATTTTAACTATTCATGTTGTCAGCTATTCCTACGTCATCCGAATAATTCCTGTCTTAACCAGTTTATGGGGAGAGCAACATTTTTGTCAGTTTGCGCAATTAAGCATAGTGGATATAGCCACAAAGTTTTTATTTCGAAAGAAGTCGTTTTGTAAGGAAGGCTGACTATGATTGATCGATTGATATTCGTTTTCATTTACATCTAATAGTAATATCTGATATGCTGGGTCTCGAAAAAGGAAATTTTGAAAGGTTATCATGATGGTAAATATTCAGTTAAATGTGTATGATCACCAAAAGCTCCAAATTTTTTGTTGTCATATATTTTGAATAACTATCTCGTAATACAAAAGTCCTTTTTTTATCGTAGTTCGTGCAAAAGTTAGTATTTTTGTTCTCTGATTGTGGTGTAAGACTTTGCAAGGAAAAATGCTTCCAAAGGCATTTTACGTAATGTGAAGAAAATCCAACTAACATTGATTCTAGCATGACCTCTTTTGCAAATAATGTAATATACTGTATCTTAGAAACACAATACATGCAAATGAATTATTCAAAATGAATAGTTTAAAAAATACTATCTAATAATGAATCTTACCCCGGTAACCTAAAAAAGCCTTAAAAACTCACTTGCAAAAAAGATAAATATAAAATTATTATATTGTAATAGAGACATAAAATTAGGCCACAATAAAAAACTATTTTAATTTCAGCATGAACTTGAATTTTATTAAGAGATTATTATTATTCATTATTATAAATATTTAAAAAACTATTATGGAAAGATTTTGAAAAATAATTCTCAATAATACAAAGTTAAAAGTTCCAAAAGTTTGAAGGTAAAATTTTGGTAGATTGTATCAAAAGGTACCTAAGTTTTTCATTTTTTTGTTCTTGTTTTTTTGTGTTTGAGGTTTTCTGACTTTCTAAAAAAATCTGGTGTTGCTTCATAAAAAATTGACACTCAGAACAAATTAGAACACTCAAATCAGTTAAAACACTCAGAAAAAATATGTGCATAATGACATCACAAGTTGTTATGGTTGATATCAGCTATTGTGTTCAAATTGCGGCATTACGAGTCTCTATTCTGTCAGTCTCTCCGCAACTGTAGACATCATAATTGCACTTTCGCTAAACCTGAGTGTTTTAACCACAATCAAACTTTGCTGTTGTTAATTGTAAAACATCTTGGCAGTCAGATTATCCCAAATGCCAAAAAATTGAAAGTGGTAGAAAAAATACTGATATTCTTTTATTATTAGATTCTTCTTTTATTATTATTACAGATTATTCTTTTTGATAAAATTTACTAAAATTTTGTGAAAATTTATTATTAAGCCAGATGATTTGAGATTCAATATTTGTATGATCACTTTTTTATCAAAATGAATCTTTTGATAAGCAAACTTGAGAATTGTCTTAAAATATGTAAGACTTACAGTAAGGGTGTAGTTGTCTGTCTCATTTCTGATAAAAAATGTTTGCCAAGTACCAGACCTGGTAGCGCCGTTAGAAGCCTTTACGTAGATGTTCAGTAGTTGGTTTGATTTGGTCAGAGCATAAATCTTGTCAAGTCCTGCATAATAAAAACACACTATAGATGTACTTTTCCTCTGTGTGAAGTTCACAAGTTGACCAAACTTTCCTTGGAAGTACATTGTTTCACAGTAAAAGCAAATACAAAAGTTTTCAACTAATCATCCTTCCTGTTTATGGTTGAGCGACAAGAATTATTCAAACTGAAAATGCTATAAAAAGTAAATACAGCACTTTTTATAACATATAAGATAAATAATGCATTCCAGCAGCATTTACGTAACAGGGATTTTATGTTATACAAACAGTAAAGTATATGTAAATTGCCCAATCCTTTCTAAGATTTTCCTAAAACCACTCCTTTGGCTCTTCCAAAAGAAAAAACCTAAGCTCAACTTTTTTTGTTTTAATGTACAGGAAATGCAGTATTATTGTTTTGTATTAGCGAGTTTTTTAATTTTTCTTATCAGTTTAGGGTTGTGTTGTAAAACTTAATTTACTCGTTAACTTATCGCAAAATAAGGTAATTTTACAACAGGTTAACGAGAGCTCGCACTTTCAACGGCAATTTACCTCACTTGGTTTTTTTAAGAATGTTGTCTATTCTCCAAAGGAAAACTGTTACAACATATGTTATATTTTTAAAATAAAGTAAAATAAAACTACATCTTTACAATATGTATTATTGTCTGTCTATCAACCTCTATTCTATTACCACGCGCATTAGGGTTTAAATGATATCCCACATTGTCATTTAATAAGCTCAGCCAAACTTACCTAGCCAATACTCTTTTGCTGCATTCCCAAATCCTGACTGATACTCTGCCCAGTTGCGGTAAAAGTCTAATGAACCATCAAACCTCTTTTGAAAGACAGTCCAGCCATGGCCATCAAAAAAGTCACACCAGACAGGAAATGGCTGCATTTCTTCAGGAAAAGGGTCAATAGAGTATACACCAGAGACCCGCTCTCCACTTTCATAAAGCTGCTGGCAGTCTATAGAATAAAAAGCTGTGCTGCCATACATTAAAACACTTCTGATGATTCAACACTGTCTCTGATAACAAAGATGGACATACCACAAATTTTAGTATATTTTATGAGAAAGTATGAAACGTTATCTATCAATTGCCAATTGCGATTGTTTGTGATGTTTGAGGTGATCTGATTGCCAGGATGTTTCAAGATTAAATTAGACAAAACCTGATTGCGGTTTAAAAACTCCAAAGAGAAATATAAGGGAAATGATGTCACTAGTTGTTATACATGTAGTTGTTAACAGCTAATGAGTTCAAGATGAACCGCTACACACCTCTATACTGTTGGTCTGTTCACAACTATAGATGTGATAATCGTATTTTCACTCAATCTGAGCGTTTCATTTGTGTTCAATTTTTGTGGATTTTAATTATGAGACATCTTGGTAAACAGATAACCTCAAACGTAAAAACATTCGCAAATGATAGAAAAATACCAGTCGATACCCTCTGATGAATTCTACTAAAGTTTGTGAAGTAGCTCTCACCTATAATATCCTAAAAACAGCATGCTATACAGTTTTTTGATAATAAAAGAAGTCAGCCAAGTCTATTTGAACTATTATATACTTCATTCATATATTTTTCGCCATAAAACCTGTTTTTAATCTTTACCATGTTAAAAGCCCATCCATCTGTTTGAAGCATTGACCCGAATTTGGAAAAAATTGCTTGGCTTTGGAAATTGACTGGATTCACAGCCTGACACTTGTGCTATTAATCAGCCTTTAAGCGTCTCAGAATATTTGTGCACACATTTATTTTCTGTACTTTATTGGCACACCTAATGACCTCTCTCAACACACTAGACTACCAGAGTTCTAGTAGTTTATAGCAGGTAGTGGAAGACTGATAGTTAGTGTAATACATTCCAAAAATATTTTCTGTTCTACCATCTTTTATAATATGTATTTTAGAATATGTATTTTATAATATGTATTTTATAATATGTAACAGATTTAAGTAGCCGGGGCTTGAAAAAACCTCGGCATATTTGAAACTTCCATTCTATTAGTTGGTACATACAATTCTGCTATAAATCTGTCAAAATCAATCAGAAATGGTTAGTTGGTCATCTTAACAATCTTTAGTCATTTTATACCGAAATGAAACAGAGTATGTACTGATAAGCATAATTTATATATGTTTGTATAAATCTCAAAGTTTGTCAGTCGTCTTTCGAACTATAGCAATTTAACTCTAACAATAAAAAATATGTATTACAGAAGATTTGATCTCAGAACCTTCTGTTCACAAGGCAACAAGCTAACCCTTTAAGCAACAGGGAATGCAATGGATTCATTGGGTAATGTGAGTAATTATCTGAGTTAAAACAGGTATAGTGACTCAGCTATACTGCAACCGCACCAAATCTTGCTCTCAGCTTTTATTAGTAAAGTCATCAATATGGATACTATCTTATTCTAATTACGCAAGTGCAACTAAATCAGCAACCACTGTTTATAAGCTGTTTTTAGTACCCATGCAACCCAGGCACTCGGTTACTATTTACTATAATAAAAGCCATGTCTGTCAATCAAAAGTAACGTTAAGAGTGTTACAAAAAAGATTGCTTTATATGTGAATCAAAATCACAGCTTGAATTTCCATCTAGGCACTCTATCATTTTGCCACCCAATCACACTTCCAAATGCAAGAGTAATTGTGCCTTTAACTATAACACATGATGATATTTTATGACTCCTAGGACTGTCAAGGTGCTAATACTTATAAAACAGTGATTTATAAACATCTTACAAGTATACCTTGCAAGCGAGAATATAATCAAGTTTTATAACTGAGATTTAACTATTTCTCAAATCACATTTGCCAGTTTCTTTAGCAATATCGATAAACAATATTGATTGCCTTTTAATTTCACTTTTATTGAAGTGTTTTTAGAAGATTTATTCAAATTATTTCAATTTAAGCAGAGAAATCGAAGAGATACTACGCCGTCTAGATTTTTTCTAAACAAATGGCCAAAGTTTTAGAAAGTGAGTTTGTCATGATATTGCTTGAGATGCATATGTTGACTGTCAGTCTGCTAGTACACTAGTTGCTTTACCTGAAAGTAACTTAAGTATGCTCATAGACAGTAATATGTTTTATATGAGTTATATGTTGTGTAAAATAGTCATCTTAGTCGATGCAGTCAAACAGTCATGTATAACTAGTCAATGCATTCAGTATGTACATGTATAATAGTCACTCAGGCAGGGTGCTACTTAAGCTTCCAACATTAGAGACAATCAATACAGTAAACTTACTAAATGAAACCAAAATTTAAACTGGCTTTAACAAGATTTGGTTCCTAACTACTTTATCGTGAGCTTCCATTACCTTTGGGTACGCTCGAGGAAACTGTGGTAGGTTTTTTCTCTGCACTCTTCTGTGATTCTCTGAGACGACATTTTCTTAGAGTTTCCATTAGATTGTCATAAACGATCTTCGTGACCTCTAAAGACATCGCTGTATCATCAGCAACTTGTCGCTTCGACCTGAGCAGGTCAGGACATTCCTTTTGTAGAAGGCGGTGGATGACAAAGATATGCTGTCGATAAACAAATGATTCTTGTGCTTTATCGGCTGGACCAACAATGTCAGCATTTGTTACTGATATTAAAAATAAAAGCACCAGTAGGAAAGAAAAATGTACCATGATGAAAGGGGACAGCATGAAATGACATACACGCTGGATTATTGAGTTATATACGGTTAGAAGGCAAGCACCACACATCTGTAGCCTTAGTGATTATATATGGTTAGCAAGCAAGCAACACCCATCCGTAGCCTTAGTGATTCAACTACCGATTTTTATCTAAGCCCTAGTAGGGCTATTGGTTACTTCTATCTAAGTTTTATCCTTAATTCAACTTTGGACAAAAACCTGTATTACCTGTTTACCATAGGATTCTTTATAGCTTTACAATTCGCAAATTGATACCTACTTGCTATGACAAGGCAAAGACCGATATCGTCAGCAATTCAGGCATGAAATATTAAGGTACGTAGGCTACATGGGCTGACCAACTTTTCATCACACCACATTCCATGTCCAATGAGACTTGAGAATGCCATAGATATGGCCAAATTTGGAAATGTCTATGAGAATTGAGACAGGTGTGTTGTCACTTATTATCACCATCATAAATGCGTTGTGGCTGTTTAAATATTATTTGTGTCAACATTACCTAACTTGCTATCTTTGAACAGAAATAGATTAGAGTTGCAAATATTATGCAGATGTCAAAAATTTCAAAGTCACAACGCACTGATTAGGAAATTTTTCTTTGGTAACAAATAATCTATAGTAATTATACAATAGTGTACAAAATATATAAACAAATAAGTTTAAATATCCATGCATACGACTATTATAGTATTTATACATGTTATAGACATTTATTGACAAATTGTTTCTGCATCCTGTTACACCAAATAGGGTGATAACGTCTACCCTAGTTTGGGTCTCCTACCAGAGACTTGAGTGATTGAGCAGTTGCCTCAAGACGTTACCCATTTCAAATTGTGTGTGTATTTTCGCTGGTATTTGGGCAACCAGCATTTGATTCATAGGTCATCACATAGAATACTCCAAAGACTACAAGAGTAGCAGTTGTTTTATATGCCTGCTTTTTTCACGCTCCTCTTTAAGGGAGAAATATTTGTCTATAATTTCCTTTTTGGTGGCTATGTTGTAGCCATTGGATACCACTATACTTATTATGGTAGCTCTTTTGGAAAGTTGGTAAGAGCATCTACTGGTGGCTGCGCAGCTCTTGGTTTGATTCCCGCCAGCTGCTTGGTTTTTTGCTGTCTCTGAACAAGAACGTTGCTTTTATAATGTTTATGACTTCCATGATGATTGCAAATACTATACTATATGGGCTAGGACATTTCTCTGTTCAGGAAGGTCTAAGCTGCTTGTAGATAAACCAGGAAAGAGCAGTGATAAAAGGCTCAAAATTAATTAAATGAACTCAGTCCATTATATATAAATACGTATCCAAGCGCTATAGTATATATAAATACTATACATAAACGTATATAATATATATATATATATATTACTAAAAGAATGTGTGACCTTCCAGCTATAGATCTTAAAATCTTGGAATTAAAATTCTGCTTTCTGATGGATTTGAGCTCTCTACAAATGCATCATCAAGATTTTATGCGGATGCTCTACCACTGAGCCACCATGACTTAGTGATCAGATGCACTATCATATACTAAATATCCCATGTGCGTGCTAATTATTTTAGCCTTGCATTCCCATGCCTCTTAGCAAAGATTTTATTGGAGGTTAGTATATGCAATGCAATGCCTTTTCATCTTTTTTCGTTAAAGCTAATAATTTATCATAATAAATAATAAAATTAAGCTACAATGCAATTGCTGGGAAATTCGCAAATATGCGCATACATCAGTCAACCATAGATTTTGCATTAATGCGCATACAACAGTCAGAGGGTTAAATATGGACAAAAGTTTTGTTCGTTTGAAAAATCTTAATAATTTATTTCTTTTAGTTCAAATTAAAAGATCTTGGTTTGTATGAATATTTTTCAATTTGTTATTGAACGTTCTTTGTTGATAGCGATATACATGTAGTATATTAACAAGCGCGACTTCTTCAACAGACGAACATTGCGTTCGTCAAACACGCGTTTCACAAAAGTTCCTATCAGTGCTTGCTTTGTGTATTAGCTTACATATCTTTTCTTCTAAACCTAATCAATTAAAAATTCGAAATTAATTTTACATGTTACAACAAACATTTGTAAGATTATTGTGAAATTATCTGTTAGATTACCTGTAAGGTTTACTGTACAATTTATCGTGTATTACAAGTATTAGTTATTCCTCGCTTTCTTATAGTTACGTACATTTACATACTTTGAGAAATATATGTAAAGATTTACATTCTCTCATTACATCTATAAACTTAGACCTTTTGAAGTTTATAATATACTTTTCTACAGCTTGTTTCATTGTCATTATTATTTCAACTTGCATTTTTTTTAACATAATTTGAGTATTGCATTCGAAGTTTAAATATTATTCATTTTCCAACACTGTTATTATTACTCACATGTAATTAGTTTTCAATATTTATTAATATTATTAAATTTTCATTCAACCATTTTTTTGCCAGCATTGTTCTAATAAAATTTCAACTGCGAAATACTACCATATTCTGTCATATATTTTTTATCAATTTGCTAAATACATGTATTCTAATAAGTTACCCATTTTCTAATGCTTCCAAAGAAAAGAACCTGCTATGATTCATCAGAGGAAAAAGAAGAAAGACTTAGAAAATACAGGCTGAGGAAAGCCGCCGCTAAAGCCTGGGAAACTGAACAACAAAGAAACAAACGCTTAGCACAGGCTAGAAAAAGAAAAGCACAACTTCGAGCATCACAGATTGGCAAACAATGTGCACAAAGACAAGCGTGTAATCAAGAGAGGATTGCAACTGTAAGGTTGTTGTATACTGATGAACAACGGACACAAAGACAAGCGCGTAATCAATAGAGGATTGCTGCAAGAAGATGTACATCTTGGCAAAAAAGTTTAACGCAGCATTTTCCTATGACTGCTCCTTTAACTATGAGAGTAATTATTTTTGCTTGATAAGAAATATGAATAAAAATTATCACCATTTTTAAGCACTCAAGTAAAAGAATGAAGCTCCAGGCATGTGTTACGCTAACGGAAAAGTCAAAATACCAGTCATTACTGCACCCCCTGAACTATTTCAAAGTTTAAAGATTGGAGATAGTGCACACTCTCGCCACTTTCTATCGAATATTCACAAATATAACAATTGTTTTCAGATAAAATCTTTTGATGCTTCCAGAAAAATTCACGAGCAAGGTTTTATGCCCATTTTCAAAAGTGCAAAGACAGATTTATCATTTGCACGGCTCGCTTCTGCCAGCTGTTAACAGCTGTAAACAAAAGCACGAAGTTTTTGCAAAAATTCTTCATGGGCATTTCTGATGACAAAGTAATTCAAAGAGGTTGAAATGTCTCAAATGTCAGGTGTAGCATCATCCAGGATTTGCGAGACTTTTTTACCATTACAACAACTACGTTCAGCAATTTAAAACATCCATGGAAAATCTAACAGATGACAGTTTGAAAATTGTAATTCGTGCAGATAGGCGGCTAGCTGGAGAACATGAATGAAGATATAACGCACCCAAATTAGACAAACCAGCGATTGTTATTGTAGGACAGGACTTTGATAAGAGAGATATCGTGTTGCACAAGCGACAATCAGGACTTACAAGAGTTTCTGAAACGCATATATCCTATGATTCGCTACAGTACCCAATCATATACTGGCAAGGACAAATGGATATCATCTTACAGTTAGACAGGTGGACTCAAACACAGGCAATGAAGTACAAAAGAAGACAGTATCTGCCACGGATCTTTACGCTTTTAAATGATACGAAACGCAGGATCAAAAGACTTACACAGATTCAGACACCTGCTCCATAGATTTCTGACAGACATGTATGCAAAAAGTGAAAGTGAAAGATTGTTTTATATTAGACATAACCAAAGAAGGATTAGAGCTGACAGTTACATTCTCCTAAGAGACACTATGCTAAATGATGATGTGCAGAACATTGGCCAATTAGTGATTGTTCCTTCTTTCTTTACTGGTAGCCCTTGATACATGCATGAGTATGTTCAGGATGCTATGACCTATGTCAGACAACATGGAAGATCAGAACTCTTTATAACATTAATAGTGCACTCCAAAACGGATGAATATAAAAGAAGCTCTCATAGATAGACAAGCAGCTTATGACAGACATGACATTTTAGCTAGAGTGTTTGGGCTAAAAGTTAAACAACTGCTGAACTTGCTAACAAAGGGAACCATTTTTTAGCGATTCTCAATGTTTCCTCCTACCCGCGAGCACTTATTCATGACACTCTGACTGCTGATAATGGATACCCACAGTAAAGAAGATGAATCCCAAGGATGGGAGGACATTTTGCAAGAATTCAACATGGTGGCACAGAAATAGAAATCCACAACAAGTGGATTGTGCCATACTGTCCTCTTCTATCGAGAATTTTCAACACCCATCTGAATGTGGGATAATGTCATTCGGATAAATCCATAAAATACATTTACAAATATATTCACAAAGGTAGTGATCAAGCAGCAGCTTTTGTAATAAAAAATAACAAGGATGAAGTGACTACCTTTCAAGCTAGTAGATATATTTCCAGTAATGAGGCTGTTTGGAGAATTTTAGGTTTGCCAATTTATCAGAGACATCCTGCAGTAACACAATTTAGCATACATCTGGAAAATGGACAGCCAGTGTACTTCAATGAGGACAACATCGAACAACGTGCACAGGAACCACCAAGACCTACTTTAACAGAATTTTTTAATGCATGCGAAAGCGATGAGTTTGCTCAAACTCTGCTATATCATCAAATGCCTACTTATTACACGTGAACAGCACAGAAAAAGTGGTAAAATGGAAAACAAAGGAAATTGGTTGAAAACTGGCCTCACATACGTGCATCAGATGTGCTGGGAAAAGTATATACCGTTCATCCAACCAACGCAAAGTGTTTTCCTTGCGCATTCTACCACACAAAGTTACAGGACCTACTTCATTTTAACAGCTTTGAATTGTTGACTGAATCGTTTGCTCAACCTTTAAGGAGGCATGTCTCAAACAAGGATTACTAGAATATGACAGACATTGACACAACACTCTTCAGGAAGCTTCAGTTTCAGATTCACCTTTTTATTTGCGTAATATTTTTACTGTTATTCTTATTAGCTGCAATTCATCTGATCCTAAACAATTATGGTTAGATCATAGAGAAAGTATGAGTGAAGATGTTATTGTAATAATAGCAGCTTAATGGTTTTAAAAGCTATCTCGTTGTGCTTTCTGAAAGCTTTCTGCTTTTTGTTACAATAGCCTTTTCATAATACCTTCTCTTTGTTCACAACTGTCAAGATAAACCCAGCTAATAAAGTTTCTGTCAATAAACTGAATGTTCAAAGTATCTAAACAACAGGTTATGGGCCCAGTCAACCCATTAAATATTATCAAAGAACTATGGATGAGAAAGGCTGGACTATAGATAAGCTGAACACTGATAACTATGCCACATGGAAGTTCAAACTCAAACACCTACTCATAGCTAAGGACTTATTTGGATATGTGGATGGAACCATTACTCTGGAGGATGATGCTAACGCTGCCGCTAAAGCCGAGTACAAAAAGAAGTCAAGCAAAGCTTTTTTCCACATGGTGCTTTCTGTGAGTGATAGTCTTATTTATCTCATCAGTGAATCTGAGGACCCAGATGTTGCGTAAAACAAGCTCAGAGCTCACTTTGAACGAGGTCATGGATATTACAACAGTAACTCAAATCCACACCAGGCCAAAATATCTACATACAATGATAATAGCAAAGATGATGAATCGGCATTTACTGTATTGGAGACAGATGTTGACTTTCGAAAATGGCTGATCGACAGCGGTGCTACCAGTCACATGGCGAAAAATAAAGCTGTATTTTGTGATTATTTTAAGCTAGATTCACCTGAGTACGTTGTTGTTGCCGATGGGTCTCAAGTTCAAGTAGTCGGAAAAGGTATTGTTCAGCTGCAAATAAAAATTCATGGAAATAAAACTAGACGTGCTACACTTTACAATGTACTACACATACCTGACCTACACGGAAATCTATTTTCTGTAAAAGCGGCTACACAAAAAGGATATATAGTACAGTTTGGACATTCGAGATGCTGGATTAAGAATCAAAGAAAGATGTTGATAGCATCAGGATCTGTAGTAAACAGGCTATATTATCTTGATGTCGAGTTGGCTATTCATTCTGCTAATGCTGCCGCGTCCTCCTCCCTACTGTGGCATCAATGTCTTGCTCATGTAAACGTAAATAGCCTCAAAAACATGAATCAATGGTGTGAAAATGGTTGTAATGTTACCGGCGAAATAGGTGTCTGTGAAGCTTGCGTGAAAGGTAAAATGTCTCGATGTCCATTTCAAACTGACCGTGGCATTAAATCAAGTACGGTTCTTGAATTGGTACATACGGATGTGTGTGGCCCTATGCAGAATGAATCTTTAGGTGGTAGCAAGTATTTTGTTTCATTTATTGATGATTTTAGTAGGCATGTGCAGATATATTTTTTACGCTACAAATCTAGCGTGTTCCAGGCGTTTAAAACTTACGAATCATTAGTGACAAATCAAACTGGTTAGACTATAGGTACACTTAAAAGCGATGGTGGTGGAGAATATACATCTAATGAGTTTGAGAGTTACCTTTCAGCCCAAGGTATACATCACCAAGTCACCACTCGCTATTCTCCACAACAAAACGGCTGTGCTGAGAGATTTAATCGTACTGTTTGTGAGGCCGCTTGCTCGTTAATTTCTGAATTTCACCTTCCAAAGTCATTCTGGGCAGAGGCAATATCGACCGCGGTATACATTCGTAATCGCCTCCCCACACGAGCACTTGAATGGAATACAACTCCTTATAAAAAATGGAACAACAGAAAACCTGATCTTGGACACGTGAAAATTTTTGGATGTATAGCCTATGCTCACATACCCAATCAGCTGAGACGTAAACTCGATGAGAAAGCAGAATCAATGGTGTTTGTGGGGTATAGCCTTAGGTCTAAAGCCTACAGACCCTACGATCCGATCACTAAAAAAATAGAGGTATTATAAAACGTGATGTCACCTTTGATGAAACTAAGCTCGGTTTACCAGATCAGTCGTCAAAACCAAGTGTAGACAACTCTGAAGCGGTGAATATTGACCTGTCAGAAAATGAAAAGGCTCCTCCAACACCGACGGTTACACATAGGCGATCACCACATTCCACTCAGCCCATGCATTGTTCGGTTTGGTATTGATGATTTCACAAACCTTGGTCACACTGCTCACTCAGCAATCAACATTGTGGAACCTCTTAGTTTGTCGCAAGCACAGGCTAGCACAAATCGTGATGCCTGGATGAAAGCCAGCAATGATGAGTATCAATCACTGATCAAAAATGGTACATGGGAACTAGTTGATCTTCCGCCCGAGCGCAAAGCGATTGGCTCTAAGTGGGTTTTCAAGGCTAAACACTCGTCTGATGGGTCTATAAGTAGATTCAAAGCTCGACTTGTGGTAAAGGGATATGCACAAAAAGCTGGGGTGGATTGCGATGAAACATACGCCCCCGTGATTCACAGAACATCTCTGCGAGCACTCTTATCGGATGCTGTTGAGAGAGATATGATGATACACCAAATGGATGTACAAACGGCTTTTTTGAATGAAAAACTGTCAAAAGATGTACAGGTGTATATGGAACAGCCAGAGGGTTTTGTTGTGCCGGGTAAAGAAAATTTAGTCTGCAAACTTAATCGCTCGCTGTATGGACTTAAACAGTCGCCTAAATGTTGAAACATGGTATTAGATGAATTTCTTAAATCATTAGGTTTCATGCAGTCCTCCGCTGACAACTGTGTGTATATTCGCTAGAAAAATGACCAGAAAGTGATGATTGGTGTCTACGCAGATGACTTGTGTATAATGTCAGACACTGGTGCTCAGATGACCGAATTAAAATCAGCTCTCTCGCTCATTTCAAAATGACGGATCTCGGACCGCTTCATCATTGTCTGGGATTACTTATTGAGAGAGGAAAAAATTCTATGCGTCTAAGTCAGAAGCCTTACATTCAACAAATAATTCAAAAGTTCAACATGGAAAACTGTAAGCCTGTTGCAACTCCGGCAGCATATGATGTAAAGCTGAGTCACAAGGATGGAAGCAATTTAGCAGATCCCAATCTCTATCAATCGATGGTAGGAAGTCTACTATATGCTGCCGTATCTACTCGTCCAGATATTGCTGAAGCAGTGGGAGCTTTAGCCAAGTTCAACGCTTGCCCTACCCAGACTCACTTGACCGCAGCCAAACGAGTAATACCCTACTTGAAGGGCACCAAGGATTTATGCCTGAATTTTAGAAAGCAAGGTAAACCAATGGTTGGATACACAGATGCAGATTATGCGAGCGACGCTGACCGACACTCGAAATCGGGTGCAGTCTTCATTAATGCTGGTTGTCTAATCAGCTGGTCCAGCAAGCGTCAGTCAGTCGTTGCTCTCTCTACTATGGAATCAGAATATATTGCATTGTTTGATGGTGTTGTTGAGTGCATGTGGTTACGTCAGCTATTCTCAGATATTGGAACCGCGCAACTTAATTCTACAATCATCTTTGTAGATAATCAATCAGCTGCAGCAATCGCAAACAGCCAGAAAACTAGCAAGCGTACAAAACACATAGATGTAAAATACCACTACGTTCGTGAGGTGATTGAAGCTGGTGATGTCTGTACCGATTTTTGTTCGACAAATGATAATATCGCTGACATATTCACGAAGCCGCTGCCACGTGATCGATTTGTCAAATTTAGAGACATGTTGGGTTTGAGTTAATTAATTGTCTGACCACTGAACACAAGACTGTTATATTTTTGCTTTTTCGTTGATTACGATCATTGTATTTTTTTGTATCACAAACTGGCTGTTGGTGCAACCATGTAACTGAGTGGGAGTATTGTAATAATAGCAGCTTCATGGTTTTAAAAGCTAACTCGTTGTGCTTTCTGAAAGCTTTCTGCTTTTTGTTACAATAGCCTTTTCATAATACCTTCTCTTTGTTCACAACTGTCAAGATGAACACAGCTAATAAAGTTTCTGTCAATAAACTGAATGTTCAAAGTATTTAAACAACAGATGTAAGTTGACAATTGAATCAACTTCAACTGCAGATCTCTTTAGACTTTACAGCCGAAATTTTCAACAAAGCTTTGATTTTGTTAGAAGACAGAGCAATTAACATTTTAGGTAAGAGATCAGAGCAACTCGGATTCACATCGCCATGCAGAGATTTTGACCTGCTTCCACAGACAGAATTGCTACAAGAAACCAACTATGACATGGCAAATTTAGATAGATTTGTTAGCAGCGCAGAACCAAACTTTACATTTGATAAGACTTTAGTTTGTGAAAAAGTTTTACAAGCTGTGGATGGTGAGCGTGAAGCAATCTTTTTCTTGGACGCTTTCGGTGGAGCTGGTAAAACTTTCTTACTCAATCTTTTGCTTACTAAGATCAGGTCTAACCGACAAGTTGCATTGGTGTTCGCATCTTCAGGTATAGCCGCTACATAGCTGAAAGGTGGAAGAACGTCTCGTTCTATTTTTAAACTACCATTAGAAATAGGACGCCTGAAGATTGTTGTTTGCAACATCCGTTAAGGTACTGGATTGGCTCAATTTCTACAGACCACAAAATTAATTGTTTAGGATAAATGCACAATGGCACATAAAGCAACATTGGAAGCTCTGGATCGCACGCTTAAAGACCTTTATAACAGTGAAAAACTTATGGGTGGTGTATGTGTACTTCTTACTGGCGATTTTCGTCAAACTTTTCCGGTCATACCTAAAGGAACTCCAGCTGAGGAACTCAAAGCTTGCTTAAAGGATTTGTATATACGGCACTGTGTGAAAGTTTTTAAATTATTGACAAATATGAGAGTACATCTGTGAAGGGATGACGCTTCGGGGGAGTTTTCTGCACAACTTTAAATATCGGTTATTGAAAGCTACCAGTTAACAATGGGCTAATCTCTCTTTATGAAAATTGTGGATTTATGGTAGACACAGAAAACAATTTACTACATAAAGTGTACCCCAATATTGTGAGGGTGTGTTGTCCTCACACTTATGGGTTCGGCGTAAAACAAGGCATTCACTCTAAGCGTTAAGCAAGATATTGTATCTGAGACAGATACAGTGTGTACATAGCAATCGCATGTAAAGAACTGCTCATATGTAACTAAAAATGGTTCCTTTATACAAAAACTGTGACAGCATTATTGATGTCAGTATATAAACTTTGCCAAACACGACTTGGTATATGAGATGCACAACATTAGCCAAAATATACATTTAATGTTTTAGACACCGATGGCACGGCTAAAGTTCACAGGAAAATATATCATTAAGTGTGATGAAATTTATCAAGAATAAACTTTGAAGGCAGAGACAGGATGAGATTTTTGGTCTTAGACATTGTTCATAGTAATTAATATCAGCAATGATTGTCGATATACATGTAAATAAACCAGTAAGCATTGCCTAGCTTGCGTAAGCGAATGAAAGTTGTTCTTGGAATGTTACTGCGTTGTTATTATAATGAGATAATGATTGTCGTATAAGGCTGACATATTTAAGTCAACTCCTGCGGTCTTCTTCTTTGAGATATTATGATATCTTACAATATTCACAAAAACTATATTCAGCACCAATGGCTGAAAGAAAGGGTAATTCTGGCCCCTAAAATTGACACTGATGACCACATCGATCAACTACCTCTTGAAAAAAAATTTGTGACTACAACTTCATTTTTTAGCATAGACTGTGTTGTTGAAGAGGACTCTGCCAATTATCTTACAAAATTCTTAAACAGTTTACAGCCTGCCAGTATACCTCCTCATAATTTTCCACTACGAGTTAGTGCGTGCCCCAGTTCTGCTTCTTCAAAATTTGGATTCACCTAGACTTTGTAATGAAACAAGATTGATCATCGAAAATCTCTCACCAAATCTTATTTGTGTTACAGTGCTTACTGGAGCAGCGATGGGTGAAAAGGTTTTTATCCCTAGAATACCACTAGTTCCCACAAATGTGCCGTTTCAACTTAAACGTATTCAATTTCCTGTTCAGCTGTCATTTGATTTTACTATCAACAATACCTATGGTCAAACATTAAAAACTGTCGGCATTCACCTCCTAACACCTTGCTTCTCACATGGACAGTTGTATGTTGCGCTATCCCAAGTAGGCTGTAAAAATAGCATATACATTCTTTTGTCATTCGGTCAGACAAAGAACATTGTTTACCCTCAAGAGCTTCAGTGATACAGCAGTATGCTCTGCAAATTTTAAAAAATATATTTTGCAGCAACAGTAACCTTTCATTGTTATTATTTATGATTTTTTGTTTTTTTCATTTTGTATCCCTACGAAGCCCAGTTATTACGCAAGTGAAAAATTTTTCCTGCTAGTTTTGATTTGTTTATAAGGTCAGAAAGAAATATTCAATTGTAATTTTTTTTAATTTTAGATTTTTAATGACTTTTCAAAATGTGTCAATTTTAACACGCTGGGCTAAAAAAGATGCACTTAAAAATATTTTAATAATATATTGACGAACTTAGCAAGAATGTAATAAACATAATGTAGTAACTATCAGAGCAGAGTTAACAATCTTGTTCAAATAAAATTATTCAAAAAGTTACAAATGATCATCAAAGTCACATATAGAACCACTCAAAGCAGTTTCTTTCTTTGTTTTGACATAAACGAACATCACATTTTTCTCACTGAATGTTGCTTTGCCTTCAGTACACAGGTTGCGCTGTCCTCATTTCTCCGCCATTGTAAGTCAGTGATGATAGCCATCTTGCTTTATGTCTTTGCATGGTGCTTTGTTGTACGCTTACGTAGAACACCTACAGATGGCTCATCATCTGTGGCACCTCCAATAGTAGGAAGCCACTCTCTACCTCTCTCTCCGACTTTAGCTTTGATGATGCTGCTGGTGACAATTGACTGGAAACGAGATCGGCCCATAACCTGATTTTTTGGTACTGCTATTAATGGGCAATCACGGCGGCAGATTAGTCAAGCATTGATGATAGCAACTGTTACAAAATTCCAAAAGATGTACATGTATGTGTATCACCTCCGTAATCTTATGAGAAATCTATGTCTTCCCAAAAAAATCAAGCTAATCCACAATTTCCATATTATCATTTTAGTTTTTGATGATTGCTGGCATTGCTACAGGCGTGTGTTCTTTTCTTTCTTGTCCCAGCGCATTGCTTCAGTAAGTGGCTCGATTCCAGTCATGGTAAAAAGCATAGAAACAGCCCGGTTGTCAAAAAAAGCATACTGCCACTATGTTTTGGGTATAGATATTTGATGCTCATTTGTGCTTTAATCTTTAAAAAAGAATTTCAAAAATAAACTACCGTACTTTTTGAACTATAAACCGCACTCCTATATAAGCTGCATCTGCTTTATTTTCTGAAAAATGATAATAAAACATTACATACGCCGCACCTTTGTATAGGCCGCAGAACTCATGATAGTGCTTTTTAACGTGGCAGCAGCTTTGCTGTTTAAAACGAAACAGTGCCTGACGGCACTGTTTCGTATTAACTGACACTTGTTAACCTAGTGTTTAACGGATTAGTATCGTTAGGCACTGTTTCATATTTTATTTCACCGCTAGAGGCACTAACCAGAGATTCTGGTTAATGCACCTTAGCAGTGAAAAAAAAGCCACAGAATAGCCGCACTCTTTTATAAGCTACATGGTAAATCATGTCAGAAAAAAAGTAGCGGCTAATAGTCCGAAAAGTATGGTAGTTGGTGGCCACCTAATATATTATTAGTAAAGCATTATTATTACCTTTCTCAAAAAATCCTGTTCCCAACTCTATGAAAATAATATTCCACTGAGACCCATTGCACTATAATTTATAACACACAAATATACTGAGTTGAATATGTGTGCTGTTCAAGTACTTGCCACCAATCTGTTAGCAATAATGTAAAAATTGAATGTTCTGTTTGTGCAATTCCAAAATTGTTCAACTTCTACTAAACTTGTAACCTTCCCAAATTTGGCACATATTAAGCTATTTTACACCATACATGCCATACAGTTTGAAGCCATGTGAGAATAGACAGGAAACCAGAATTCGCAATCAACCTTTTTGGCTTTTGTGGTAAAGATAACACTTTGGGCTTCGAGAGACAATAAAGAATTAGCAAATTCGTGCGTATTGTAAACCATTTATGATTTCAGCAAGTTTGATGTGTTAAATTTAACACAAGGGACTCCTCAGGGTTTTGTATATTATATTTCAATCAATTCATATTTTTTCTATTCATTGTAGTAGAACAGAGTATATTTAACAATTGCTTGCTAATTATTTAACGCTTAAACACCTTTAATGGTGTTCCATTTCTTTTGTAAATTTTTTTGATTGGCACAAACTGCCTTGCTTATGAAATGTCTTAGAGAATTTATATTTTCTTTGTCATGTAATCAACTTTGTGTACAACAATAAAATTTTTGAGGTATTGAATATTGTATATATTTTTGATGGTTTACATGTATATGCCTACTGGGGAACCCGCCACTTTAAAAAATGGGTACTGCACCATTTGTCTACCTCTTGGGTGGTGTAGAAATGACTTATGTCAAAAAAAATTTTAAAAATTTTATTTCTCGAGCAACGCCGGGTAGTACAGCTAGTATATATACAGTCAAACATGGATAACTCGAACTTCACGGGACCGAGCGAAAGTGTTCGAATTATCAGAGCGTTCATGCTATCAGAGCACTGTCACAAGTCCATGTATTCACTTATTTATTAGTAGATACATGTACATATACAAACTATAATATAAATCAAAAGCACAAATGGATTGTTTCAAATTAAATGCTTCTAATGTAAAGTTTAAAACGTTTTTATCAAAAAGTATAGAGATTTTTTTATCACTTGAGATTGGTTTGTTGTTTGAATTGATGTTACTGCCAGGACGTTTTTTTAGATTGACATTGGCAAAACTTGATCGTTGTTGAAATGCTCAAAAGAAAAGACATCTTTTTCTTTTGAGCGTTTTACCCACGATCAATTTTGCCGATTTTTCTTGAAGTTTATGCAAAGATTACCTCACTTTACCTTGCTTCCAAAGGGCGATCGCTAAGCGGATGTTTGGTATAAATCAAATTTTACAAAACCTTTAGAAAAGTCGTTGACAAAAATATTTTGCCGATGGTGGTAATAACGACGCTTATGAATTACGAAAAATTGAGGTTTACCTCTATGGCTTGGAATAAAGGGATTTTCTAAAGCGATAACAACCGTTTCGGTAGCCGTTGGGCAAAAAACAGTTCAAGTTATCTATAGCAATTTATCATTACGTGGGAACGGACCAAAGAAACCGTTCAAGTTAACCATGTGTTCGAGCTATCCGTAGGCGAGTTATCCATGTTTGACTGTATATATTTATATATTGTTAAGGTCAAGCGCCTTCCCTTAGCGGGCTACTGCAATCCACCCCTGTTTCAGGCAGAGAAAGAGTGTATGAGTTCAAAGTGAATAAGTTTGTATTTGACTGTAAGCGCCACAATCAATGTACAACAGAGGCATTCGCAACTCCACCGGGAGCCTGGCCCATCTTGCCAAGTCACCCAATTTACTACCATATAAAAGGAAGGTGGATATGTACAAAAATAATTAAAAACATAGCACACAGTCGAAACTGAATATAATAATAATATGAAAAGAAGTATAAGTATGATTAAATAATTATTAGCGTTGCCGATTAAAAACGTACAGAGTAATAAGAAATAAGCATATACAACAGACAGGGGAGACGAATAACGGTATTTAAAAGGACAAGACAGTATAAGGCATATAGGAGTAAATAAAGTAAATGCAATGTCCGCCACATTCTCCCCCCATTAGAGACACCGGCCTTCAATTCTCTTTCTCAGGGGACGCCGTCATAAACTGTCTTAAGCCTTCATAGCAACTCGCCCATTGCTCTAGTCGCCGAATCTCGGACGTGAGTCGCCTCTTTTCGGTAGCTGTCCACTGGCCCTCGTCTCTTGTCTGACGTATAGTACCACGGCCCTCCTCCAATCCGCCGCATTTTCCTTCAGCTGGCGTCGGCGGCACTCGTGCCGCTCGAGTAGTTCTGAGATGGGTGGCCGCTTCCCTAGCATTTCGCCCAGGATCCGGGGCTCCTTCTTTCTGGCAGCATCCTGGTGCAGCGGGCCTGCCTGGGTCTCCTGGATTTTCCCTAAGCGTAAGTAAGGTTTGCGATTGCGGGAATGCTGCCATCCCGGGGGTTTTTGCTGTAGGTGGGAGGTGGATGTTCGCGCCGGCCCCAAGCGATCGCGTATAGGGCGCTCACTGGCAGGGCCATACTTTTCCATTTGGAGCTCTGGCCAGCCTTTCTCCTGGCAAAATCTGCTCCACTCCTCCTGGTCAACCAGGTATACCACCGGCTCCTGCTCCCCTCGGTGTCTGTGTTTGTAGTGCAGCATCAGCTGGTCCCTAGACTCATGTTGATAGCGGCATGGACACACATAAATGGAATGATGTTGCAGCATGTGAATCCGTACTCGCTTCCTTGTGGCTGTGTAGTGGCAGAGGTCGCATCTACCCTTTTCCACCGCGTCCTCCACATGCCTGCGGGTAGCGTCAGATATATATCTAACTGTACGCACCACTCTTTCCTGTTGAGTTCTACGTGGTGTCTCCCTATCTCTGACACTCCTTATGTGTGGCGTCTCTCCTTCCGAGACAGTCTCTGCTTCTGGCAGGATGTCTGCCAGATCGTCGTGAGCGGCATGGACTTCCAGTGGTTGTTCAGGATGGATCTCCTTCGAAGCTATCGTCAGGCGGGGTCTCTCTATCGGCTGCGCAGGCTGTACTCTCTGCATCTCGATCAGCAGCTCCTGGAGAGATGTATCTAGCTGAGGAGGAGATGACATGGTGTTGACAGCAGCATGTCTAATCACCAAATGTGGTTCTTCTTCGCGTGTGCTGCCGCGGTTATGTAAGTCTCATTGTCTCTCTTGATCTTGTGGTGGCTGCGCGTGTCTGGTACATGGAATCCCCGTACCTGTGAGGTTGTGCCGTGACTCTCGCAGGTCGGGGATTATGCCGTACGTCCTTTTTCCCTAGTGCCGACCGTTCTGGAAGGGGGAGTGGCTCAACGCAGACAGTGCTAGGGCGCGGGTTCGAATCCTGGCCCGAGCAAATGTCTTTTTCCGCTGTTTTCTCCCCTTTTTCGGCCTCGGTGGCCCATGACTGCCCTTCCTGTGTTACTGCCTGGGGTGGTAACACGAGTGGTGGCCACTCCGAATTTGTTACTGCTGATGGGAGGCGCAGGGCTCTGGCCCCCTTGATGTTGGGCCCTCTTCTGGGCTCCAAGGTCGCAGGGGCACGGCCCCATGGCTCCTCGCATGCACATTAGAGTTTCAAACGTGCCTCATTCGGGACTGTCTCTTGGCCTTGTCTCTCCACCAGGTAAGTATGGTTTGGCCAGACTGTCTTGACTAGGTAGGACCCCAAGAATTTGGCCGGTAACATCGGGTTTTCACCTCGCCGCCTTCTCTTATTTACCAGCCACACCAGCTCCCCGGAGGCGTACAGTAGGAGTTCCTCGTGGTTCTCCTGGCGCACCTCCATCTGTCATTTCCTGAGCAGGTCGTGGGCCACGGCCAGTCATCTGTCCAGCTCTAGCACATACCCGGAGGAGGGCTTCGGGTCGAAAGACGGCTGACGACTTAGGAGCTGGTCCGGTAGCCTCAGCTCCCGTCCCAACATCATCAGGGTGGCGGTCTCTCCCGTCGCCGAGTGGGGGGTACCCCTGTGGGCCCGCATGAGTTGGGGCAGCAGCTCGTCCCACTCGTCCTGTCCCCGGCTCAACAGCATGGCGCGTAGGGAGTCGCCCAACCCTCGGTTGGCCCTCTACACGACTTCATTCGACTGAGGGTGGTAGGGGGTGGCGTGGGTCTCTCGAACTGGGCCCCCTGGTTCATATGGATCTGCCTGGGCAACCCAAAATAGCAAAAGACTCTTTCGTCCAGGGTCTTGGCCACCTCTAGGGCTGTGGCATCCGGTATGGCGATGGCGTCCTGCCATCTCGTGAAGTGGTCCAACAAGACCAGGATCCATCTGTTCCCCTGCGGGGTCGTGGGTAGGGATCCCACCAGATCTACCGTGACCTTCTGCCAGGGTCGCCCGGCGAACAATTGCTGGCGCTCTCCCGCAGACTTGACTCCTCCCCTCTTTGCCGCTTGGCAAATCTTGCAGTTCCTAACCAGCCGTCTGACCATGCTGGTCAGCCCGGACGAGTACCAGGTGAGCTGCAGACGGCCGGCCATCCTTCCTATGCTGGAGTGGGCTAGGTCGTGCATTTGCCAGACCGTGGTTTCCAGGAGGACCGGTGGACAGACAGCCCACCCCCTTGCTTTGCCCTGGGGAGCCACCCTGGCCTCCAAAACGCCATCGCGCCTGATCCTCAGGGATCCGCGCATAGCGCAGAGTACCCTGGGTTCCTGGCATCCCAACTCCAACTCGCTCGCGGGTACCGCCTCACAGCGTGAACCGCACTGCAGATGGTGGCCACGGCTCCCTTGCCTTCGGCCTGGAGTCGTGCTAATGATCTAGGGTCTGTGGCCGCTCCGGCGGGTCCCAGCGTGGCCCCAGCCGGCCCCGGGTCAACGGGACTAGCCGGAGCGCTGGCTGTCTCGGGTCCCAGCAGGCCGACTGCCTCACGTGCGGTCCTGGCGACTTCATCCCAGCTCATTTTCGTTGGAGGGTATCCTCCGGCATCCCAGGAGGTCACTCGCTCTGCGTCCGGGAAGCCCAGGGTGGTCTCGGCCGGCTCCGGTTTGACCAAGCCTGCTTGGGAAAAAGCAGACCTTGGTCCCTGAGAGCCAGCCGTCTCGCACGCGGTCCTGGCGCCTCCGGATGGAGCTTCGTGTTCTCTGGAACCGTAGACTACTTCTTTTTCCACCTGCCTGCGTGTGGGTCCTCCATCTCTCTGTTCTATTTGGCTGCACTGGCGGCAATCTTGGCACGTCTGTCGACTTAGCCCATCAGCGCTTTCATGCCTCTGCCCGGCTCGGTGAAACGGAACTCCGCCAAGAATTCCAAACAGCGGGCTACCTGATGGGATGGCTCCTTCCGCCGGCACAGCCATCGCTAGGAGGCGTGGTCAGTGCGGAGCAAAAACTCTCAGCCATAGAGGTAGTGTCGGAAGTGCTTGATGGCCTTGACCACCGCCAACAGTTCCCATCGAGTGACGCAGTAGTTTCTTCCTGCCGAAGCAAGAGTCTTGCTGTAGTACGCGATCACTCGCTCCTTCCCTTCTTGGACCTGAGAGAGCACCGCCCCGACTCCGCTCTCACTGGCGTCGGTGTCCAGCACGTACCGACTCCGGGGGTCAGGATACCCCAACACGGGTGCTTAGGTCAGGCTGGCTTTGAGCTTGTCAAACGCAGCCTGCTCCTCTTCTGTCCATCTCCAAGGTGTCTCTTTCCCCACCAGCCGATGAAGGGGACGTGCCGTGGTGGCGAAGTCTGGGACGTACTGCCGATAGTACCCGACAGTACCCGGAAAGCCTTGCAACTCCCGTACCCCGTAGAGAACCGGCCACCGCGCCACGTCCTCCACCTTCCTGGGATCCGTAGCCACTCCGCCCTGGCTTACCACATGTCCCAAGTATCGGACACTGGACTGGAGTAGCTCGCATTTCTTTGGCTTCAATTTCAGTTCAGCCTTCCTCAGACGCCGGAGCACTTCTTCCAGGCGTTGCAGGTGTGTGGGAAAGTCCGGAGCAATGAGGATTATATCATCAATATATAGAAGGAGGGTCTTCCAATGGAGTCCTTGCAGTACCCGCTCCATCAAACACTGAAAGGTGGCCGGGGCCGACGTCAGGCCGAAGGGCAGCACCTTCCATTTCCAGAGGCCAGTCCTGGTTGTGAAGGCCGACTTCTCTCGGGCTTCGGCATCCAGCGGCACCTGCCAGTACCCACCAACGAGATCCAGGGTACTGAAGATCTTATTGCCAGACAGGGCGTCCAGGCTGTTGTCGATCCTTGGCAGGACATATGCGTCCTGTTCCATCACGGCGTTGAACCGCCTATAGTCGATACAGAACCGCCACTTGCCGTCCTTTTTCCTAACCAGGACGATGGGCGAATTCCACGCCCCTCCAGCGGGTTCAATCAAGCCCTTGTCCAACAGCTCCTTCACCAGTCTTTCTGCTTCGGTTTCCTTCTCTGGACCTAACCGGTGCGGAGGCTGTCGCATCGGCCGAGTGCCAGCGGCCACTGGGATGGAGTGCTCCACTAGCGTGGTTCGCCCCACATCCCCATTTTTCTTGCTGAACATGGCCTCATACCGAATTAACAGGTCAGCCAACTGGCGGCCTTGTTCCTGGAAGGTGCATTGCTTCTCGGCCTCTTTATACAGCCCTTGCAGGTGAGGGGGCACTACCGTCATGGCATCCACCCCTGTGACCGGGGCCGCCACTTGCCTCTCTCCTTCCTGTAGCATCTTCACGGGGCTCCTTCACACAGGTATACCACTCCACCGTGGTTCCCAACCGAAGAGTCAGGGTCTGTGCTGCTGGATTAAGACACCACACAAGGACTTGTCCGTCCGCTCGTGGCTCGTTGAGGCTTGTGGTTATGGGCGGTCCCTCGGCTTGTCCCTCTATTATCCCTAGCGGACAAAAGTTGCGGGTCGTCACCCTGCACTGCACAGTAGCCTCTGTCTAAGCGGGGATGGTCGCTCCCCTCACCAACTGCACCTTGCTCTGGAGTAGTCGGCTGTGGCGATCCATACAGGCCAGGGCCCGGCCATCCACCTTTACCACCGGCCGGTCAAACTCCAGAGTGCACCGGTGAGTCATCAGGAAGGGCATTCCCAGTATGGCGTCTTCACTAATCTGGCTGACGATGAACGTTTCCTCCGTCTTCACATCGTGCAGCCGGATGGGTAGGTGCACCACCCCATAGAAGGGCAGGCGGGTTCCGTCAGCCAGGAGCCCGTGGCTGTGGCTGGCCTTTAGCCGACTCCTCACGACCTCTGGGAGACGATCAAACACTCGCCTGTTCAGTAGGTTGGTGGTGCAACCTGTATCCACTAGGAACTGCAGCGCACGGCCCTCCACTTTCCCAGGCAGGAAGTAGCTGGTGCTGTGTGGCCTATCCAAGGCCTGTCCGCAGGTTGCTTCCTGTGTCCTCTGGGTTGGAGTCGTCTGCACTGCCCCTCTGGCCATGCTTTCTGCAGTGGCCTCGGCTTCCCTCTCGCCTTTCATAGGCGAGGGCGGCCTCTGTTTTTGTGGTGAGTTCTGCTCCGCCCCTTACGGGTGCAGGGCACCCGGGGAGAGTGAGTCCGAATAATTCTTGGTCCGAGCTCCATGTAATCCCCCCGTTCCATGGGTTCCAGGCCGGCCACTTCTCCTTCTAACCCGGCCGTGAGTATTCCGTACCAATTCTGCGTCGGCACTATCTTTGCTGTTGACCGCTCTCGCGGCGCCCTAGTCTGTTTGGGATAGTTCCATCCCTTGTCAGGGCCTTTGGTCTGGGACGACCTCTTCTGGGTAGCTTTGCCATGTTGTTTTTCCGGGGCCTTGTCGCAACTAGTAGTGGGCATTACTGCCGCGGCCCGTCCAAGTTTCTCGGCACCCTTTTTCTCAGGTTGGGGCACTCCTTCCGGGGGTGTCCTTTAACCCCCACACTCCCAGCAGACCGGGGGTGACCTCTCTTTCTCCGGATTAGGTGGCGTGCCTGTCAGCGCCACCTTCCACTCGGCTCGCATG
This sequence comes from Watersipora subatra, assembly GCF_963576615.1. Classification (NCBI taxonomy): domain Eukaryota; kingdom Metazoa; phylum Bryozoa; class Gymnolaemata; order Cheilostomatida; family Watersiporidae; genus Watersipora; species Watersipora subatra. The sequence continues at coordinate 8,198,278 of NC_088712.1, forward strand.
GCCGTGAGCAGCTCTGTAATTTTCTGCAGCACGGTCAACACCGGTCCCGCCTGGGCTTCTGACTTGGCTGTGGCCTGCACTGGCCGAGCTTCCTCTACCTCGCCGTCCTCCTTGTCTTGTAGAGCCCGGATGGGTCGTTTTTGTGGGAGGCGTGCCGGTTGTACTTGCAGGAACTCCTGCCCTGCTCGCACGGCGGCTGCCAGTGTGGGAGTGGGCACGGCCAGGAGGTGGCGTTGCAGAGCCACATTGCCTAGGGAGTTCACAAACTGCTCCCGGGGTAAGTTTCGCTGGAACGGCTCTGGCAGTTCCCCGTACGCAATGCGTATCAGCCTTTTCACTTCCGTGGCGTGCTCGTGGAGAGTCGTGCCTGTGGCTTTCCTCAGATTGCTCAGACGAGCCTGAGCCTGTCGAGGGGGGGTGCCGAACTGGCTGCGTACAGCCTCCATGATGGCCTCCATCTCCTCGGCGCGCTCGCAGTCCTCGGCTTCTTCCTTGAGCGCCTCTCTCAGATGCAGGGTAGCCATGGCCTCAGTCCATGCGTTGGCCCAGCCTACCTCCCCGAACCGGGCTATGAAGTACTCGGGGTCCCCCTTCCCCGAGTACTGCGGTGCCTTGAATTGCTCCGCCGGGCTCTGGGAGCCACCGGCAGGTGTTCTAGCACAACGGCTAGCCGGTCGGTATCTCTGTCAGCACTCCTAGCTCGCCTCATTCCATGTCTTCGTCGCTCTTCCACGGCTTAGGGGTCGAGCCCAGGCTTTACAGACTTATAGGGCCGTCTTGGCAATGACTCTTGCCTTTCTTGAGAACCCTGCGCAGTTTGCGATTTTTCTCAGGCCCCCACCCTTGGCGGTTGAAGAGTCCACTCCTCCTCCTCCGATCACAGTAGCTTCGGATCCGCTGCGGATCCGAAGTGTTAAGTGCTGCCACCAGCTAAGTTAAGCTGCCTCCAGTGTTAAGGTCAAGCGCCTTCCCTTAGTGGGCTACTGCAATCCACCCCTGTTTCAGGCAAAGCAAGAGTGTATGAGTTCAAAGTGAATAAGTTTGTATTTGACTGTAAGCGTCACAATCAATGTACAAGGGAGGCATTCACAACTCCAACTGGGAGCCTGGCCCATCTTGCCAAGTCACCCAATTTACTACCATATAAAAGGAGGGTGGATATGTACAAAACAAGTAAAAACATAGCACACGATCGAAACTGAATATAGTAATAATATAAAAAGAAGTATAAGTATGATTAAATAATTATTGGCGTTGCCGATTAAAAACGTACAGAGTAATAAAAAATAAGCATATACAACAGAAAGAGGAGACGAATCACGATATTTAAAAGGACAAGACAGTATAAGGCATATAGGAGTAAATAAAGTAAATGCAAGGTCCGCCACAATATATATATATACATGTATATATATATATATATATATATATATATATATACATGTATATATATATATATATATATATATATATATATATATATATATATATATATATATATATATATATATATATATATATATATATATACATGTATATATATATATATATTGTGGCGGACGTTGCATTTACTTTATTTACTCCTATATGCCTTATACTGTCTTGTCCTTTTAAATATCGTGATTCGTCTCCTGTATATATATATATATATATAGGGTAGATACTTTATTCACTATGTAGCAATTAGAAAAGGGAGCAAGGAATTGGTCATAAACCCACGCCAGACAGCGTTTATCACTTCAATAGACCAGTTGACGATGTTGATGATACAGGTGTTGACGACTTCTCATAGAGTGTAAATCTGCATTGTCACACATAAAAGTAATTTACAGAGAACAAGCTGCTGTAAAAGAACAAATTACGTGTTTTTTTGGTTTAACAGCCAGGCAGTTTGCTTTTATACCATTTCTGAAGCAGTCAGGGTTATTTCAGGTGAAACTATAAAAGTAGATGGTGTGCCATAAAACCCATTACATGTAGTCATGGTGACGCATGATGTCTTCTGTTCTATGATTGAATAAGCAGATGTTAAGACCAGGAACCATTCTATCCATATTATTATTTAAAAAATTTATGAATATATCATGCTCCATTGTCTACATTTTACAAGTTTTGTAATTCTCTCTTAGCCTTCCATACTTTTAAAAACACCAACCTACTGTTTACATATAACACACGCCCTTTCTTAATAGCTTTACCGCATCTACCTTCCTCTGCATCAGACTATAGGTGGGTCATGTTGCTAGGTGCTGGCAGTATGGGATTTTTAGTCAGCTAACTTCCAACAAATAAATAATTTTAATTAAATCAAGTCTCAAGCAAAACCTTGATTCACTCAAATAGTCGTTGTGTATGTTTTCGTTTAGATAAATTAACTAGCTGTTAACTAGAGATCCACATCATGACTAGCTATGCTACTGCTTATGTGGGTCCTCATTGAACCTTCTTTTTTTTTATTTTCACTGTTATATGTACTAATGCTCAATGAAGCAAACAAACCAAAGGAAGACAACTCTTGTAAATCATCAGTAGAATCACAAGATTACGCAATCAACTTATTTTTAAGTAAGTAAATTATTTGGACTGGCCACCAGTTTAAATTCATTTGATGAGTTAATAATTTTATACCTCTGGTCATATCTGCTGATTTCGCTGATTTTTGCCAGTGACTCATCTTACACTCATGTGTTGATGATAATTAAACTATTATGATTATTCTTCGAACTCTTGTTATTATTATAATTATTACTATCATTTATAAATAATCATACCATCTCAAAAACTTTATTGGCAATAGTAACTTTAACACTGCTATGTTTCACAAAAGTATAAAATTATAAAAGAAAATTAAATTTAAAGGAAGCAAAATATCAAAATAGTAAAATAGCCATTTTTTTAGATTTTTGTGCTTAAACTACACAATTCATGTATCAAATGTAATAATACTGAAAAGAATTATTACACAAAATAGTTTTTATTTACCTAATAATTTTGGTTTCGACTGACTCTCATAACTGTCTTTGTTAACTCATTTGAGAATCCAACCCATTCCATTCCTTTGCCACTTGTACCATACCTCCCATTAAGGTCCACCCTGTAACAGTTCTTGTACCACCAAGCACCTGCAAAATATATTTTATAGTACAATTAGGTAGTTATTGGCTAGATTTTATGCATAATTATCACTAACCTCAGCTGAGGCACTTACCTCAACAAAAATCAAAATTTTAATGGAGGGAAAAACATTTTGAGCTTTCCAAAACAAATGGTTCTCGTACCAGTTTAAAAACAAAATATTGATGATTTGTTGGTATGTTATGAAAACAAGTGCAAAAAAATTGATACAAACATTTTATAATTGTGCTTCAAAATGATTAAAGGAATTTCAAATAGGTATCAAGCAAAACATTTTTTTAACAATTTTTTTAAAAAATTCTAAAATTTGAAATCGTGTAACTCTATGACAAACAAAGAACAAACTCCAACCTATGGGTCAGTGTTACTAGCAACTCAGAGATATAAGTTGTAACTTGAGCACTTTTAAAATTAATAGCTCTTTGTTCTCAGTAAAAGGTGGTAGTTGTTGGCTATGAGGAGTTTTTCATAGATCACATACTTTACACTACCAGTTGTATGTAATCATATACTTTACAACACCAGTTGTATGTAATCACATACTTTACACCACCAGTTGTATGAAATCATATACTTTACACTACCAGTTGTATGTAATCACATACTTCACACAACCAGCTGTATGTAATCATATACTTTACACTACCAGTTGTATGTAATCACATACTTTACACTACCAGTTGTATGTAATCACATACTTTACACCACTAGTTGTATGAAATCATATACTTTACACTACCAGTTGTATGTAATCACATACTTCACACAACCAGCTGTATGTAATTATATACTTTACACTACCAGTTGTATGTAATCACATACTTTACACTACCAGTTGTATGTAATCACATACTTTACACCACTAGTTGTATGAAATCATATACTTTACACTACCAGTTGTATGTAATCACATACTTCACACAACCAGCTGTATGTAATCATATACTTTACACTACCAGTTGTATGTAATCACATACTTTACACTACCATTTGTATGTAATCACATACTTCACACCACTAGTTGTATGAAATCATATACTTTACACTACCAGTTGTATGTAATCACATACTTCACACAACCAGCTGTATGTAATCATATACTTTACACTACCAGTTGTATGTAATCACATACTTTACACTACCATTTGTATGTAATCACATACTTTACACCACTAGTTGTATGTAATCATATACTTTACACTACCAGCTGCATGCAATCACATACTTTTCACAACCAGCTGTATGTAATCACATACTTTACACCACCAGTTGTATGTAATCACATACTTTACACTCCCAGTTGTATGTAATCACATACTTTACACCACCAGTTTTATGTAATCATATACTTTACACTACCAGTTGCATGTAATCACATACTTTACACTACCAGCTGTATGTAATCACATACTTTTCACAACCAGCTGTATGTAATCACATACTTTTCACCACCAGCTGTATGTAATCATATACTTTACACTACCAGTTGTATGTAATCACATACTTTACACTACCAGCTGTGTGTAATCACATACTTTTCACAACCAGCTGTATGTAATCACATACTTTACACCACCAGCTGTATGTAGTCACATACTTTTCACAACCAGTTGTATGTAATCACATACTTTACACTACCAGTTGCATGTAATCACATACTTTACACTACCAGTTGTATGTAATCATATACTTTACATCACCAGTTGTATGTAATCACATACTTTACACCACCAGTTGTATGTAATCATATACTTTACAATACCAGATGTATGTAATCACATACTTTACACCACCAGTTGTATGTAATCACATACTTTACACTACCAGTTGTATGTAATCACATAGTTTACACTACCAGTTGTATGTAATCATATACTTTACACTACCAGTTGTATGTAATCACATACTTTACACCACTAGTTGTATGTAATCATATACTTTACACTACCAGTTGTATGTAATCACATACTTTACGCTACCAGCTATATGTAATCACACATTTTACACAACCAGCTGTATGTGATCACATTCTTTACTCCACCATCTGTATGTAATCACATACTTTACGCTACCAGTTGTATGTAATCACACTCTATTATGTTCACTATTCAGTATAGACAGTGTATAGAAAGTTATAAGTTTTAGAATCTTGTGCTTACTATGTAAGTAATCTGCGCAGTTCATGAGGAAGGTGGCACCGTGGTCCTTGTCTTCAGTAGTAAATGCCACACCATTATGGTATAACATTGAAGAGTTAGGTAATGTTCCATTGTAGCCTGCATCATCAACCTAACAAATATTGCATCAAGGTGTAAATATGTGGGAGCTATAAATAATTGTCCTAACCTTTTTACAGAAGGAGCAACATTCTGGTCCTTTGTCCAATTACGCTTCAAATATCAATATATTTGAAGCGTAATTGGTCAAAGGATAATATTTGAATATCAATAACAAATATCGCTTCAATGAGTAAGCAGGTAGTAGCTCTACATAGTTGATCAAACACATTCTTCCAACATCGCTTTAGTTACCATTTTAACTATTCATTTCATCAGCTTTTCTTACTTCATCTAAATAATTTCTGTCCTAACCCTTTTACAGAGGGAGCAAACTATTTGTCTTTTTGCTGCATTACGCATAGTGGCTATAGTCACAATATTATTGTTTCTAAGGGAGCTTTTTGTAAGGCTGACTATGATTGTTCAATTGTTTTCATCTGTTTGCATTTACCTCGAAGAGTAACATCTGATATGGGTGGTCTCGAAAAATGGTAGTTTGGAAGTTGTCATGATGATAATTATTCGGTTTAAATGTTTATGATCACCAAAAAATCCAAATTGTTTGTTTTCATAAAACTGGAATAACCCTCACGTAATCCAAAAGTCCCTTCTTCTTATAGTTCTTTGTGCTAAAGTTAGAATTTTTGTTTTCTGATTGTGGTGTAGGACTGTGCAATAAAAAATGCTTCCAAAAGCATCATATGAGAGTATATTGTGAAAAAATCTAACTAACATTGATTCTAGCATGACTTCATTTGCAAATACAGTGATATACTGTATTTTACAATCATATTACATGCATTAAAATAAATGATTCAACATGAATCTTTGTAAAACTTACTATCTTATATTTGATTAACTTACATCAGTAGCCTGAAGTAGCCTCAAAAACTCACATGAAATGAGCATAATCTTAAAAAATATTGTGTTGTAATGGGAGCTTAAGTTTAAGCAACACAGAAAAAAAAACATTCTAATTTTAGCAAGAGAATAAGGACCTAAAAAAGATTTTCGCAAAGTTTTCGAAAAATAATTCTGATTTTTATTTGAAATGAAATGAAATTTTTTACTAATGAATAAATACTAAAATGAATAACACTTTCGTAGATCATATCAAAAGGTATCTAGTTTTTTTATTATTTGTTATTGTTTTTATGTTTGAGGTGATCTGACTGGATGTTTGAAAAAAATATTACAAATTTACAGTTCCCAGAAAAAAACCCGCAAAATGACATCATAGGTTGCTATTGTAGCTATGGTTGATATTGCCTATTGCATTCAAGTTGCAGTGTCACGTGTCTCTGTTCTGTCGGTCTCTTTGCAACTATAATCATCATTATTGCACTTTTTCTTGACCTGAAAATTTCAAAACTAATCAGCAATCAAGTTTTGCTGATGTTAATCTTGAAAAATTTTGGCAATCAGACTACCTCAAATATCAAAAAAAACTAAATGTGTAAAATATACCGATGATTTTTGATAAAATCTACTAAAATTTTGTGCAAGTTCACTATTAAGCCAAATGATTTGAGATTCAATATTTATATAATCACATGTTTATCAAAATTTACTTTTTTTAAGCAAACATAGGAGTCATCATTAAATATGTAAGACTTACATTCAGGGTATAGTCGTCTGTCTCATTACTAATAAAAAATGTTTGCCAAGTACCAGACTTGGTGGAGCCATTAGAAGCCTTTAGGTAGATGTTCAGTAGATGGTTTGATCTGGTCAGAGCATGAATCTTATCAAGTCCTGCATAACATGAACACACTATAGTTGCAGTGCTGCTCTGGGAGAAGTTCACAAGTTGACCAAAAATGCTTTGGAAGTACATTGCTTCATTGTAAAAGCGAATCCAAAAGTTTTTCAACTGATCATCATTTCTGTTTATGGTTGAGTAACAAGAATCATTCAAGCTAAAATTGCTATAAAAAGTAAATACAACACTTACAACAATACTTTATACAACAAAAATAGTCTATTCCAGAAGCGTTTACCTTATAGAGATTTTATGTTATGCAAACAGTTAAGTATATGTAAATTGCCCAATCCTTTCTAAGATTTTCCTAAAATCCCTCCTTGTCTCTTCCAAAAGAAGAAACCTAGACTTCACTTTTTTTAATTTAAAGACTACAGTAAATGCAGTATTATTGTTATGTACTTCCAAATTTCTTAATTTTTCTTATCATTTTTCCTCAATTTATTTTTGTATTGTAAAGCTTACAGGCTTTTTATTAAAGGTTGACTTGCAAAAAAATTTACATTACAGTTATTTGGTATCAAAAGATTCACCATGTCTTACTCTGCTGTGTGGTAGGTGCCAAATATGTGGAAATGTGATTACAAGCTCTTAAAAGCTCAAAAACAAAAAGCCGCCAGAGATTGGAATATATTTATTTCTCTGACGTAGTCATGACAGTTTGGATATTGTCTTGTCACGTGATGTTCTCACGTGAATTGAAAGGCCAATAAAAGCTCAATATAAAACATAGTTTTATTAATTGCGCGAAGTATATTTGTGAAAATATTTCGACGAATAAGGTTGCAAGAAAGTGTAAACAGAAACCATCTCTCACAACTACGTCACATTTGAGCCGTTTTGGAAAGGGAATCCAAACTACGGTGGTCTCGTGTGGCTGTGATTTTCTGTTCGTTTTTAAGCTTTTAAGAGTTTGCAATCACCTTTCCACATATTTTGCATTTACAACACAACAGAGTGAGACATGGTGAATCTTTTTTATACCAAATAATTGTAATGTGAATTTTCTTGCAAGTTAACCTTTAAGTTACTCCTTAACTTATTGCAATTTTGTTAAATAATTTTTATTGACACATTTACAATAAGTTAATGAAAGCTTAACTTACTTCTTAACTAGAATTGTTGTAAAATATGGTCATTTTACAACCAGATTAACGAGAGCGCACACATTCAATGGCAATTTAAATCGGTTATATTTATTCTTTGAACAGCTTTTTCTATTGTACAAAGGAAAAATGTTACAAAATATTTTGCATCTATCAAATAAAGTAAAACAAATCACAGCTTTACAATATATATTATTGTCTGTATTTCGACCTCCCATCTATCCGTCGCCAGTGTCAGGTGTCAGTATATAGCCTAAATTTGATTTCAACCTAAAAAGGATATGGATAGGACACAGAGAGCTGAAATTTTGCATCCAAATCATAGCATCGAAAAAACTGTGTCATAAAATATAATTGTTATTGTTAAGAATTGTTAACACAAAATATAACTCTAGCAATGCTGTGCTTTACAAATTATTATTAAAAAAATTAAAGTGGTTTCATGTCATCACTCACTAATGACAGTTTTCCCCTATTGACTAAACCCCATGGGGACAGTTTACCATCTTTCCTTACTTACTTTATTGTTTTTGTTTATGCTTCAGCTACGCCCTAATCTACAATAATTATAAACATAAACGCATGTGTTTTATGTTCTCCTATACATCCTTACTACATGAGTATGTATATAGTGGTTAATCAAGTTCAGAGTAAATTGAGTAACTAATCATGCCACAAAAGTCTCTATTGACAAAAATCCAAGTTGTCAAAGGATTTCTAGAACAAGTTAACTTGGTAAACAATGGTACAATTTGTTGGTGCAATCATAGTTTCTTTTTAATCTCATTTTTTGGAAAAGTTACCAAGCTTTTTTATGAATCAGTTTTTATTATTTATATTATTTTATTTTATTCTTTAGTTTTTATTAATTTCAAATTTTATTCTTCTGTTTCATAATACTATAGAAATATCTAAACATCTTTGCACAATATTTTCTATGTATAACTGTACTTGTGATCAAGATAACCTATACGCCTACGTATTGCATTTTTGTCAGTCTTTGCTTTTTTGAATAACTTGATGAAAAACTGCCAACAGTTATGAATGGAAATGGTGATACGAGATAGCTTTTATTCTCAGATTGTTTTTTACATCTCCGGAGCAAATCTCACATCCTATTACCATGTAAAATGATATCCCACAATTCATTTAATGTGCTCAGTCCAACTTACCTAGCCAATACTCCTTAGCCGCATTTCCAAATCCTGACTGATACTCCGCCCAGCGGCGGTAGAAGTCTAAGGAACCATCAAACCTCTTTTGAAAGACAGTCCAGCCATGACCACCAAAAAAGTCACACCAGACAGGAAATGGCAGCATTTCTTGAGGAACAGGGTCAATAGTGAATACACCAGAGACCCGCTCTCCTCTTTCATAAAGCTCCTGGCAATCTAAAGAATAAGAAGCTCTGCTGCCATACTTTAAAATATCTTCTGATGATTCAACACTGTCTCTGATGAAACTGCTTTTAAAGACGAACTTACACAAAATTTTAGTATATTTTACAAAAAAATATTGGTAGTTTTTTATCAAATACAATTGTTTGTTGTGTTTGAGATAATCTGATTGCCAGGATGTTTTAAAATGAAATTTGAAAAAAAACCGATTGCGGTTTATGAGCTCCAAAGAAAAGTTTATGAGGTAACTGATGTCACTAGTTGCTGTAGTTGTTATCAGCTGACGAGTTTAAGATGCACTGTTACACACCTCTATACTGTTGGTCTATTCACAACTATAGATGTGATAATTGCATTTTTTTAGATCTGAGCATTTTAACTAGAATCAAGTTTTGTGGATTTTAATCTTGAGACATTCTGGCAGTCCACTAACCTCAAACATAAAAGCAATCGCAAATGAAAAAATATTGTTACAATTTGATAAAATCTGCTAAAATGTTCTGCAAATTAATCTTTATTTATACCCTAGAGTTAACACGTAATACACCATTCTGATGGTAAGAAAGGTCGGGTGAGTTTATCTGAGCTATTATATTTTTCTATTATATGTATATATATTTCATTCATATATTATTAGTCATACAACCTTTTTGTAATCTTTATATTGCTAAGAGCCCATCCGTCTGTATACGAAGTATATATGAAGCAATGACCTAAATTTAGAAAAAGATTGCATATCCTTAACTTTATAGCCTGACCCTTGTGCTATTCATCCACCTTCAAGTATCTCAGAATATTTGTGCACACATTTATTCTCTGTGATTTTTGGTACACCTAAATGACCTCTCACAACACACTAGACTACCAGAGTACTAGTTATCTATAACATGTAGTGGAAAATTGATAGTGTAATATATTCAGAAATAGCTTTCTGTTCTATCAAATTTTATAATTCATAGCTAGTGTGCTAGATTGTCTCTAGGGTATGCTCTTATTGGTTCCAAATTTGAAATTTTTTCAAATGTTATGTATTTATGAGAGTAAATGGAAACTTAGTCATCCGCAGGCTGAAGTAACAGTCAATTGCAATGAGCGATGTGTTAGCCAATTTAAATTGTCAATATAATATCCTATTTGCTGACATACATTAATAAAACTTCCTATTTGCTGACAAATTGCTGATTTTGCTGAAGGATGGGCTGCGCTTTGATTTATTTAGAAAATTTAAGCCAAATGCAAATATCTGAAATAACCGGCGCTTGAAAATATTGTCGCCATATTTAGAACTGCCAGTTTACCATTTGGTAAATTTCTGCTACAAATCTGTCAAAATCAGTCAAAAATGATTAGTAGGCCATTTTACAAGTCTTTCATCATTTTATGCCCAAATCAAACAGAATATAGACCTATCTTCTTAATCAATATTAGTCAATATATACCTCGAGGTTTCTCACTTTTCATCTGTCTATTTTCAACTATAGCAATTGAAATCTAGCAACAAAGATTTCATATCGCAGAAGACTTCATCTCGGAAACTTTTGTTCACAAGCCAACAAGCTAACCCATTAAATTACACAAGATGCAAAGAATTCATCGGTCGATATGATTCATTATATGAGTTGAAGTAGGCATAGCGACTCTGTGTTATGCACAACCTCAATAAAGCATGCGCGCTCTCACAGCTTTTATTATGTGAGCAATACGGATACTAGCTTATTCAAATCAGCTAATTGCAACTACATTATCTGCTACTGTTTATAAGCTGCTTTTTATAGTCTAAAGTTTATAGTTTATTTTTTATGGTCTACATGAGTTAAAATTTGGGCGAAAAATCTGGGATGCAATACTCATAGCAACTATGCGTTACACGCAACCTCACTAAAGCTTGCTTGCTCTCACAGCTTTTATTGGTAGCGCCAGCAGTACGGATGCTAGCTTATTCAAATTAGGCAATTGCAACTACATTATTTGCCACTGTTTGTAAGCTACTTGATAATGCCTCTGCATGCCAGGCATTTGACTAGTATACAATATAATAAGAGCCGGTTCTGTCTGCCAATCAAAATGCACGCCAAGGGTGTTAGGAAAAAAATTGTTTCATATGCGAATCGAACCCACAGCTTGAATTCCCATCTAGTCGCTCTATCATCTTGCCATTTAATCATAGTTCCAAATGCAAGAATATTTTTGCCTAGAGTTACACCTGATGATTATTCTCATTACCGCAGGACTGCAACGGTACAAACAATCATGAAGCAGTTTACAAGTGAGAAATTGTTTTAATTTTATAACTAGATTTTCAGCTATTTTAAGGCGTTATTTCCAGTTTCCTTAGCAAAATCGATCAATGTTTTGTGCAACTTTTACTGGAGTGCCTTTACAAGATTAATTCAAATTATTTCAATTTAAGCAGAAACACAAAATAATATTACGTTGTCTAGAATTTTTCTATTAAATTGCCAAAGTTTTTGTAAACTATTTTTTTATGATATTAAGACATAAGACGTGTCAAGACATAAGCATGTCTTGACATGTTTTATGTTGACTGTCAGTCTGCTAGTACGATAGTTGCGTTATCTGAAAGTAAATTAACTTTGCTCATGCGCAGTAATATGTTTTACGTGATTTATATGTCATGTAAAACAGTCAACATAGTCGATGCAGTCCAAACGTCAACAGTCAACAGTTAACAGTCAACAGTCATGTACAACTAGTCAATGCATTCAGAATGTATAATAATCACTTAGGCATGATAGTACTACCTAAGCTTCCAACATTGGGAACAATCTAGCAATTGCAACTACATTTTCTGCCACTGTTTATAAGCTGTTTTTTAATGTCTGTGTAACACCAAGCAGTTGATTAGTCTTTACTATTATGACAGTACACGATGTAGCAGACAGTCAACAATCAACAGTCGACGATTGACGCTCGGTGGGCAACAATCGTTGGTCAACCGTCATGTATAATAGTCACTCAGGCATGGTAGAACTTAAGCTTACAACATTAAAAACAATCAATATAGCAAACTTACTAAATGAAATCAAAATTTAAACTGTTTAAACTAAATTTGGTTCTTAACTACTTTATCATGAGCTTCCATTACTTTTCGGTCGACTTGTTGAAACTTTAATAGGCTTTTTTGTTACACCCTTCTGTGATTCTCTGAGACGACATTTTCTTAAAGTTACCATTAGATTGTCATAAACGGTCTTCATGACTTCTAAAGACATTGCTGTATCATCAGAAACTTGTCGCTTTGACCTGAGCAGGTCAGGACATTCATTTTGCAGAAAGCGATGGATGACAAAGACTTGCTGTCGGTAAACGAACAATTCTTGCGCTTGATTGGCTGGACCAATAATGTCGGAATTTGTTGCTGATATTAAAAATAAAAGCACCAGTAGGAAAGAGAAATGTGCCATGATGAAAGCGCGCAGCATGAAATGCCAGACATGTTAAACTATTGAGTTTTATACGGTTAGCAAGAAAGCTCCACCCATTTGTAGCCTTAGTGATTCAACAACCGATGTTTAATCAACTGCTAGCTAGAATATTGGTCATTTCTATTTGGGTTTTATTTTTAATTCAACTTTTGGACAAAGACATGTATTAGCTTTTTACCATGGAACTCTTTGTAATTTCAGAATTGCCAAATTTATATCCACATGTACTTGCTATTACAAAGCAAAGACTGGTATCGTGAGCAATTTATTGTAAGCAAGGTACGTAGGCTACATGGGCAAAAAACTTTTCATCACGCCATATTCCATGTCCAATGAGGCTTGAGAATCACCAAAGCTGTGGCCAAATATAGAGATACCTATGAGAACTGACACAGATGGGTGTTATCACTTATTATTACCAAGCTAAAAGCGTTGTGGCTGTTTAAATATTCCTTGGGTCAACACAACCTAATCTTGCTTTCTTTAAACAGAAATAGATTAGAGTTGCGAATATTTTGCTGATGTAAAACCTTTTAAGGTAGCAATGTACTGATTTAGAAACTTTTCTCTGGTAACAAGTAATGTATATTAATTATACAATAGAGTACAAAAGATATAAAAATATAAACTTAAATATTCAAGCATACTATTATTATAGTATTTAAACATGATATAGACTGATGTATACATTGTTTCTGCACCTCTGTTAAATCAAATAGGGTGATAATGTGTACCCAAATTTGAGCCTCTTACCAGAGACTTGAGCGTTCGAGCTGTTTCTTCAAGATTTTACCCGTTTCAAATAGTTTGTGTATTTTTGCTGGTATTTGGCCAACAAACATTTGATCTTTAGGGTTATCACATGGAATACTCCAATGACTAAAAGAGCTGCAGTTGCAGCCATTGGATACTACCATACCTATTATGGTAGGTTTTTTTGCAAAGTTGGTAGGAGCATCGACTGGTGATCGTGCAGTCCTAAGTTTGATACCCGCAAGCTGCTTGCTTTTATGGCTGTCCCTGAAAAAACCATTGCTTTGATGTTGTTTATGACCTCTATGATAAGTGCAAATAATATAGGCCCCCCCCCCCTACTACATGGGTTAGCATATTTGCCTGTCAAGAAGGTCTATGCTGCCTGTAGCTGAACCAAGGCAGAGCAGTGATGAAAAGGCCACTGATTCAAAATTAATAGACGGACTTAGCCCGATATATATATATATATATATATATATATATGTATATATAATATATATACACATATACATGTATGTGTGTATATATAATATATATAATGTATATGTATATATATACATATGTATATATCTATACACATATATATATGTATATATAATATATATACGTATATGTAATATATATTATACACATATATATAAGTATATATATTATATATATACACATATATATGTATATATATATTATACATATGCGTATATATATTACATATATATACATATATATATATTTATAATAATGTATATATATATATATATATATGTAATATATATATATAATTTATATACATATACATAAATATATATATACATATATATATAATTATATGTTAGTGGAATGCCTGGCATTGTACGGGTATTAAAAATCAGTTTTTAAACAATGAGAGTTAATGTAGTTGCCTGCCAGTTGGCATTAGCCTGAGACATTGCCAACGGCTAATTTGGGTCAGCTTACTAATAAGAGCTAACTAATTGTTCTCACAACAGAGCAAGAATTAAGTTGCGCTGTAACGGAGAGCGGTAGCATATTTTTACCTACATAGCGACATATCGCCTAATGAATCCATCAATATCGTGTAGCCAAAATGATAAGTCCTTTGCCTGGTGAATAGGAAGATTCGACATGAAATCATCTGCGATACTGAATATTTATTATCATATTTTCATAAATATAGCTAGAAAAACTGAACTGTATACACACAGACTTTGAAATTTACATAAATATATATATATATATGCATGAATATATAAATATATATACATATGCACATATACATATACATA
Organism: Watersipora subatra; assembly: GCF_963576615.1. NCBI lineage: Eukaryota > Metazoa > Bryozoa > Gymnolaemata > Cheilostomatida > Watersiporidae > Watersipora > Watersipora subatra. The sequence continues at coordinate 8,213,442 of NC_088712.1, forward strand.
TACATATACAAATATATTTACATATGTATAAATATATATTCATTTATATACATTTATATTCAATTACACCCTGTTTGTATAACATAGTTACTATGGTTATCTTTGCCAATCTGTACGACATTTTTCGGATGGTAACATAGAAACGAATTAAAATCATGTAATTGTATACTAAATCATTTTTCATTGCAATCGTGGCGAAACAAACTCGAGTTAGTCATTATTTGCTAATTATTTTATATTTTAACACCTTAATTAACAGCTGTTATATTTTCCCTAATTTAGCTGAACTGCACAAAAAACTTTTCTCATAGTATGAAGCTTAAGAGTTAGTATGGTAACTGTTGTTCTGTTAAATAAAAATAAGTTTTTTCTGCACAGTCCTTTTTCAACTCGGACAATGCTGCTTTTTCAATGGTATATATATATATATATATATATACAGTAGATGCAGTATGAACAGTCTCTTGCATGAAAGTGCTCAATATTAAAATAGAGCGATGTAAAATTGGGTAAAAATGAAAGTTAAAGTTAAGTTTAAAACAACTTTATTACTAATAGTTTCATATTGCCATGCAATAATCATCTGATGATTATTGCATGGCAATATGAAACTATTAGTAATAAAGTTGTTTTAAACTTAACTTTAACTTTCATTTTTACCCAATTTTATATATATATATATATATATATATATATATATATATATATATATATATATATATATATATATATTTAACTATAATGTTGAAATAGGCTAATTAATTTTTAACAAGAAGGGTTATTTTCCCAGCTTTTGTCAGTAATTAGGTGTCACTGAATAAAACCAGCCAAATTCATAGACAAGGGTAGGCAAGTCGTACAAGCTGGTTTCTTGCCAACATCTGCAAAGATCCATGAAGCAAAAAATATCTCACTCAACTGGAAAAGATAAGGTAGCGATATAGCTTCATGAGCAACTTGAGTGAATAATTTTTGAATTTTATTTGCGCTTTCTGTAATATCAGAAGAAGCTAGTATGGATAATAACAAATAACTACAGCTCAGGAGTAGATCATACTCAAACATTCATTAGACTGCCAAGCTTGGAGTTGAGCACTTTCTTTTGCAAGCTATCTATAGATACCACCACTTAAAAAAAAGAAAGACTTTAACCTTCAATTCAATAATCTGTGTGAGTCATAATCCACAGAATTTTGTTTTTATTACACTTATGACAGTAGGAGAATAGCTGTGAAATGCAGATACTAACTTTGATGCATTGACAAAACACTGGTGGATGATGAACCTGCAGGAACTTTGCAAACCCTTGCATTCCATAAGTTTCATAATCTTTGGCATCGAAATATATATCCTGATCAAGTCAAAGACGACATTCTTGTTTTTGACCTATTATTGCAAGCAGCTCATTTGAGTGGTGGGGCTTTGCATCACTGTAATCAGATGCATAAGAAGCTGGACAGACCAACTAACCAATGCAAGCATGGTATTTATACTTGTGCCGTGAATGAGGTCATCAAGATGCTTTGTTGGAAGAAGCCACAGAAGTAGAATTGCAATATTTGGTAGAATCTGAATAATTGCTACAAGAACGTGCTCGAAATATTAAGTGTTTTCTTGTAAATGACGCTGCTCGGTCTCTAACGGCACACTGGCTAATTCCCCTTTCACAGGCTCAGAAACAGTAACGCATGAGAGTAGAGTGCTTTAGTGTATATTTGCATATAACAGTCATAGTCGCAGCCAAAGTCGCTACTCTGCCATCTCAGAAAAATGCCAGCCTTTTATACGGTTGGTCTATGATAATAACAAGGGTTATATAAGTTGGTCTGATCAAACTCGTGATGGCGACTGCTAAGTTGTGGTGAGGTCTTATTTTAAACACAAGGAAAATTATATGATTACATAAGTTTCAACATGAGAAAATAAATGGCTAAATATAGGCATAACGTGCATAACAGCTATTGCTAACTAAGAATACTAAAATAAACTATGAGTATTTCCTTAAATGTAGCTGACAAACTCTATCTCACACTGTATTTTTCAACCTTTCTTCCATAACGCTATTTTATTAGAGAGGCTGTTCAATTAGAAGATGACATTGAATTTTTGGATTAGTTGATCACAATTTAAAAGGATAAATTAACCCTTTTTCTAGTGCAGCGAGGCTTATTTTACTTTTATTTTGCAGTCTCTTTGGGCGGAAACATCGACTGACACGTCCTCAGCTGCAGCATTTTTGTTAAACTGTTTTTCATTTATGTATCAGACCAAGTTAAACAAGGAGTTACTCTAAAATAGTTTTAAAGTTTTAAAGGTTTACTTGCAACAAAATTCATATTTACCTTTCGCATTTACATTCACCTTCCACAGTTATTTGGAATCAAAAGGTTCACCATGTCTTCCTCTGCTGTGCTCTAAGTGCAAAATGTATGAAAATGTAATTACAAGCTCTTAAAAGATCAAAAACAAACAGTTAATGGTAGCCATCACAAAAACATCGTAGGTTGGAATCACTCTCCAAAATTGCTCAAATGGGACGTAGTGAACACGATGTGCTTCTTTTTACACGTTTATGCAATCTCATTCGTCAAATTATTCAACTATACTTCATGCATTCAATAAAACCATGTTTATTGTCCTTACGTGGCAATTTCATCGTCATAGTAATGCTGTCACTTTGAGCACTGATATCTCAAAACCTAGCTTGAGTTTAATTAGTTTAATTTTGTAACCTTAGCTCGAAGGAGTGCAGATTATCCTCTGATAACATGATAAGCCTGTTGGTCACTTGTGATAATAGAAAAATGCTGCAGAAATTGTTCGCGCCATTTGGCAGGAAGTATGGGTCACATGATCAGATTTCGACTAGATGATTAGACCAAACTGAAACGAAACTGTCAAGTAGCGAGCATCTATATTTGATAAGGGCTTTTCGGTAGAATCCGATGTGTTTGTCATAAACTAGTGCTACGAGGCGTTTTATATTGAGCCTTTAATTGCCCTTTCAGTTCAGCTAATAACATTACGTGACAAAACCGTAGCTACGTCGAGTTGAGTACGTCGTCAAAGTAAAGGGATTCCAACCTACGGCGTTTAGTAATGGCTACGATTAATTGTTCGTTTTTGAGTTTTAAGAGCTTGTAATCACATTTTCACATATTTTGCACCTACAGCACAGTAGAGTAAAACATGGTGAATCTTTTCATACCAAATAACTGTAATATGAATTTTGTTGCAAGTAAACCTTTAAAGAAAAAGACCATAAAGCTTTTGCAGAACAAATGGACTTCATACAGTGTTTCCGAAAAGCGTTTCCAATTATCATTGCTCATCAAAACACTGTAAATTCTTCATGACAGATTTTAAACCACATTATGAAAAATTCTAATACAGTAGATTGAAATTACACTTTTGTATTTTTGTATCAGAATATAATTCTGGTTATTGTAACGATCGATCTTTTCAGGCACACTACATAAACAACAAAAGATTTGTTATTGATGTAACAGTATTACTATTACTATTAGTATTAGTAAAAGTGTTGTTATGATTATTATAACATGTTTAGTCATTATTAGTACAAGTTTGTAGAATCTTCTATTTATCATTTCCTGCTATGAGTTTGTGAAGATCAAAGAATGTCAAAGTGGTTGTCAAATGGAAGTGGTGTTCAATTACAGGGGGCGTGCAAATAGAGTTTTTACAATACCTCTCTGCTCAAACCACAAATGTCCCAGGGCAACAATAAGCTACTGTAAGCGTGCATCTGCAAATGCCCAGGGCAGCAACAGGCTCAGCAAATGCACACTGCAAATGCCCAGAGCACACTGACAAACTCATGGTCTAACTCATCCATGGGGAAATCATTCAGTGCACCGTAGCCAATGGGTATGTTCGCCCGACTTCTCGAAACTAGACAAGCGTTCACACACGAACAATGCTTGAAGCTCACACAAGACCCAACTGAGATGCAGCACCAAAATGGACTAAAGATGCTGCTTCATGGTCTACAGAAATCATGATTGACAAGAAAAGCCGTATAATAGGCCCATCCAACAGGAACGGTATAGAGCTGCCACAAAAAGGACAGTTGACCCAGGCCAGTTTCACAAATGTGTGCCTGAAGTGCAAGCTTTGACAACAAGCAATCTCCAATACATCTATAGGGTAGTAAAAACTGCCAACCGAACTTCTAAATATGCCACAGGAATAGTAGGAGCTACATATCTTGTATAAGAAAAAGAAGGCCTTGGTCATGGAAATGCTATTAGAATGTACTTATTTTACAACATTATGATATACACTCTTAGAATCGGGCTTGGTGATGCCGCGATTTTTAGCCAAATAGCCTGAAGCATGCGTTTAGATTCTTATGCAATTTGCTAAATTGTTTTTCGGATGACAAGCTTCGAACACGATTGTATTGGAAGCATTGAAAGCATCCCATAACGATCAACGGATAGCATGATTAGTATTGTGTTTCTTTACGCATCGTGCTGTTGTCAAACAAACTAGTGGAACATACATTTCCAGAGTTTTCAGATTTATATGAGTTTCAAAAATTAACAAACTAAAAGATTTGTTTCAACTTACAAACATTACTAGTCATTTTAATTCCTTCGCAACCGACTAACTTTCATGCGCTCTACCTCAAATACCAGTCAATTCTCAGAAAGAAGTTCTATAATTTAACTTACTACTACAAGAAACTGAATGGAGATAAGTTACTCGTTCAATTTTCAAAATAATTGGTCAAGTCTCCTCTTTCAAATGGTATAAAATTCAGATAAAGACTTCATATTACTTACATGTAGACAGGTGTCTCAAAGAAGGTTGTTTTAGAATTTTCTGATTTTGAAACACCTGTACTCCCTGAGACAAAGTTAGAATTTCACAATAAAAACTTTAAAAATCTAAGTAGTTTAGGTAAAATTATTCTTTGGCTACATAAAATACAAAGTTATAAATAATATTTTTATAGATAACGGTTAGTCATGAATGTAAAAATCATGAAACTTCAATTTCAAACTTTTCCTTGCGAGTATCCTCCTTCAAACCAAAACATAGTAAATCTAAATGCCAATCAACTCAAATAAACTGTCATCAACATGATCGAAATAATAAAAATATCTTCAGTAACTCCGCTCTTGACTTTTCAGACTTCATAAACAGCTCTAAGAATCAACATGATCCTATCGAAAGTGAATTATAACTTTAGTCTGACTACGGCTGACTGCCTAAAAAAGGCATTTTTATTAAAGCATAACGCTTCAAATTGGCAAAGCTAAAAATTAATAAAAAATCTGAAACATTCAAAATAGGGTTTTAATTTGATTTATGCAGTCTTTCACTGTGTTACTACTTCTAAATCTGTGTATTTACTTTTTGAGTTGAACACAATTGATCGCGAATCATAAAATTTTCAGTCACAACGATTATTTCCGGTTTAGGTAGACCTCGATATAGGTCTAGTATTTTAGTTATAACTTTTGCCAAAGATATCGTTGAAGCATATTCATAAGTTTTTCAGATTGGCTGAAAACTTCTCTTCTAAACTAGCCAAACATTTTCTTTTATATGTTAGGAATAACTGTAAATGGAGCGGTTAAATTTTCAAGGCAAGATAACTCGCGATGGTTGCAAATGAGTTTAAGTTATTTGCGCAAAAGTTCACCAGACCACTCTGGTTGTGTTTATCAGAAAGTGGTTGTTGTTAAAAGTTGGTAAAGGGAAACACAGAAAATACAGCACCTTACAACTTCTTGAATATTCGAAATTCTAAATCATGTTTGTTTGATACGGCTTTCACTACACAGATGCTTTGTGTTTGCTTCACAATATGACAACGCTCTCCTATTTAACTTCCCTGCTTTCTACGCACAATAGAGTCCTTATCCAATCAGAATGCTCGCTGGCCTCCGAATTAATCGTGTTATCAGGGGATAAAATCTCATCAATTGTAGACATTGCCCGTGGTAGACGTAGTCAAAAATTATAGTACCCTTTGTAATGGCTTAGAATGTGGTCTGTTAGCTATTCAATGATGGGAAGAACAAGCAAAAACTACAAGTTTGATAATCAGGGGCGGATATATAAAATATAAAAAATATATAAAATATTATGCTTTCTCTATTCTTTAAGCATAATAAAGGAAATGCTCTCAATGCAACGCTGCCAGACGGCAACTGCGTCAATGTACTTGAAGGTGCCTTTTTGGGTTTTCAATCGGATGGCAGTTCTCAAGCATAGACAGTTTTTTTAAGCCCAAAATATTTTAGGGATGGGCAGAAGGCACAGAGCATATGAGTGTGAAGTTTGGATAAAATTTGCCTAAAATGTAGAAACGCATAGCGTTTACGAAGACTAACAGACAGACAAGGACAAATCTGGAGATATTAATAGAAATATTATCTTGCTCAGTATTATAATGTGCAAACTATTGTTTTCGGATATGCCATGTCTATCATTTAGCAGTCTAACGTGCTAGTACGACTTGAATAAGCTTTCAACGTACCAAATTTATTCCAACTAGAAGCACACCACACCGGATACAGGTGTCAGAAATTGACGACTTTTTAGTCAGTGTAGGTATCACCCCTTCGGATACTGTGATTGAAACTTAGACTTTCTGTGTAATTTTCTGTTACGAAGGCCTCTTTTGTACATATACCATATCCAAAGCAGAGGTCATTTCATAGGCGATGATCTCTAATATAACTGGCAATGAACTCTAATATAATTATTGTTGAGATTGATAATACACAATGAGCACGGTGACGCCATGCCTGCCAGTAAAGCCTGGTTTCTATATGGCATCGCAGCCTGGTCATTGTACGCAACACATTTCTTGGGCTGCGATGCAATGTTTCCATATCGTGCATAGGCGCCATGCTTGCATTGGACAGGGTGGGTAATTTCCTTACTTTTTTGTAGGAGAGACCGATTTCTTTGGAAAACAGCCCTCCGTTTGAATTGCGGGATAGGTTGAAAAGGTCGAGTGGTGTATTGTGAGATGCATCATCGTGCGCACCCGTCACAAGGATCCATTTGGTTAGATCTTGGCGATCAGCATACGCACGTTGCACGATCATTGTGCGTTGACGTTTCCATATCACAGCCGGCCTACGCGTGACGTCGTGTGCCTTGTTGCGCGCCTTACGCTGTCATATGGAAACCAGGCTTTAGTGACATCCTTCCCCAATGCGACAAGGCCAGTAATACTGTTCACTCTACTTATTAACCTGCATGAGTCATAAGTTGACATATGTCCTGTAACCTGATTGTTGTTGCTATTTCTAGGAGCATGGATAAAAGGAGGTGTTCATGAGATCAAAGATCATACATTCCGATAAGGCCCCTGGCTACATTGCTAATTCAGTCATGTAGTCAAAACTGACCAGCGATGTATCCAATCAGCTTTAACCTGCGTACGTGATGTACGCGGCAATCTGTTTTAAACTCTACATTCCCAAGAAAGATAAAGAAATGTTGATGCTTTGGTGATACTTTGGCGTGAGATCTAACGTCATATGTAACCTACACGGGTGCAGCCAGAGGTCTACCGTGTTACCCGCACTCGTCTCGCAAGCATACTGCGTGACCTACCTATCAAACAGGTGACCTGGTCATATAAAAAGAATCAAACAGATCTCATAAATTTAATTCTTCCTCGTCCTGAAATAGTTACCATCCATTGATGATACTTCAAAATATACATGCAATATTTTTATATAGTGCATGTATAATACTTATACATGTGTGCGTTATATTCTTGTGTCATATATGTTATTATATATGAAGTTTATACGATGTATATTATATATTTACTTTATTTAATTTATATAGAGAATAAATTTATAAAACTGTCGGTATGTCTGTGAATGAGGGATAATACAGAGGTAAGTTTAAGGCTAAAGTGCTGCTTGGAGGTAGATCTCACGCTAAACTGCTGCCTGAGAGCTAGGCCTCATACTAAAGTCTTTCTGGGATTTGGGTCACACACTAAAGTGTTTTTGGGAGGTAGATCTCTCCCTAAAGTGCAACAGATGTCGCACACCAACACATGTTACATCTTGCAACACCAACAGATATTTTGTGTTACTTTGGTGTTACGCCAAAGTAACACCAAAGTAACAGCTTTGGTGTCACTTTGGTGTTAAAATAACACCTAAGCTTCTACAGAAAAACTGATGATGATGTAGGTAGCACTTGAAATGAGAGATATTGCTTATATATTTTTAGAAAGACCGCCTTTAGACTTGTCGTCAAAAGCCCTACTCTACTTACAATGCATACATTCTAACAGTTAACCGACATGCAAACCTCATTGTAACTTTCAATGGTGTCTTGCTAGAATAGAAAATAGAAGAACACCTCACAATCATACTGATGGTGCACAAAGTGTAACAATAGTATTTTTTAATACTCAGACAAGAGAGGCTGATGAATTTGCATGCTAAGTAAGCATTTCTTTTTTAATTAAAAACTTATTAAAACTTTAATTAAAACTTTAAGTTTAAAACTGTTACCATAGTTAACTGTTAAATAATTACCATTCATTAATGGTACTTCAAAATATATATGCAATATTTCTTATATAGTGCATGTATAATTTTATACATGTATACATTATATTCTTATGTCATTTATGTTATTATATATAAAATATACATGATATATATTATATATTTACTCTATTTAATTTATGTAAATAATAAATTTATGAAAATGTCTGTATTTCTTTGAAGGAGGGATAATGCAGAGGTAAGTATCAATCACGTTAATGTGCTGCTGGGAGGTAGGTCCCACGCTAATGTGCTACTGGGAGTTAGGTCCCATGCTAATGTGCTGCTAGGAGGTAGGTACCATGCTAAATGTGCTGCTGGGAGGTAGGCCCCACGCTAAAGCGCTGCTGGGAGTTAGGTCCCATGCTAATGTGCTGCTAGGAGGTAGGTACCATGCTAAATGTGCTGCTGGGAGGTAGGCCCCACGCTAAAGTGCTGCTGGGAGGTAGGTTCCACGCTTAAGTGCTGCTGGAAGGTAAGTACCATGCTAAAGTGCTGCTGGGAGGTAGATCCTATGCTAAAGGAATGCTGGGAGATAGATCTCACGCTAAAGTGCAACAAACCTTGCGCTAAAGTAACACCAAAACTTCTACAGAAAAACTGATGAGGATACAGGTAGCACTTGAAATAAGAGATTTTTCCTATACAGATTGCCTTTAGACTTGTAGTTAACAACCCTACTCTGCAAACAATGCATACATTCTACCTGTTAACAGACATGCAGACCTCATTGTAACTTTTATTGGTGCTTTGCTAGAATAGATAATAGAACACCTCACAAGTATACTGAAGGTGCACCAAGTATAACAATAGCATTTATTAATGCTAGGTTAAGAGAGGTGACGAATTTGCTTGTTAGGTAAGCATTTCTTTTATAGTTAAAAACTTAATAAAACTTCTAATGAAAATTTAATTCAAATTTAAAACTGTACAAGTTTTCTAAACTTGAAACAGAATTAATTTTGTTTCTTTAATTATAATTGAAAAATAATTTTCAATTTTGAAAAAGTCACATTTTATATGAGCTTCTAGAATGTATTACAAGTAAAAACTTTGGTTTGACCGTTCATTCAAAAATGAGTTTCGATTCACTATGTAGCAATTAGAAAAGGGAGCAAGGAATAGGTCAAAAACCCACACCAGACAATGTTTATCGCTTCAATAGGCACCAGTTGACGATGTTGATGATACAAGTGTTGACGACTGATCATAGATTGTAAATCCGCATTGTCACACATAAAAGTCATTTACAGAGAACAAGCTGCTGTAAAAGAACAAATTGTGTGTTATTCTGGTTTAACAGCCACACAGTTTGCTTTTATACCATATCAGAAGCAGTCAGGCTCATTCGGGGAGACCATAAAAGTGGATGATACGCCATAGACCTTATTACATGTAGTCATGGTGACTCATGATGTCTCCTGTTCTAAGACTAAATAAAACAGATTCAGTTTTAGAATTCAGCAACAATTCTATCCATTTCATTATTTAAAAAATCTGGAACTCTACCGTGAACCCTTTTTAACATTTTACAACTTTTGTATTTCTCTCTTAGCCTTCCATACTTTTAAAAACACTAGTCTATTGATTACATATAAAACACGTCCTTTCTTGATAGCTTTACCACTTCTACCTTTCTCTGCATCAAACCATAGGGGGTCATGTTGTTAGGTATTGACCGTATGGGACTTTTAGTCAGCAAATCTTTCACAAACAGGTAATTTTAATCAAACTAAGTCTCAAGCAAAATTTACTCAAATAGTCATTGTATACACGTATGTTTTTCATCTAAATAAATTAACTAATTGCTAACCAGACACCAGAGCCAGGACTAACTGTGCTACTGTTCATCTGGGGCCTCATTCCAGATTCGTTTTTCTATTTTTCACTGGTACGTACTAATTTTCAACGAAATGAAACAAACAAAAGGAAGATAACTCTCGTAAATCATCAGTAGCTTTAAAAGAATACGCATCAACTTATTTGTATGTGAGTAAATTATTTGTACTGGCTACCAGTTTATAGTGATTTGATTGATTCATGGTTTTATACATCTGGTCATATCTGCTGGTTCTGCTGATCTTTGCAAGTGACTCATCTTACACTAAATGCGTTGATGATAATTAAATTATTATGTCTACTAATCGAATTCTTGTTATTACTATAATTATAACTATCATTTATTAATCATACATATCTCAAAAAATTTAGTCCAAATGGTAACTTTAACAATGTTATCTTTCAGAAAAGTACAAATTATAAAAAAAAATCAAAATAGAAATAAACAAAAATACCAAAAGGGCAAAATAGCAATTTTTTAGATTTTTATGCTAAAATTACACAATTCGTGTATCAAATGTAATGATACTGAATAGAATTATTACACAAAAGCGTTTATATTTACTTAATCATTCTAGTTTCTACTGACTCTCATAACAGTCTCTGTTAACTCATCTGAGAATCGATTCCATCGTATTTCTTCACCGCGACTCGCATTATACCTCCCATTAAGGTTGGACCAGTAACAGTCTTCGTACCACCAAGCACCTGCAAGACATGTTACAATACAATTAGGTAGTTAGTTGGACAAATTTTACGCATAATTATCAGACTGATCTCGGGTGTGGCAATTACCCCGACAAAAATCTAAATTTTATCACAGGGAAAACATTTTGAGTTTTCCAAAACATATTTGAATAATTCTTAACCTATTAAAAACACAAATTTGATGGATTATTGATATAGGCGCTTGTTGTAATTATTATAAAAAGGGGGAAAACTTGACGTAAACTATTTTTAATTGTGCTTTAAACTTTTTAGAATAATTTTTAAAAAGTAACAAAACAATAATTGCATCATTTTTTTAATTTCTAAAATTTGAAATTAAGAAGTTTTTGAGTTGAGTAAATTTTAAGGAGTTTTTCAAAGATGCATTACAAGCAAAGAACAATCTCCAACCTATGGATTAGTATTACATCAGCATATCAGGGATATTACTTATAACTTGGGCACCGTAGAAATTAATAGCTCTTTATGTTCTCAGTGAATCTTTAATTTTCAAAGAGTAGTATGAAACATATTTAATTACCAGGTACAACATCAATTATTCACAACAGAGGTCTGCAACAGATTATTATGTTATGTCATGTAGTCATAGTCTATTTATGAAATTAGCATAGCATTTATTTGCCTGTTAAAATTCTGACCCCTACTTGAAAGAATTTGAAAGATTGCTCTCAAAGCTTTTGCTAAAAGGTAGGAGTCAATGGCTATGATGATTTCTCCATAAATAACATTCTTTGCACTGAAAACTGTAGCTAATCTTAGTCTTTAAACTACCAGTTGTATGTAATCACACTCTTTGCATACCCAGTTGTATGTAATCACACACTGCATAACCAGTTGTATGTAATCTCATACTTTACACTAACAACTGTATGTAATCACATACCCCTACTCCACATATCTAGCTGTACATAATCACATGCTTTACACCATCAGTTGCATGTAATCACATTGTATTGTGTTCACTATGCAGTATATACTCAGTGGAGAAAGCTATAAATTTTACAAGCTTATGCTCACCATGACACAGTACTGCGCAGTTGCTGAGGGAGACATCATTGTCTTTGTCTTTAGTAGAGAATTCCATACCATTATGGTTAGAGAAAGAATAGCTGGGTAATGTTCCATTGTAGCCTGCATCGTCAACCTAACAAATATTGCTTCAATGTTTAAATAGGTAGTAGCTCTAAATAGCTGATCAAACACATGCTGAAAATGCTTGTTTACCATTTCACCAACAAATTTTGTCAGCTTTTTTTACCTCATCAAAATAATTTCTGTTTTAACACTTTTACAGAGGAGCAAAATTTTGTCATTTTGCGCATAAAGCCACAAAACTATCGTTGCGAAAGGAGTCATTTTGTATGGCTGACTATGATTGGTCAGTGGCTTTTATTTGTTTGTATTTACACCCAATAGTAACATCTGGTATGGTGGCTCTCAAAAAATGGTAACTTGGAAGGTTATCATGATGGTAAATATTCGGTTGAAACGTTTATGATCACCAAAAACTCCAAATTGTTTGCTGTCATTAAACCGGAACACCTTTCATGTGATACAAAAGTCTTTTTTTATTGTAGTTGTTTGTTCTAAAGTTGGTACTTTTTGTTCCCTGATTTTAGTGTAGGACTTTGAAAGAAAAATGCTTCCAAAAACATCACACATAATGTGAAACGAATCAAACTAACATTGATTCTAGCACGACCTCATTCACAAATACTGTGATGTACTGTACTATAGCGACATAAGACAAGCAAATAAATAAATTAACATGAATTATTTAAGAAAAAAAGCTATCAAATAAGGAATTAACTCACCCCGGTAGCCTGAAGTAGCCTAAAAAATTCACTTTCAAAAGAGATAAGTTTAAAAATATAATATTGTAATAGAGGCATAAAATTTAGCCGCAATAAAAAACATTCTTATTTTAGCAAGGAAATAAATATTTAAAGAATTATTATGCAAAGAAATTTTGAAAAATAGTCCTAAAGAATGCCGAGTGAAAGTTACAAAAGCTTAAAGATAAACCTGTACAATACTTTACTAGCTTGTATCAAAAGGTATCTGTATTGTTCTGCTATTTGTGATTGTTTATTATGTTTGAGCTGGTCTGACTCCCAAGATGGTTCAATAAAAAAATCGGCCAAACTTCATCGTGGTCGAAACGCTCAGAAAAAGTACGTGCAAAATGACATCACTAGTTTTTGTCGTTGCTATAGTCGATATCAGCTATTGTGTTCAAGTTGCAGCATTACGCGTCTCTATTCTGTCAGTCTCTTTGCAACTATAGACATCATAATAATTGCACTTTTGCAAGTTTTGCTCATGTTAAACTTGAAACATCTTGGCAATCAAACACCCTCAAACATAAAAAAAATCAAAGATGATAAAAAATACCATTATTTTTTGATAAAATTTTCTAAACATCTGTGCAAGTTCATTATTAACCCAAATGAATCGAGAATCCATATTTATATTTCATATTTTTATCAAAAGTTACTTTTTTCATAAGAAAACTTGAGAATTGTCTTAAAACATGTAAGACTTACAGTCAGGGTGTAGTTGGCTGTCTCATTACTGATAAAAAATGTTTGCCAAGTACCAGACTCGGTAGGGCCCTTAGAATCCTTTGCTCAGATGTTCAGCAGTTGGTTTGATCTGGTCAGAACATGAATTTTATCAAGTCCTGCATAACATAAACACACTATAGTTGCACTTTTGCTTCATGTGATGTTATCAAGTTGACAAATATTTCTTTGGAAATACATTTCTTTGTATTACAAACAAGTACAAAAACTTTTCAACTAATCGCTCTCTCTCTGTTTATGGCTGGGTAATGAGAATCAAATGAGCTAAAAATGCTACCAACATTAAATACAGTAGATGCTCCTACAAAATAAACGATCTGTTTCAGAGAAAATCAAGTTTTAGGAATTTACGTTAAACGTACAGTAAAATACATGTAAATTGCTTAATCCGTACTAAGAACTTCCTAAAATCACTCCTTTGGCTCTTTCAAAAGGAAAAAATAAACTTGACTTTTTTAGTTTAAAGACTGTACAGTAAAAGCACTATTATTGTTTTGTATCAAAAAGTTTTTTATTTTCTTATCCATTTCGTTCGATTTATTGTTCATGAATGCACTACTTTTACACTAAGTTAAGAAGAGTGCACATCTTTATTGGTAATTTACATTTAGACAGCTTTGTCTATTCCTCAAAGGAAAAGTGTTACAAAATATGTATATATCTCTACAATAAAGTAAAACGAAATTACAGCTTTACAATATGTATTATTGTCTGTCAATCAACCTCCCTATTACCATGTACATTACGTGTTTAAATGATATCCCACAATTCCTTTAATAAGCTCAACCCAACTTACCCAGCCAATACTCCTTAGACACATTTCCAAATCCTGACTGATAATCTGCCCAACTGCGGTAAAAGTCTAATGAACCATCAAACCTCTTTTGAAAGACAGTCCAGCCATGGCCATCAAAAAAGTCACACCAGACAGGAAATGGCTGCATTTTTTGAGGAAGAGGGTCAATAGAATATACACCAGAGACCCGCTCTCCGCTTTCATAAAGCTGTTGGCAATCTAAAAAATATGAAGCTGTGCTGCAGTACATTAAAATATCTTCTGATGATTTAACACTGTCTCTGATAACATGGTTTTTTAAGATGAAAATACACAAAACTTTAGTATATTTTATAAAAAAGTATCGGTATTTTTGTATCAATTGCGATTGTTTGTGATGTTTCAGATAATCTGATTGCCAGGATGTTTCAAGATTAAATTTGAAAAAACCTGATTGCGGTTTAAGAGCTCAAAAGAGAAATATGAGGGAAGTGATGTCATTAGTAGTTATAGTTGTTATAAGCAAATACGCTCAAGTTGCACTGACACACACCTCTGTATTATCAGTACGCTCACAGTTATAGACGTCATTATTGCACTTTCATTTGATCTGAGCGTTTTAACCGCCATCAAGTTTTTAGTATTTTGTTCTTGAGACTTTCTAGCAACCAGATCACCTCAAAAATGAAAACATTTGCACATGATAGAAAAATACCAGTCGATACCCTCTGATGAAATGTACTAATATTTTGTGTTAAGTAACTTTTATTTATATCCTAAAAACGACTTGCTATATAAAAATTTGATGATAAAAGAGGTCAGGCGAGTCTACCTGAGCTATTATATATTCCATTTTTATATTATTAGTCATAAAACCTGTCTTTAAATCTTTACCAAGGCAAGAGCCCAACCGTCTGTATAAAGCATTGACCTAAAATTGGAAAAATATTGCATATAGCTGACTTTGAACTGGTAAAATTTGGCTTCACAGCTTGACACTTGTGCTATTCACCCGCCTTCAAGGATCTCAGAATATTTGTGCACACAGTTATTCTCTGTGTTTTATTGGCACACCTTATAACCTCTCTCAACACAGTAGACTACCAAAGTATTAGTAATCTATAACAGGTAGTGGAAGACTGATAGTGCAATATATTCCCAAATAATTATTTTTTTATGTTTTATAATACGTAGCTAGTGTAACAGATTTTTTGTATGGTACACTGCTATTAGTTGTTAATTTAAGTATTGTTGAACATTGTATGTACCTTTGAAAATAAATGAGAACTTAGCCTTCTGCAAGCTGAAACAGCACATAGTTTCTGTGTGCAATGTGCTCGCCCATATAAATTGTCGATATAAGCTCCTATTTGCTGATATTCGTTAACAAATTTTCTTATTTGCTGACAAATTACTGGTTTTGCTGTAAGATGGGCTGAACTTTTATTCATTTAGAAAAGTTTAGCTGACTGCATATGTCTAAAGTAACTGGGGCTTGAAAAGAATCTCAGCAAATTTAGAATTGCCCGCTGGTACATAAAATTCTGCTAAAAATTGTCAAAATCAGTCAAAATTGATTGTTAGGCCATTCTACAAGTCTTTAGTCATTTTATTCCCAAATGAAACAGAATATAGGCATATAATCTTGATCAGTATGCATCTCAAAGTTTGTCGGTCGTCTCTTCATTTATGACTATCGAAATCTAGCAATCACTGCGTTTCCATGACCTGCATAATTCGCAAACTAGAGCCAATCCGCAAGTTATCCGCGTCATGGAAACGGCATAAATCCGCAAGCTATCCGCATAAATTCGCAAGCTAAGCGAGTTTTGCGATCCGCAAAACTTTATCGAATCCATCGTGCTTGCGAATCATGGAAACTGTTCTTGCGCATTGATGCGCATTAGATTATCGTTGGCTATTACATTAAAAACATTTTCACGCTTCAGTCGTTTTTATTTCGATTTCAGCAGTCTCAATGCGCCAACGTTCCGAACGATCGCTGCTAAGCTAAGCGTGGCAAGACTGCTCAGCTATTTATAGAGTCATTAATTAGGCTAATACTTGACCTATGGGGTCAAGTACTGGTGTTAAATCCACATCGCCAGGTGTTCATTGAAACACTCCATTGCAAAGTAACTCAACTTGCGGATCATACGAATTATGTGAATCATACGGATTATGCGAGTCATGGAAACATAGTGATTAAAGAATCCGAACATTTGATCTCAAAACCTTTCGTTTACAAGGCACCAAGCTAACTCGTGAAACTAAACCAGATGCAATGAATTCATTGGTCGATATGATTCATTATCTGAGTTGAAGTAGGCATAGCGACTCTGCGTTATGCACAACCTCAATAAAGCATGCGCGCTCTCACAGCTTTTATTATGTGAGCAATACGTATACTAGCTTATTCAAATCAGCTAATTGCAACTACATTACCTGCTACTGTTTATAAGCTGCTTTTTAATACCCGTGCAACGCGGAGCATTTGACTAGTCTTTACTATAATAAAAGCAGTCAATATAGTCAAACAGACAACAATCAACAGTCGATGATCGATGGTCAACAGTTAATGGTCATGTATAATAATCACTCAAGCATGGTACTACTTGAGCTTACAACATTGCAAACAATCAATACAGTAAACTTACTAAATGAAATCAAAATTTAAACTGGCTTTAACAAAATTTGGTTCATAACCACTGTATCATAAGCTTCCATTACCTTTTGGTACGCTCGATGAAACCTCGATAGGCTTTTTCTCTGTACCCTTCTGTGATTCTCTTAGACGACATTTTTTTAGAGTTTCCATTAGATTGTCATAAACGGTCTTCATCACCTCTAAAGACATCGCTGTATCATCAGAAACTTGTCGCTTTGACCTGACAAGATCAGGACATTCATTTTGTAGAAAGCGGTGGATGACAAAGACTTGCTGACGGTAAACGAATAATTCTTGCGCTTGATCAGCTGGACCAATAATGTCAGTGTTTGTTGCTGATATTAAAAATAAAAGCGCCAGTGGGAAAGAGAAATGTGCCATGATGAAAGCGCGCAGCATGAAATGCCAGACATGTTGGACTATTGAGTTTTATACGGTTAGCAAGCAAGCACTACCCATTCGTAGCCTTGGTGATTCAACTACCAATGTTTATGTGAGTGCTAGTTAGAATATTGGTCACTTCTATTTGAATTTTATCCTTAATTCGACTTTGGAAAAAGGCTTGAATTGGCTGTTTACCAAGGAATTCTTTATAGCTTCAGAATTCACCAATTTATACCTACTTGCTATGAAAAGTCAAAGACCGATATTGTAAATAATTTATGCATGAAATATTTAGGTACGTAGGCTACATGGGCAACAAACTTTTTATCATGCCATGTTCCATGTCCAATGAGACTTGAGAATCACCATAGCTGTGACCAAATTTGGAAATGCTTATGAGAACTGAGACAGGTGGGTGTTATCACTTATCAGCACCAACCTAAAAGCATTGTGGCTGTTTAAATAATTATTGTTTCAACATAAACTAATCTTGCTATCTTTAAACAGAAATAGATCAGAGTTGCAAATATCTTGCTGATGTAAAACCTTTCAAAGTCACAATGCCCTGATTAAGAAACATTTTTCTAGTAACAACTAATCTATAGTAATTATACAATTGAGTACAAATATATAAACGCCTAAGTTTAAATTTTCAAGCATACTACTATTATAGTATTTATACATGCTATAAACATTAATGTATTAATTGTTTCTGCACCCCTGTTAAACTAAATAGAGCGATAAAATCTATCCAAATTTGGGTCTCCTACCAGAAATTTGAGCGTTCGAGCAGTTTCCTCAATATTTTACTACTAGCTCCAATAGTGCGTTGTATTTTTGCCGACATTCTGGCAACAAACCTTTGATTCGTAGAGGTGATCACACCAAATACTTTAATGAATATGGGAGTTGTAGCAGTTTTCATAAGCTAGTATTTTTCAAGCTCCTCTTCAAGTGAGAGATATTTCTCCACATTTTCCTTATTTTTAGCTCTGTTGTAGCCATTAGATACCACTATACCTATTACGGTAGCTCTTTTGCAAAGTTTGTAAGAGTATCTACTAGTGACCGTGCAGTCCTATAAGTTTGATTCCTACCAGCTGCTTGCTTTTTAGCTGTCTCTGAACAAGAATGTTGCTTTTATAACATTTATGATTTATATGATGAGTGCAAAAACTATAGCCTACAATGTGGGACAATTTCCTGCCAAGAACGTCTATGCTGCCTGTAGCTGAACCAGGGGAGGGCAGTGATAAAAGAGCTATTGTTTCAAAATTGATGAAATGAACTCAGCCCGATACTATATACATAATCGGGAATACCGAGAATATACATGTATATATATATGTATATATATAGATATACATATATATTCTCAAATACACTAGTATTTTAGAATTACACTAGTATTTTAGTATTCTTAAATACACTAATATTTTAGTTAATATATATATATATATATATATATATCTATATACATATATATATATATATATATATATATATATATATATATATATATATATATATGTATAAGCCTCTTGACGCAGCCAAACCTTTTAGTTTTATAAAAACAGCTTTTCAAAGTTGCCCTTTGTATTAATTTGGCTGCTAGGCTATCTATCTATGAGCGTGGATAGATAGGAGGCGCACCTAAGTTTTAAAATCGAACATTCTGATCAGGCTCCTGGATACGATTATTACTTCAGTCATGTAGTCAATACTGACCAGCAATGTATCCAATCAGCTTTAACCTGCGTACGTGATGCGCACGGCAATCTGTTTTAAAGTCAACTTTCCCAAGAAAGGTAAAGAAATGTTGATGCTTCGGTGCTACTTTGGCATAAGATCTAATGTCATATGTAACCTACACGGGCGCAGCCAGAGGTCGACCGTGTTACCCACCCATCGAACAGGTGACCTGGGTCATATGAAAGGAAGCAAGCTGGTACAGATGTCATAATATTAATTATTTCTCGACCTGAAATAGCTACATATATCGATTGATGGTTCTTCAACATATATATATATATATATATATATATATATATATATATATATATATATATATATGCAACTATGTATATATATATGTATATATATACACTATATTTTTATATAGTACAGGTATAATACAGATACATGTATTACACGTATACATGACAAGTATTATACGTGTATTAACATATACATGTATAATACTTAGACATGTATATGTTATATTTTTACGTCATATATGTTATTAAATGTAAGATACATGTATATATGATATATATTTTCTCTGATTTATGTAGAGAACAAATCTATCTCTAGAAAAATGCATAAATATAAAATATAAATATAGATTAAGTTTTGTTTCTTTAAATGTAATTGAAAAATAGTTTTCAATTTAAAAAAGTCACATTTTTATTGACCTTCTGAAATGTATTGCAAGTAAAAACTATGGTTTGACCATTTATTCAAAAAAGAGTTTTGATTCACTATGTAGCAATTAGAAAAGGGGGCAAGGAATAGGTCATAAACCCACACCAGACCATGTTTATCGCTTCAATCGGCACCAGTTGACGTTTATGATGATACAGGTGTTGACGGCTCATCATAGATTGTAAATTGGCATGGTCACTCATAATGGCCATTTACAAAAAACAAGCTGCTGTAAAAGAATAAATTACGTGCCTTTCTGATTTAACAGCCACGCAGTTTGCTTTTATACCATATCAGATGCAGCCAGGCTCTTTCCTGGTGAGACCATAAAATAGGATGATGTGTTGTAGACCAATTACATTTAGTCATGGTGACGCATGATATCTCCTGTTCTAAAGCTGAATAAGCAGATGTTAAGAACAGCAGGAATTTTATCTATTTCATTATCTAAAAACCTACAAACCTATCGTGTACACTTTTCTACATTTCACAGATTTCGTATTTCTCACTTAGCCTTCCATCAATTGATTACATCTACTCATCCAATCTATTGATCACATATAACACAGCCCTTTCTTGATAGCTTTACCAATTTTACCTTCCTCTGCATTGGGTCATAAGCTGGTCATGTTGCTAGGTGCTAGTGGTATAAAATTTTAGTCAGCTAACTTCTGACAAACAAGTAATCTTAATTAAATCAAGTCTCAAGCAACACCTTGATTCACTCGAATTGTCATCGCGTATGTTTTCATCTAAATTTCATCTAAATTAAATTAAATAAATTAACCAATTGCTAACCGAAGAACCGCCAACATGGCTAGCTATGCTACCGCTCATGTGGGTCTTCATTGCACCTTTTTCTTTTATTTCTTGCTGTCACGTAGTAATTTTCAATGAAATTTTAAAAAAAAGAAGGAAGACAACTACCGTAAATTGCCAGTGGCTTTACAAGAATGCTCATCAACTCATTTGTATGTGAGTAAATTATTTGTACTGGCTACCAGTTGAAATTCATTTGATGAGTTCATAATTTTATACATCTGGTCATATCAACTGATTCTGCTGACCTCTTCAAGTGACTAATCTTACACTCATATGTTGATAATAATTAAATTATTATGATTATTAATTGAGTTCTTGTTATTATTATAATTATAACTATAATTTATTAATAATTATACTATCTCAAAAACTGTATTGCCAATAGTAACTTTAACAATGCTATGTTTTGCAAAAGTATAAAATTATAAAAGAAAATTGAAGTTCCAGGAAGCAAAATATCAAAAGAGTAAAATAGCAATTATTTTAGATTTTATGCTAAAACTACACAATTTGTGTATCAAATGTAATAATACTAAATAGAATTATTACATAAAAGAGTTTATATTTACTTAATAATTCTAGTTTCTACTGACTCTCATAACTGTCTCTGTTAACTCGAGTGAGAATTCAATCCATCGTATTCCTTGAACGTCATTTGTACCATACTTCCCATTAAGGTTAGACATGTAACAGTCGTTGTACCACCAAGCACCTGCAAGACATGTTACACTACACCAAGCACCTGCAAGACATGTTATAGTACAATTAGGTAGTTGATCGACCAAATTTTACAAATTTTATGCTTAATTATCAGACTAATCTAAGCTGAGGTAATTACCTCAACAAAAGTC
Organism: Watersipora subatra; assembly: GCF_963576615.1. Classification (NCBI taxonomy): domain Eukaryota; kingdom Metazoa; phylum Bryozoa; class Gymnolaemata; order Cheilostomatida; family Watersiporidae; genus Watersipora; species Watersipora subatra. The sequence goes on from NC_088712.1 coordinate 8,235,083, forward strand.
AAAATTTTATTAGAAGGAAAAACATTTTGAGCTTTCCAAAACATATTTGAATTATTCTTAAACAAGTTTAGAGACACAAATTTGATGGTTTATTGGTATAAGTGCTTGTTGTTATTCTCATAAAAAAAGAGCAAGCAGTTGATACAAAATATTTTATAATTGTGCTTTAAATTGTTTGGAGCAATTTCAAGTAAGGTATGTAGCAAAACATTATTTGCATAAACTTTTTAAAAAAATTCTATAATTTGAAATTATGAAATTTTTGTATTAAATAAATTTTTAATGAGTTTGTTAAAAGCTGTATGACAAGAAAAAAACACACTCCGACCTATGGGTTGGTATTACATCAGCAACTCAGAGATAGAACTTATAACTTGAGGCGCTCTTGAAATTAATAGCTCCGTATGTTCTCAGGGAACATTTCATTTTCAAAGACTAATACACTAGATGCAAAGTTATGTAAGAATGTTCATTTGACCAGTATAAAACATAAGTTATTACCGGGTACGACATCAATTATTCAAAATAGAGGTCTGCAATATATGTATTGTATTGTATGTATATGTACAATGTATTATTTTGTGTCATGTAGTTATAGTCCAATTATGAAATAATCATAGCATTTATTTGCTTATCACAATTCTGATCTCTAATTAAAATAGTTTGAAAGAGTGCTCTAAAAGTTTTTATTAAAAGGCTGGTAGTTGATGGCTATGAAGAGTTTTCCATATATCACATACTTTACACTACCAGTTGTCTGTAATCATATACTTTACACCACCAGTTGTCTGTAATCATATACTTTACACCACCAGTTGTCTGTGATCATATACTTTACACCACCAGTTGTATGTAATCGCATACTTTACACAACCAATGTTATGTAATCACATACTTTACACCACCAGTTGTATGTAATCATATACTTTACACTACCAGTTGTATGTAGTCATATACTTTACACTACCAGCTGTATGTAATCACATACTTTACACTACTAGTTGTATGCAGTCACAGTCTTAACACCACCAGTTGCATGTAGTCATATACTTTACACCACCAGCTGTATGTAATCACATACTTTACACTACCAGTTGTATGTAGTCACAGTCTCAACACCACCAGTTGTATGTAGTCATATACTTTACACCCCTAGCTGTATGTAATCACATACTTTACACTACCAGCTATATGTAATCACATACTTTACACTACAAGCTTTATGTAATCACATACTTTACACTATCAGTTGTATGTAGTCACAGTCTTAACACCACCAGTTGTCTGTAATCATATACTTTACACCACCAGTTGCATGTAATCACATACTTTACACAACCAGTTGTCTGTAATCATATACTTTACACTACCAGCTGTATGAAATCACGTACTTAACACCACCAGTTGTCTGTAATCATATACTTTACACCACCAGCTGCATGTAATCATATACTTTACACTACCAGTTGTATGTAATCACATACTTAACACCACCGGTTGTATGTAATCACATACTTTACACCACCGGCTGTATGTAATCACATTCTTTACACCACCAGTTGCACGCAATCACATTTTATTGTGTTCACTATTCAGTATGAACAGTGTATAAATAGTTATAAATTTTAAAAGCTTCTGCTTACCATGATACTTTACTGCGCAGTTGCTGGCGTAGACATCATTGTCTTTGTCTTTAGTAGAGAATGCCATGCCATTATGGTTAGAGAGCCCTAAGCTGGGTAATGTTCCATTGTAGTCTGCATCGTCGACCTAACAAATATTGCTTCAATGTGTAAATAGGTAGTAGCTCTAAATAGTTGATCAAACACATGCTTACAACATTGCTTTGTTTACCATTTTAACTATTCATGTTGTCACCTATTCCTGCCTCATCCAAATATTTTCTGTCTTCACCCATTTACAGATGGAGCAACATTCTTGTGTTTTTGCTCAATTACGCATAGTGGGTATAGTGACAACATTATTATTGCTGAGGGAGTCATCTTGTAAGGCTGCCTATGATTGGTCCATTGCATTTACATCCATTAATAACATCGGATATGGTGACTTTCGAAAAAATGATAATTTAGAAGGTTATCATGGTAAATATTCGGGTTAAATGTTTATGTTCACCATAAACTACCAACTGTTCGCAGTCATAAAACTGAAATAACTTTCACTCAATACGAAAGTCCCTTTTTTATTGTAGTTCTTTGCGCTAAAGTTAGTATTTTTTGTTCTCTGATTGTGGTTTAAGCCTTGCAAGGAAAAATGCTTACTAAAGCATCATCATCTATATATATGTTTCTCAAAGTATGTGTCTCCCTCCAGCTATAGCTATTAAAATCTTGAAATTCAAATTACAAATTCTTATAGATTTGAACTCACAATGAATGCATTGACCAGTTTCTTATCTGGAACTTCTACCACTGAGCTGCAATGGCATATTAATCACTGTTGTGAAAAAAACATTTTTTTATTCTTTATTTTTATATTTTTTTAACATTTTTATTTTAGCAATGCACCCCACGTTACGATGCCTCTGTTAAGAAACATTTTTTGTGAGGTTCAGTTACTATATCTGGGATCAAGGCCAATTCCTTTTACACGGAGAATAATACAGTCAAACACGAATAAATCCCCTAGGGATTGCTTGAACACATTGTTCGCTCAAACGGATTAGTTCGGTTCGTTCCCACGCAATGACAAATTGCTTCAAATAACTCGAACGTAGCATCATTAACTCGAACAGATTTTTGCCCAACGGCTATCGAGACGATTGTTATCACTTTAGAATATCACTTTATTAAAAGCCATAGAGATAAACATCTACTTTTAGTGGCTCTTAGGCACCATTATTACTACCATTGGCAAAATATTTTCAATAACAACTTTTCTAAAGGTCTGTAAAAGGTCAAGTTTTACCAAACATCCGCTTTGCGAAGGCCCTCGAAAACAAAGAAAATCATGGAAACCTTTAAATAAACTCAAAGTACAATCGGCAAAATTGATCTTGATTAAAACGCTCAAAAGAAAAAGATCTCTTTTATCTGAACTTTTTAACCGCAATCAAGTTTTGCCGATTTTAATCTGAAAACGCCCTGGCAGTCACGTACAACAAACAGATCTCAAGTGATAGAAAAATATCTATACTCTCTGATAAATTTTTTAATACTTTACATGAGAGGCCCTTTACCTTCCAACAAACAATCTAAGATTTGATTTATATATAATTTGTATATGTACACGTATCTACCGATAAATACGTGCTAGTGACAGTAGCTTGAGCGCTTTGATAACTCGAACACTTTTGCTCGATTCCGTGAAGTTTGAGTTATCCGCGTTTGACTGGATTATCTCCGTAGGAAGAGCCTCGACATTCTGTCTGCATTTAGTCAGACAAAGACAGTACGCCATTTCATTTTTACATTTGCACACGTATTGAGAGGTAGAAGTATCGTCGTATTCAAGGTCTTGATAGATAGCTTCTGGTGGAACAGTAACCTTTTTTATACACACGCACTTCAATGCAAGAATTGTTATTATTATCCAAAATATTCAGGACTTTGGTTTTGTTTGCTCAGTTCGTACTAATTGTATCATTACTGAATGATCTTTTATTGTTATCGTGATAAAAAATACTTAATATAGCTTACAGATTATTTCACATTTACCTCTAAACCCTTTAAAAGTTTTTTAATTTTTGATTTATTTATTTGACAAATACACAAAATATTCTCTTCTTTATATAAAGTTTGAAAGTTATAGTTGTTTGACCAATTTTTAAAACTTCACCGTAATTTATATTCTCTCTCAGAATTTATTTCAGCTACTTAGAACACTTTTCTCAGGATATGTAGTTTGAAAGTTAGAATGGCAAGTGTTCTATATGTTAAAGAATAGAGAAAGCATAATATTATTATGCTTTATTATTCATCTTGAGGTGTTGACTGATGTTCTAAAAAAAGAATTAAGGAGATTGACCAACCAGAAGCTGAGATATAGCCAGCTAAACATAGGTCTACCAAAAACATAAGTGTTTTGGTAATCAACAATATATGACGTATGAAATCGACTTGTGTGCCATTGGTCAATTAAGCCAACTAATGCGCTCTCCTATAACAATCATGCGTTTTAATTGGTTTAATCCCTGGAAGTATAGAACAATCAAATTGGGCCTAACAATCATTGCTCTGAGAATTCCGAACCAGTCCCTCTGACATGTAGATTAGTTTTAGCATAAAATGATTACACGCATCTAGTTATTTCGCAACATTTCGCTATCTTGCTAGTTCAGCTCAGTTTTGTTGTTCTCCCACTTAGCTTCAGTATTCAGACTCATCTTTAGCGCTGTTCAGATTTTTTTTAACTATAGCTAATAAATGGAATCAATTAAATCAATCTCGGTTATCATTTGGAATTTTCTACAAATTATATTAGTTGCATCATTTATTCTATATGCAGTTATATTATTATTTTGTATAATATGCATTATGATTATTATATTAATCATAAAAAATAATCATAGATAAGATAATAAATCATAAGAAAAATCAAATCAAAAGTTATCGTTTTCTTTTCTTACAGCAAGAGCAGCACGGTCAAGTTATTTTTTTTAAGATTATGGCTGTAGTGAACTTACAGTCTGTTAATAGTGACGATAATCATGAAAATCAACTGAATGCTGCAGTAGATACACAGTAGAAAAATGATGAATGAACAAAAAGCCACATTCCTATTTCTTAATCTAAACAAACTGCATATCGCGGATGTCGCATATAGACTATACACGCGCCGTTCGTTGAACAGAGGATCTTCGGAGCATATTCGTGGAGATCGAGTTAAATTTTGAAGCACAATATTCAAAATCTGCTCTTCTGTTTTGAAAAATCATGGCGAGGGGTTGTGGGCAAATGCCTTTACCACACAATGTTTGCTTGATTTTTCTGAGAAACCAGAGATAGTAAGTAAAGTATTTACTATCGCGAAAAGTGTTTCACATCTCGTAGCCAAAACAATCATTATACGTAACGGCGGTAAGGGTGCGCAACTCCGGCACATGATCATTAAGTCGATTTCATACGTCACAGTTCTCAGGATTTTCGAAGGGTTTTCCTCTGATTCTTTATTAGGTAGACCTATGTTTGGCTGCCTATATCTCAGCTTCTAGTGGGTCAATCTCCTTAATTCTTTGTGTAGAACATCAGTCAACACCCCAAGATAACTAATAAAGCATAATAATATTATGCTTTCTCTATTCTTTAGATAAAAATAATTTTCTGTTCAAAAACTTGTTTATTCCTCGGGTAACGTCGGGTAGTACAGTTAGTATTACATATTACCACATTATTATTACTGATAAAGATATAATAATCACTTTCACTAGTACCATTGTTCAATAAAAATCACCAAAAATTCTTAGTAAAACTTTGTCGGAGTAATGTGTCTGACATGAATATTCACTGTTATTAATTCAACATGTTCAGGATCTTTATTTGGTTTTCTCAGTTTGTTTAAATTGTATTATTACCAAATCATGCTTTATTGTAATCGTAGAAAACCAGACCAAATATAGCTATTACTTGCTAATTATTTCACATTCACGTCTAAACCCCTTTATGGTTGTTTTGTTTTTTCAATTTATTTGACCTACGCAAAACATTTTCCTCATGATATGAAGTTTGAAAGTTACAGTTGTTTGACAAAATTTGAAAACCTTTGCAGTTGTTTTTATTTTCTATTATATTATTTCAATTAACGCTTTTCTCATGATATATAGTTAGAAAATTAGAATGGCAAATGTTGTTATATGTTAAATGCCAATAAAGTTTCTGCCTAAAGACTTCTCTATTAACTGGGCAACGCCGGGTTGTACAGCTAGTACATACATTATGTGAAAAAAATCAAATTAACATTTTTCTTGTACAACTTCATTTGGAAATTATGTGACATACCGCAGTGTAGAAACAAAATAAATGTAAATAAATTAATTATTCGAAATGAATTATTTTAAAAAATGCTACTTAATAATGAATCAACTCACCCCGTTAGCCTGAAGCAGCCTCAAAAACTCACTTGCAAAAAGGATAAATTTAAAAATATGATATTGTAATAGAGGCATAAAATTTAGCCGCAATAAAAACATTCTAATTTTATCAAGGGAATGAATATTTAAAGAATTATTATGTAAGAAATTTTGAAAAATTATTCTCAACAATGCCGAGTGGAAATTTTAAAAAACTTAAAAATAAACCTGCACAATACTCTACTAGGTTTTATCAAAAGGTATTTGAATTTTCCTACTATTTGTGATTGTTTATTATGTTTGAAGTGTTTTGACTCCCAAAATCTTTCAATATAAAAATCGACTAAACTTCATCTTAGTTAAAACGCTCAGAAAAAATTCATGCAAAATGACATCATGAGTTGCTGTCGTTGCTATAGTTGATACCAGCTATTGTGTTCAAATTGCAGCGTTAGGTGTGTCTATTCAGTCAGTCTCTTTGCCACTATAGACATCATAATAATTGCACTTTTCCAAGTTTTGCTGATGTTAATCTTGAAACATCGTGACCTTCAGACCATTTCAAACATCAAAAAAATTGCTAATGATAGAAATTATACCCATACTTTTGATTAAATTAAAATTAAATTATAATTTTTGATAAAATCTACTAAATTTTAGTGCAAGTTTATTATAAAGCCAAATGGATCGAGAATCCATATTTATATATTTTACATTTTTGTCAAAATTTAATTTTTTTATAAGAAAACTTAAGAGTTGTCTTAAAATATGTAAGACTTACAGTCAGGGTGTAGTTGGCTGTCTTATTACTGATAGAAAATCTTTGCCAAGTACCAGACTTGGTAGGGCCGTCAGAATCCTTTCCGTAGATGTTCAGTAGTTGGTTTGATCTGGTCAGAAGATGAATCTTGTCAAGTCCTGCAGAACATAAACACACTATAGATGTACTTTTGCTTTATGTGATGTTATTAAATTGGCCAATATTTCTTTGAAAGTGCATTTCTTTGTATTACAAGCAAGTACAAAAATTTTTCAACTAACGATTCTTTCCGGTAGTGGATGGATGATGAAAATCAATGGAGCTAAAAATGCTATAAAAAATTAAATACAGTAGACGCTCCTACAACATAAATAATTTATTCCAGAAGGCATTTACGTTTTAGGGAATTCACGTCATTAGAACAATAAAATATAAGTAAATTGCTTAATCCATTCCAATAAATTTCTAAAATCCCTCCTTTTGATCTTCCGGCAGGAACAAATAGACTTAGTTTTTTCAGTTTAAAGACTGTACAATAAATGCAGTATTCTTGTTTTGTATCAAAAAGTTTTTAAATTTTACTTGTCAATTTCTCTTGATTTATTGTTCATGAATACAGTACTTTTACAATAAGTTAAGGTGTCAGTATACCCAAAAATCTATTTTGGCTCAAAAAGGACATAGATGGCTAAAATTTTGCATCCAAATCATAGCATCTAAAGTGCTTTAACACAAAATATATTTCTAGCAATGCTGTACTTCACAAAAGTATAAATTTAAAAATATTGGTTTCATATCATCACTCATTCATCATAGTTGTCTCTGGACACCTGTTGACTAAACCTATTGATCATTGATTGAACAGCTTACCATATTTTATTAATTTATTGCTTTTGTTTGTGCGTATGCATCAACTATGGCCAATTCTACAGCAATTATAAACATACACACGTGTTTTAGGTTTTCCTTCATTATTACTGCATGTATGTACATGTACAAGAGTGTGTTTATAGTTTTTAATCGAGTTCAGAACAAATTGGGTAACCAATCATGCAACAAATGTCTCTATTGACAAAAATCCAAGTTGTCAAAAGATTTCTAGAGCAAGATAACTTTGTAAATAATGATACTACTGTATTTTTTTAACCGATTTCCTGGAAAAACTGCCAAAAATTTTCATTATTTAGCTTCTATTAATTTAAAATTTTATGATTTTGTTTTAAAATGCTGTTAATATCAAAAAGATTTTGCACAATTTTTCTTTAAATAAATCGGTACCTGTCATTGGGATAGCCTATATGCATAATGCTTTTTTTTTACAATTTAATAAAAAACTGCCAGCAGCTATAAATCCTAGGAAATATTGATGCAAAATAGCCTTTATTCCTAGCTTGGTTTACACATCTCCAGAGCAAAGCTCACATACCTATTACCGTGTACATTATGTGTTTAAATAATATCCCACATATCCTTTAATGAGCTCAGCCCAACTTACCTAGCCAATACTCCTTAGACACATTCCCAAATCCTGACTGATAATCTTCCCAGCTGAGGTAAAAGTCTAATGAACCATCAAACCTCTTTTGAAAGACAGTCCAGCCATGGCCATCAAAAAAGTCACACCAGACAGGAAATGGCAGCATTTCTTGAGGAACAGGGTCAATAGTGAATACACCAGAGACCTGCTCTCCACTTTCATAAAACTCCTGACAATCTAAAAAATAAAAAGTTGTGCTGCCATACATTATAATATCTTCTGATCATTCAACACTGTCTATGATGACATTGCTTTCAAAAATGAACATACCACAAATTTTAGTATACTTTATGAGAAAGTATGAAACGTTATCTATCATATGCGGTTGTTTGTGATGTTTGAGGTGATCTGATTGCCAGGATGATTCAAGATTAAATTAGACAAAACCTGATTGCAGTTTAAAAGCTCCAAAGAGAAATACCAGAGAAATGATGTCACTAGTAGTTATAGTTGTTTTCCGCAAATACACTCAACTTGCACTGTTACACACCTCTATTTTGTAAATCTATTTACAGATATAGATGTCATCATTGCATTTTCAGATCTGAGCTTGTGATTTGAGCGTTTCAACCGCGATCAAGTTTCGTGGATTGTAATCTTGAGAGATCCTGGCAGCCAGATCACCTCAGACATGAAAACATTCGCAAATGATAGAAAAATACCGATACGTCTTTATAAAATCTACTGAAATTTTGTATAAATTAGTAAAAAATGTTATCCTAAGAATAACATGCGCTACAAAATTTTGAGGATAAAAAAGGTCAGGCGAGTCTATCTGAGCTATTATATATTTCATTCACATATTATTTGCCATAAAACTCTTTTTTAGTTTTTCCTATGCTAAGAGCCCATCCACCTGTATGAAGCATTGACCTTAATTTAGAAAAGGATTGCACATCGCTGACTTTGAACTTGTAATATTTGGCTTCACAGCCAGACACTTGTGCTATTGATCAGTCTTTAAGCATCGCAGAATATTTGTGCACACAGTTATTCTCTGTGCTCTATTGACACACCTAATGACCTCTCTCAACAAACTAGACTACCAGAGTATTAGTAATTTATAGCATGTAGTAGAAAACTAATAGTATAATATATTCCGAATTAATTTTCTGTTCTATCATTTTTTATAACACAGTGTAAGAGTGTAAGAGATTATATTTAGGACATTCTGCCATTATTTCTTAATTTAAATATTTTTCAAAATTGTAGGTGTTTTTGAGAATAAATGGAAACTTAGTCCTCAGCACGCTAAAATAGCACTTATTATCTTTTTTAATATGTTTTTTATAATAATATATGATTAATTCAAAGCATTTCAACATGAGCAAAAACAAAAGACTATTACATTGTCTAGATTTTTTTCTAATAGATTTCCATAATTTTTTGAAGTGATTTTGTCATGATAAAATGCTTATGTTGACTAGCAGTCTGCTCGTACACTAGTTGCTTTTCCGAAAGTAAATTGAGTTTGCTCATGAACAGTAATATGTTTTATATGAGTTATATCTCATGTAAAACAGCCAACGTAGTCGATGCAGTCGACGCAGCCAACAGTTATGTACAACGTAGCCAATGCATTCAGTATGTATAATAATCACTCAGGCATGGTGCTACTTAAGCTTCCAACATTAGAGACAAACAATACAGCAAACTTACTAAATGAAACCAAAATTTAAACTGGCTTTAACAAAATTTGGTTCATAATCACTGTATCATAAGCTTCCATTATCTTTAGGTACACTTGATGAAACTTTAAAAGGCTTTTTCTCTGCACCTTTCTGTGACTCTCTTAGACGACATTTCCTTAGAGTCTCCATTAGATTGTCATAAACGACCTTCGTGACCTCTAAAGACATTGCTGTATCATCAGCAACTTGTCGCTTCGACCTAAGCAGGTCAGGACATTCATTTTGTAGAAGGCGGTGGATGGCAAAGATATGCTGTCGATAAACGAACGATTCCTGCGCTTGATTGGCTGGACCAACATTGTCAGCAATTGTTGCTGGTATTAAAACTAAAAGCGCCAGTAGGAAAGAGAAACGTGCCATGATGAAAGTGAGCAGCATGAAATGACAGACATGTTGAACTATTAAGTTTTATACGGTTAGCCAGCAAGCACCACCCATCTGTAGCCTTAGGGGTTCAACTACCGATGTTTATTCATCCGCTATTTAGAATATTGGTTATTTTTATCTAAGTTTTATCTTTAACTAAATTTTGGACAACGAGTTGTATTAGCTCTTCACCATTGGATTATTTATAGCTTCAGAACTCACCAATTTATACCTATTTGCTATGACAAGGCAAAAACGAGTATCGTCAGCAATTTATGCATGAAATATTTAGGTACATAGGCTACATGGCTGACCAACTTTTCATCACGCCATATTCCATGTCCAATTAGACTTGAGAATCACCATAGCTATGGCCAAATTTGGAAGTGTTTATGAAAACTGAGACAGGCGTGTGAGTTATCACTTATTATTACCAAACTAGAAGCGTTGTGGCTGTTTAAATATTCTTGTGTCAACATGAACTAATCTTGTTCTCTTTAAACAGAAATAGATTAGAGTTGCAAATATCTTGCTGAGGTAAAATCTTTCAAGGTCGCAATGCACTGATTCAGCAACTTTTCTTTAGTAACAAATAGTCTATAGTAATTACTAGCAAAATGCTTGGCGTTGCACGGGTATTAAAAACAGCTTATACACAATGAGAGGTAATGTATTTGCCTGCCACTGGCTAATAGCCTAGCACATTGCCAATGGCTAATTTGAGTAAGCTTACTGATGAGAGCAAACTACTTGCTCTCACGATTGAGCACGCATAAAATTACGCTACCGCTTTCCATGAAGTTGCGTCATCTCGTTGTGTCATAACGGAGATCGGTAGCATAATTGCACCTATATAACAAATATAATATAATATAATGAATCGATCAAGCTTGTGTGGCTTAATTGGTAATGGATTGAACTTTCGACCGGGTGGGTCAGAGATTAAGTCTTCTGCGATACCGATTCTTTATTCCAAGATTTTAATAGCTATAGCTGGACAAAAAAGCATACCAACTTTGAGAAATATATTTATTCTTTTATATAGATGTATAGATACATTAGAGTACAAATATATAAATTTAAATATTTAAACATACCACTATAGTATTTATACATGCTATAGACATTTAAGTATCAATCGTTTCTGGACCCATGTTGAACCACATAGGATGATAATATCTACCGAAGGTTGAATCTCCTACCAGAAACTTGAGCTCTTGAGCAGTTCCCTCAAGATTTTACTAGTTCCAATAGTGTGTTGTATTTTTGCCAGTAATTAAGCAAGAAACATTTAATTTGCAGGCGTTACCACACATAATACTCCAATTACTACGGGTATTGCAGTTGTTATTATATACAACCATTTTTCAAGCTCTTCTCCAAGTGAGAGATATTTCTCCACATTTTTCTTTTTGCTGTGTATGTTGTAGTCATTTGATACCACTACACCTTCTATGGTAGCTCTTTTGCAAAGTTGGTAGAAGCATCGACTAGTGATCGCACAGTCCTAAATTTGATCCCCAGCAGCTGCTTGCTTTTTTGCCGCCTCTGAACAAAAATGTTGCTTTTATAACATTAATGACTTCTATGATGAGTGCAAAAACTATACCATGTGGGACATTTGCATGTCAAGAAAGTCTATTCTGCCTGTAGCTGAACCAGGACAGTGATATAAGACTACTGGTTCAAAATTAATGAAACGAACTTAGCCCGTTATATATAAATATACGTATATATAGACAGTATATATATATATGAATATATACATCTGTATATATATTTCTAAAAGTATTTGTGTGGATATATCTGTGTGTCATTCCGGCTATAGATCTTAAAATAGCTAGATCTAACACTGTTGACCATTACGTTGATCGTTACGTTATTGATTGTTGAGGTGGCCCAAAATGCGAGTATTGTTTTAGTGAAGATCTAACATTCCAGGTGAGTTACTAAAATTCCTTAGGTAATTATTACTCAAGTAATGGCAGACATTCGGCTACATATACATGTATCTATATATATATATTTATCAAAGTATGTCGTATGCGTGTACGCATTCCGGCTATAGCTATTAATAGAATAGCGTAGCTATACAATGCTGAAGCAACTTCATGGCGTACCATCATTAGAAGACTAGCGCTTATTAGCAAGCTTGCTGAAATTTTCCATTGGCCTTGTGCCAGGCTAATAGCAAGTGACAAGCGACTTTCATTACTTATCATTTTTTATAAGTTGATTTTTAACACTATTTTCCATTGGCATTGTACCAGGCTAATAGCAAGTGGTAGGCAACTCTCATCACTTCTTATTGCTTATAAGCTGATCTTTGATACCCGCACAACGCCGGGAGGTACAGCTAGTATAGATATATATGTATAAATACATAGATATATATATTTTACCATGAGCTGTTTGCATTAGATAATCAGTGTGGGTTTTTATGTCAGTTTGTACGACATTACGATGATAACACTGAAATGAATTAGAATCATGTAATTGTACACCAAATCATTTTTTTGCAATCGTAGCAAAACAAACTTTAGTTTGCCATTACTTGCTAATTTTTTACCAGTTCCATTTGAACATCTTTACAGTTGTTTTATTTTTCCCTTAATTTAGTTGAATTACACAAAACACTTTTCCCATGTTATTTTAAATATTATTTACTGACATATATATCATCTATGACATCTACTGTCATCCCTTTAGCTGCAGCATGTTTTGTTAAACCGTTTTTCATTTATGTCAAAGTATCGGACCAAGTTGAACCAAGAGTTACTAATAAAGAGTTTAAAAGTTTAAAAAAAACCACAGCTTGCGCAGAGAAAATGGACTTCATACCGTGTTTCTAAAGAGCATTATCATTGTTCATCAAAACAATCTGAAGCCTTCATGACAGATTGTAAACCACATAATGAAGAAATCTTAATACAAAGGATTGGATTAAGACCTTTGTAACTTTGAATCAGAGTATAGTTCTGGTGATTGTAACGATCGATCTATTCTGGCACACGCTATTAACACCATGGCAACCGCTAAAGAAACGACTGAAGATTTGTTATTGATGTAACTTTATAAGTATTAGTAAAGTTATTGTAAGTATTTTTATAATTATTATAACAATATTAGTCATTATTAGTACCAGGTTGTGGAAACTTCTATTGATCACAATCTATTAGAATTTGTAAAGGTCAAAGAATGTCAAAGCGGTTGTCAAATAGAAGTGGTATTTCAATTACAGGTGCCGTTCAAATAGGGTTTTTACGGTATTTCTCTGCTCAAACCACAAATGCCCAGGGCAAAGACAAGCTACTGTAGGCGCAAACCTGCAAATGCCCAGGGCGCAAACAGGCTCAGCGCACATCTGCAGATGCCCAGGGCACTAAAATACTCATCGCCTGACTCATCCATGGGGAAATCATTCAGTGCACTGTAGCCAATGGGTATGTTCGCCTGAATTCTCAAAATTCTGAAGCTCACACAAGGTTCAACTAAGATGCCTCACCAAAGCGGACAAAAAACCAGCTTCATTGTCTGCAGAAAGCATGATTGACAAGATGTATAATGGCCCATCCAAAAGGAAACGGCATAGAGTTATTACAACAAGGACGATTGACTCGGGCCAGCTCCACAAATGTGTGCCCGAAATGCAAGCTTTGCCAACAAGCAATGTCTAATACATGTAAAAGGTTGTAAAAACTGCCAACAGAGCCTTTAAAATATGCCACAGGTATGGTAGGTACTCCATAGCATGTATAAAAAATGAGGCCTTTTTCGTTGAAATGATATCAGAATATATTTAGCGTATTGACGCTGGATTTCTTTACACATCGGGCTGTCAGACAAATTAGTTTAACATAAATTGACTGAATATTTAGATTTATATGAGTTCCAGAACTCGACAAAACTAAGAAAATTAGTTTCAACTTGCAGACATAGCCGCCCATTTCAAAGTAAATTTGAGCAAGAATTCACGAAACTACACCGATTGGATTTATCTAAGAGCAGTTGTTGTTAAAAGTTAGTAAAAGAAAACACAGCAGCTTACAAATTCTTGACTATTTCAAGTTCTACATTATGTTTGTTCCGTACGTGTTTCTCAACACAGACACCTTTTGCTTGCTTTAGCTGATGATACTTTCCCCCTACTCAAATTCTCAGCTCACGGCACACAATAGAGTCCTCATCCAATCGGAATGCTCGCTGGCCTCCAAATTAATTGTGTTGTCAGGGGATAAAGGGGAGGCGTTCATGAGTTCAAAGATCATCCATTTGTAGTCAATAGTCAAACTGACCAGCAATGCATCCAATCAGCTGAAATCTGCGTACGTGATGTGCACGGCAATCTGTTTTAAAGCCTACTTTTCCAAAAAAGATAAAGAAATTTTGATGCTTCGGTGCTACTTTGGCCTGAAATCTAACATCATAAGTAACCTACACCGGTGCAGCCAGAGGTCTATCGTGTTACCCGCACTCATCCCTCAAGCATACTGCGTGACCCACCCATCAAACAGGTGACCTGGTCATATAAACGAAAGCAAACATATGTCATACAATTCAATTCTTCTACGACTTGAAATAGTTACTGCTGATTAATAGTACTTAAACATATACAGTCAAACATGGATAACTCGTCCACGGATAGCTCGAACACATGGTTAATTCGAACGGTTTCTTTGGTCCGTTCCCACGTAATGATAAATTGCTATAGATAACTCGAACTCAACACTGTTAATTCGAACTGTTTTTTTTGCCCAACGGCTACCGAAACGGTTATCGCTTTAGAAAATCACTTTATTCAAAGCCATAGAGGTAAGCCTCATCTTTTCGTAATTCATAAGCGTTGTTATTACCTCCATCGGCAAAATATTTTATTCAACGACTTTTCTAAAGGTTTGGTCAAATTTGATTTATACTGCTATACGATGAATAGCACGGGCTTGCCGGGTCACACGCACAAGGATTTTCGCCACGCACATACAAAACAAAAACAGCATGTTGTTTTGTATGTGCGTGGCGAAAATCCTTGAGTGCGTGACCCGGCTAGCCCGTGACGAATAGTTTTCCGACGTTGATTCCGTGTTGAATCAACGTCAGAATGTTGAATGTGTAAAACGTTTTAAAAATGGTTGTAATTAAACGTATACGTTGTCTTAGCTAAAAAAACTATTCATCGTTTGACCTAAACACAGAATACGTATGTACATTCAATAAGTATCCATTCAAAAAGCATGAGTGATATACAATGTACCGTAAAACTTTTAATTGAACTGCCTCGGAGTGTTGCTCTTAACGAATCCTAGTTAAAGTAAGGTAATCTTTGCATAAACTTCAAGAAAAATCGGCAAAATTGATTGTGGGTAAAACGCTCAAAAGAAAAAGATGTCTTTTCTTTTGAGCATTTCAACAACGATCAAGTTTTGTCAATGTCAATCTAAAAAACGTCCTGGCAATAACATCACCTCAAACAAACCAATCTCAAGTGATAGAAAAATCTCTATACTTTTTGATAAAAACGTTTTAAACTTTACATTAGAAGCGTTTAATTTGAAACAAGCCATTTGTGCCTTTGATTTATATTATAGTTTGCATATGTACATGTATCTACTAATAAATAAGTAAATACATGGACTTGTGACAGTGCTCTGATAACTTGAACGCTCTGATAATTCGAACACTTTTGCTCGGTCCCGTGAAGTTCGAGTTATCCATGTTTGATTGTATATGTAATATTTTTACAGTACATGCATAACACTTATGCATGTATATATTACATTCTTATGTCATATATGTTATTATATGTAAGATATTTACAATATTTTATATATTTACTCTAGTTATGTTATATAGAGAATAAATGTACCAAAATGTCTGTATGTCTGTGAAAGAGGGAAAATACAGAGGTAGTATCATGCTTAAGTGCTGCCGGGAGGTAGGTCCCATGCTAATGCGCTGCTGGGAGGTAGGTCTCATGCTAATGTGCTGCTGGGAGGTAGGTCTCATGACAAAATGCCACTGGGAGGTAGGTTTTATGCTAATGTGTTGTTGAGATGTAGATCTCATGCTAAACTGCGGCTGAGAGCTAGGTTTCATGCTAAAGTGTTTCTGAGAGGTAGGTCCCATGCTAAAGTGCAGCAGACCTCGCACTGAAATAACATTAGAGTTTCTACAGAAAAACTGATGAGGATACAGGTAGCGCTTAACCCTTTGGCTGGATAAAAGCCCGGCAAAAACACCCGAAAGTCGATGTGATTTATTTTTCAAAATTCAATAAAATCGATATTTTATGAATACGCATAGCTCAAATCTTAAATTTATTTCTATGAACAAAATCTTTTGTACATAAACATTCATCTACATATCTACTACTACAAAAATACAACCATGTGCAATTGTTCCTGTATGAAATGCTTAGAAGCATTTCTTTCGGTAGAGTCAAACGCTATAACGTAGCCGTGCGAGCTACTATAACGATCGTTTTTCTCTGTATATTCCAAGTATATTAAAAGTCCAAAAGGTTTACAGCACTTCTATCATCTGAATTATTTTTAATCAGAATTATTTTTATTCTGATCAGACAAAAAATCACTAATGATCGCAGGATCTAATAATCTTTTATTTTGCAGTTTTGAAAGTTGAGCCGATGTTGACTGGTTTTTCCAACTTTTGTTCTTTTCAGAGGCGCGATTTCTTTAGCTTTTAGCACCTAGCAACGCCTCTCAAATAATCATTTCATATTGTAAATCACCGACTAATATCTTGTTGATGATATTTAAAACTTACTAGCGTTCAAATCCTTTGTTTAACGTTACTAGGCAACAGCTTTATAAGCGTCTATCAAAAGCGACATAAATGTCGTTTCCCCACGCAACCGATACACGACATTTTGGTCGTTTTCCCAGCCAAAAGATTAAAAAGAGATATATTTCCGACAGACTGCCTTTAGACTTGTAGTTAACAACCCTACTTGACATACAGTGCATACATTCTACCTGTTTACAGACTCACAGATCTCATTGTAACTGTTAATGTTGCCTTGCTATAAAAGAAAATTGAAGAACACCTCACAATCATACTGACGCGCAACAAATGTAACAAAAGTATTTACTAATGCTAGGACAAGAGATGCTGATGAATTCGCACGCTAGACAAGTGTTTCTTTGAAAGAAAACTATGGCTAATTGAATCACTTTTCAGACATAAGTCCGTTGAGATAGTAACTAAAATTGTTATGCTGATATCTGAATTCATACTCCTTGCTTAGTGTTCTTTACACGTTTGACTCTCAGTAACCATATGCAAATATAACAACTTCAGAACATTTTAAATAACTCTAAAGATGTTTAAATATTCAAACTATAAGCACTGGTGATGCAAACGTCAAAAGACTCCAGATAAGATATTTCCTTTATTACTTGCGTAAAACGTATAAAAAGGTGGTAGCTTTTACGGGTGGCTTTGATAAATGACAGTGGGTGAATATTTAGGTACAGCCATGTACCAAATGAGTCAGCTTTATCTAGCAAGACTTTCTTTGACTCTATACTTGCAATGCCATAGACAAGTGATTGTGATATTTGCAAAGATTAGAAAAGCAAGAAAGAGAAGACGTCGATGGTGTACTGGCATGGAAATAGTGATTGGCAAGCAATGCATTTACCAACAAACAGCTCTACTATGAATATCATCACCGGAATACAAGTTGTCTTCTCTCTAATTACCGATCAGCAAAAGGAACAATGCTTCATGAAGATATATTATTCCAAAGAGTAGTCTTAAAAATAATATGAACAGCAATTGTTTTAGTAAAGTTAAGAGAGTGATTGGTTAGGTCTTGTACCAATATATTACGCCAACTGAATACTTTCCTATAAAAAAGTTTAAGAATATCAGCAAGGAGTTGTCTGCAGACGGATTGTGGGTTATAATTTTCTTTTTCCCGTGACCGTGTATCAGGTACCATCATAAGCTGGCTCTGTGTAAGGCCTTGATACCGAAGACTGTCTTGTGCGCCCAGGATCATAAGATTGGTCCGTTCGGGGGCTAGGAGATGCCTCCCCGGAGGCGGTAGGAGAATTGATAGCACCGCTGTATTGTCTACTGTAAAAGGGATAAATAATGGAGAATTGAGTGGAGAAGGTAAGGTGCGGTCACCCGTCATATTGGGCGTATACCGTACTTTTCGGACGATAAACCGCACCCCCATATAAGCTGCATCTGCTTTATTTTCCAAAAAACGATAATAAAACAATACATAGGCCGCACCTTTGTATAGACCGCGGAACTCAGAACGGTGCTTTTTAACGCGGCAGCAACTTTCCAGTTTCAAACAGAACAGTGTCTAATGGCACTGTTTCGTATTAACCGACACCTTTTAACCTAGTGTCTAACAGAACAGTACCGTTAGGCATTGTTTCGTATTTTCTTTCACTGTTAGAAATGCACTAACCGGAGATTCTGGTTAATGCGCCCTAGCGGTGAAAGAAAAAGCCAAAGAATAGCAGCACCCTTATATAAGCCGCATGGCTCAAATCATCAGAAAAGGTAGCGGCTAATAGCCCGAAAAGTACAGTAATCAGGACCGATACACTACACTAAAAGTGAAAACCTACAAAATAGATACTAAGAAATTCGTACTTGATAAAATCAAGTTTTCATTGTTTGTTAGGATTTTCCTTTTTTTTCTCAAGTTCATTAGATGATTTCGAGGATTGAGAGTCTTTAAGAGGCGCGATGCAAGGTGACACGACAACTTTGCACGTTTACAATTCATAAAACATAACAGAAAACAACGAACTGCGGCGACTGCTATCACAATGATACCTGTGAAGACATCTTACTGTGCAAATGGGTGAAAAAGATTTATTTATTTTAATCATTTATTTATTTTCTTTAATTCTAAATTTTTAAATAATTTTTCCGGCATAGCACAGAAGCCGCAAAAACTGAAATGCGAAGTAACAAGCACAAGTAGTCCCATTAAAGCTAGATAAAACTGAATTTTGCTAAACTTATAAATTCTGATCCTAACTAAAAGGGTTTCTCTTCCAACTTCAAAAGCAAGTTCAATGCAACAGCTCTCTGAACTACCATTACCTACTACAGTAATACTTCAACTTACGAGTGCTCCAACGGGCGAGAAACTTGAGATACGAGCCAACTTTCAAGCAAGTATTAGCAGTAACATACGAGCAATGTTTGAGATACGAGCACGTGAGTCAGTTGCCAAGTATGCCGGAGGTGTTTTATGAGAACAGCATCACTCTGTATTTTTCAACTACACAGGTTATACTTTTGTACCGTGTTTTTTGTGCACAATTTTCAGTGCAGAATTATGTGAATTAAAAGTACGGTGCGTAGACCGAAAGTTTGCCAGTAAAATGAAAGATAATGGAAAGAAAAAGCAAATGATAACAATTGATATTAAACGGAAAATTATTGTAAAATATGCGAAATGTGTATGCGTGATTGATCTAGCTCAGCAATATGACAGAAATACATCTACAATTATCAAACCGAAGGGTTATATTCGGGGCATTTAGTTTGCAAAAGGACTAACTATAGTTTCTAAACAACGCAGCGATCTTCACGACCGCTGATGGAGAGACTGCTCAGGCATTGGATAAAAGATAAACAATTGGCCGGTGACAGCGTAACTGAAACGATGTTTCAATAAAGGCGAAAAGGCCGGTGGTTAAATAGCGAAAAGGCCTATGTGAAAAGGCCGGTGCTATCTATAAAAATAGACTTTTGGACAAGTTGGCTAGTGGTCGTGCATTACTCCTTTGTGACGACACCAGTGTTCGTCCTAATCGCAACACGTTGAAAGGGCGACAAAGGCAAACGTCCTCAGATAGGTTTATGTTAAAACGGCCGGCTACTCGTGAAAGCGAAAATAAGGAAAAATTGGCTAACCAGCGAGAAACTTCCAACTATGAACGCCGAAGAAATTTTAATTACATCAAGTTAAAAATGAAAGTTTGCTTTTAGGTTTGCTTTCAAGTTTGTTTTTCAAGACTTTGATAAAATCCAAAGTTATCAAATTCAACTGTTGTAATGAAGGATAACACTTATATCTCCCTCCCTGGCAAATGCTAGCGTTAGCCGCTACTGTATGTAGTTAATTTTACATTTTAATTAATCAAATTTCCTTGCATTATTTTTTATTTGTTGCTTTTTGAAAGCATGTGGTATATTAGGACAATAACCAACATGTTTTTTCTGTTACAATATCTTGTTTTGAGTGTTTTATTTGCATTTTTTAGGGTAAAGAAACCAATCAATCTATTTTTAATTGTTCTATATATAAATAAATTGCACCAACATGCGAGTAAATTGACATACGAGCTCAGTCTCGGAACGCATTAAGCTTGTAAGTCGAAGTATGACTGTACTTGCTGTGTAATGCATTCTACTGTGCCATCAGTACTAATATGTAAAGGAGAAGACAACTAGGAATACTCAGGACATAATAGCCTCCAAAACACAACTAATTTACAAGACGACGAGCTACTCACTTTGAGCTGCTGATAGATGATTGTGAACCATATTTAGTGCTGAGGTCCTCTTCGCTGTCATAACGACGGGGATTGTCAAAGAAATAATGCTGTTGATAGCTCAGGTCATCAAAGCTGTTCTATAAGCAATAGCATACATATTTATTTACTAAATACTAAAAACTAAATGAATTTATTTTACTACAAATATCAAACATCTATTATTGCCCCTTAAGTTGGCAGTCCTGAGCGCCATCAGATATGTGTAATAACTATGTGCACAATTATTCTTGGCTGTTACAAGGCTGTTGAGTGGCACAGAGGGTAGCGTTGTTGGATGATAATCTGAATACTCGAGTTCGATTCCTGACTATTGCAATCTTTCTTCCTAACGCTTTTTGTCTGACTTTGAGCAGACGAATGGATACAGCTCTTATTATAGTAAAGACTAATCAAATGCACAGCAGTGCAGGGGTATTAAAAACAGCTTATAAACAGCGACAGGTAATGTAATTGTATGCCACGCCATTAGCCTAGCACATTGCCAATGACTAAGTTGAGTAAGCTAGTACATGTGTCTGAGTGGAACATACAAAATTATAGCCAATCGTGTAAACATTGTTTTATATGAAGCTTCACTTCCGGTGGCCGCGTGCATTCAGAAAATTACTACAACTAACTTTGTTTAAAGTTTACCATAAAAATGAAATATCTCAACACAAATCTAGTTTCGTAACAAGCAAATTTACAGAATGATTTTTTGACATTGCCTAAACCAAAATGTATGTAAATTTCGCTATCAAGCTCACCAGGAAGAGTTGAAAACTTCGATAAACTTAAAGGTCGACTTGCAACAAAATCACATTACAGTTATTTGGGATCAAAAGATTCAACATGTCTTACTCTGCTGTGTTGTAGGTGCAAAATATATGGAAATGTGAGTACAAGCTCTTGAAAGCTCAAAAAAGAACAGTTAATTGCGGCCATAACGACAACGCAGTAGGTTGGAATCCCTCTCAAAACAGCTCAAATTTCCCGTAGTTCAAAGCGATGCACTTCTGTTTACACTTTCATTCAACCTTTTTCATCAAAATATTTTCGAGGTTAAGGTTGAATGAAATCGCGTTAAAAAACTATACGATAATATCGCTCTGTTCAACCAATTGAGTTGGTCTAACTCAAGTTGTTTTATGTGGCAAGTTTAAAAAGTTGAAGATAATTAATTAATGGCTTACAAAATAAAAAGCACATAGCGTTGATTTGCATTTCCTAAACATACTAAATGCCTTTAGTGCAAACTAGAAGCAATAACGATTCTTGTAAAAACACGACTCATAAATCAACGACTTATGCTAGCGTGGCATAGAGTAGTTAGACACCAACGCTGACTTCTCATTTTTGAGGTTAGCACAATTTGAGCTAAAAATAGTCCAATGCAGACTGTATGATTGGCTGATCCTGCCAGCCTTCTTACCTCCTGTATGCTTGATGGCTTCTGAACTCTGAAAAATACAATGACGATGATGGTTGGCAGAATTTCCCAAAGAAAGAGCGCAGCGAAGTATACAGCATACGTGTATCCAGTGTCAAGGTCGACCAAATCAGCCTGGAAAATACAACATAAGTGTATCCAGTGTCGAGGTCTACCAAATCAGCCTGGAAAATACAACATAAGTATAGCCAGTGTCCAGGTCTACCAAATCAGCCTGCATATGTCGCATATGAATGATAAAGAGTATAGTTCTACGAATGTTGTCTAACTAGTCAGTAATTAACACAGTAGACGCTCCTTCGATGCAAATAATCTATTCCGAGATCATTTATGTTACATGGCATTTACATTATACAAACAGTAAAATGCGTGCAACTTGGCTAATCCATTCTAAGATCATCCCAAAGTGATCCCATTTGAAAAAGAATTTTACTTAATTTAATGACTTCACAGTAGCTGTGGTTTACTGGTTTGAGTCTACAAGTTTTCCCTTCTTTTTTGTAGCTTACACTTTCTTTAGGGTTCAAGGTTATGGTAATTTTATGATAAGGGATGTTAATTTCAATGCCAATCAACAACATCTTTTTTGCTTCTTTCCACAGCCATGTTTGATTTTCGAAGAGAAAAGGAAAACAATATATTGTATGTGTTTATGCGTATGATACCCTGGACAGACCTATATGCCGTTTTTTTAGAAGTGCGACAAAAGAAAAAACTAAATTTTGAGGCTAACTATGGGAATTATTCGAATAAAATTATATACAAAATATTTATTACAATTTTAAAAATATCAGACATAGCCTGGGAGCCTACCTGGTCAGTTACATTGAGCCAGCCATAGCCAAAGTTGGGGATGAGTTTGGGAAGAGCCAAAGCTATGACATTGTAGAGAGTACGAGAAGCAAATATGAAGACAATGAATATACATGTAGCCCATGACTGCCAAAGGTTGGTTCCCTGCAACACATACACATTATTCAGCATACCAGAATGTACTAGAATGTTAACCAACATTTATAGGTAAGTTCACAACAATGCATTCATCGTAGTCTTAGCATAAGAACCTAATGATTCAAAGAAAGCTTGATACTATGGTAACACTGCAGGATAATCTGTGCAAGAAGGTTGCTTATTAAAGGTCACAAAAATGAAATGCATCTCACAGTAGTTCATGAGAATAACTGTCATGAAAAAAAGGGAAGATAACTCCAAAACAGATTTCTTGACAATGTGGCATATAGTGTACATGTAAACTCGGCTACAAAGTGTAACAGGGGTACAGTCTGAATGACCTCAATGTTGATGCTCTATCTTCCTGACAAGTTGTCTAGCATATCCAGCATAACAGTATCAGCTGTACCCAACTACTGAGTACACCAGACATGAAATACAGCTCTACCCAACAGCTCGGCATTGAAAGTGTTGCGCAAATAAAAGGATCCCAAGTGCTGCGCTTCCTACTGTTAAGGCTGGTCGTAGCTTGTACAGTTATAGCAATGTAGCGATAAAGTTTTGAAAACAAAGAAATGCACTTCGTACGGCTTTGACCTCTGAACGTACAGGTCTGCAGACATGCATACTAAATCAATAGGCCTCACGGTCACATTGCTATACAATAGATTAATACATCATACTTGTTACACCTGCCAATATTTCATGCCGATTGGTTAAAATGTACACGATTCATTTACCAGACTGAAAAAGGATGACGCAATCTTTATCCTAACATTAGCTCAAGTTATAATAATTCTCAACTTACTAGTTTAAGTTACTCAAATTCATTGAGTAAAGAAACTTGGACAAACAATAATCAAATTTTCTATGCAAAGACTATTTTATTACCCGAACAACGCCGGGAATTCATCTAGCAATAATAAATAACCTGAATCATAAAACACTTGATGATCTCTCACAGCACACTAGACTGACAGGATACTAGTTATAATCTAAAATCAATATCCTACCTCCCGACACGCTATGTCATAATCTACTATTAATTCACTCGACTTCTATATATGGGTGTGTCCATAAATAATAACTTGACATTTAGAGTTATGTGATGCCAACTACACATGCACATTTTCTCCAATTATAAAATTCTTTGAATTCTTTAATGCAGTACTTTCTTGGCTTTCAGATAATATAAATTTAGTGCTTTCAAAATAGCAGTTCTAGAGCTATGAAGTGCAACATGCGTAAATGATGGGAGATCACAATATGTCCCATCCCTTTGGTAGACAGGTTGAAAATTTCTTTATTTAATTCCTATATACAACATGAGCAGTCCTATGTGACAACACAATCATGCAACCAACCATATGCATGCACACTCGGAATGCGCATGTCCATATGCATGCACACACAAAATGCGCATGCGAGGATGCACATATGTACATGTAGGACACAAACCTTGAGCATTCACAAAGTAGATGCCGGCTATATTACATTTTATAAGTTCAAACTTTTATTATCATCAGGAGTTGTCATACCAATAGCTTATTCATGCTAGATCGATGCTGCAATCATACAATTCAGTGTGACAAGACAACTCAAATCACTCAAGATAACGCGGCCAATTTAGTTATTTATTGATCAAATAACCATGAGATGGATAATATTTAAATTCTTATGTAAAATTCTATAGGTATATATCATAAATTGTAAGAGGGATTACTGCTCAACATCAAAAGACTCCTAATTGTACACATTAGTCAAACAATAAAATCGGCATCCCTTCGATGAATGAAACCATTATGTTTTGAAATAGTTTCATTTCCCGAAGAATACTCGTAAGAACCATTTACGGAAACATGAGAGGACACTGAACATAGAGTATGGATGTCAGTCTATGGAAGGCAGGCTATAGAAAGCAGTCTATGGAATCTATGCCTTGAAAGGCTTGATATAGAAAGTAGGCTATGGAAGACAGGCTATGAAAAGCAGGCTATGAAAGGTAGGCTATGAAATGCAGGCCATGGAAGGCAGGCTATGGAAGGCATGCTATAATAGACAGGCTATGGAAGGTAGGCTATGAAGAGCAGGATATGCAAGGCAAGCTATAGAAGGCAGGCTGTGGAAGGTGGGCTGTGGAAGGCGGGCTGTGGAAGGCGGGATGTGGAAGGCGGGCTGTGGAAGGCATGCTATAGAAGACAGGCTATAAAAGGTAGGCTATAAAATGCATGATATGCAAGGCAAGCTATCGACGGCAGGCTATGAAAGGCAGGGTATAAAGGACAGAGTATAGAACACAGACCATGAAATGTAGGTTATGGAAGGTAGGTTATGGAAGGTAGGCTATGGAAGGTAGGCTATGGAAGGTAGGCTATGGAAGGTAGGCTATGGAAGATAGGCTATGGAAGGTAGGCTATGGAAGGTAGGCTATGGAAGGTAGGCTATGGAAGGTAGGCTATGGAAGATAGGCTATGGAAGGTAGGCTATGGAAGGTAGGCTATGGAAGGTAGGCTATGGAAGGTAGGCTATGGAAGATAGGCTATGGAAGGTAGGCTATGGAAGGTAGGCTATGGAAGGTAGGCTATGGAAGATAGGCTATGGAAGGTAGGCTATGGAAGGTAGGCTATGGAAGGTAGGCTATGGAAGGTAGGCTATGGAAGATAGGCTATGGAAGGTAGGCTATGGAAGGTAGGCTATGGAAGGTAGGCTATGGAAGGTAGGCTATGGAAATCATGCTATGAAAGGCAGGCTATGAAAGGCAGGGTATAAAGGGCAGAGTATAGAACACCGACTATGAAAAGTAGGCTATGGAAGGCAGACATGGAAGGCAGACATAGAAGGCATGCTATAAAAGACAGGCTATGGAAGGTAAGCTATGATAGGCAGGAAGTGAGATGGGAACATGGTCAACAACTTCCAATGCTAAAAACTAGCCTCAACTTAAAACTGAGCTAGAATGAGTTGTAATACAAAAATATCTGAAATGGATAACTGAGTGCGTTTAGGAATTTTCTCTCTTTTTAAAATAATGGTATAAACATCAAAAATTGATAGGGTTGACAAGTGCTGAGCAATTTTTAATACCTGAAAATTCATAAATTTAGAGATTTGTCACCGCATGTACCGCTTCTGATGATATGCAAATGCCTTATAATGCTACTCTTATAATTAGGGAAAGAAGATATATTTAACAAGAACATTCTTTGAGCATGCAATCAACATGTTTGTTATACTGCAAGCAGGCAGTTGTCTTACCCTACCGTTATCACGCCCTACCAGTATAGTACTCTACAAACATTAAATATAAACAAACTAGCTGTGCCACTCGGCATTGCCCGTGTAATAGAAGACCATTTGGACAGAAAATTGATTTGTATTTAACATATAACAACATTTGCCATTCTAACTTTCAAACTACATATCATGAGAAAAGTTTTTTGTCTTATAAACAATGAGAAGTAGCGAGAGTTGTGCTATTAGCAATGTGAGCGAACAGCTTCTCGTGACGTTATGCTATAACCCTTAGCAGTTAGGTTTTGCTCTAACTATAAAATATAACGCCTTATATTGGCTGGCCAGCAGTTCGACTTCCGTAGTCTCGTGGTCAAAGCGTCAGACTGTTGAACGACTTGATACGAAAGATCGAGTCCTCTTCGGTACGTAATATTTATCCAAGATTTTAAATCTATGCTGGATTTCCGAAGGAGACACGATAGACTGAGAAATACACGATTTTGAGATGTAGACGAATGCCTTTAAAAGGTTACTCGCTTCAAATTCAAAATGTTTCATCAGAATGTATATATATTTTTCTACCATTTGAGAGTTTGTATGTTGCTTTAGGTGATCTGACTGCCAGAATGTTTCAAGATTAAAATCAAAATACTTGATCACAGTTAAAACGCTCAAAAGAAAATGACTTCACACAAGTGTGACTTGCCATTTATTCTGTTCATTATGACATCAGCTATTGCAACCAAATTGCAGTGCTATGTGTCTTCATTGACATATGATATATTTTGTATTTGCTAATGATTAATGGAACAAAACTTCAAATACAGCCTCAGGTACATTGCTATGGATGTTGTAGATGATTTAAAAATAGGTTGGTTAGCATTTGTCCCATTGTTTTTCTCTAAATGCTGTGTAAACATATGAGTACCCAACGCCAACAAGACAGCATATTTATCACTTATACACAATATGCATGGCTATTGACTTGATCTTTGGGGAGGTCTGGGCACGGCTTTTTTCTTGGGCATTTTAACTGCGATCAGGTTTTATTGATTTTATTTTGGAAACATGCTGGTAGGCAGACCACCTCAAACAAACGAAATCTCAAATGATAGAAAGATATCTATGCTTTATGATAAAACCATTTAAAATTTGACGTACGCCAAACTTTAATTAAGCCATAAGCCAATTTTAACAACGCTGCCTAGAGAACAGAACGTACTGTAAACAAGTCTTTCTGCCCAAGCGGGCATACAAAGCTGCCTAGAGAACAGAACGTACTGTAAACAGGTCTTTCTGCCCAAGCAGGCATACAACGCTGCCTAGAGAACAGAACGTACTGTAAACAGGTCTTTCTGCCCAAGCAGGCATACAACGCTATGCTCCCTGATCATGACAAAGACTACAACAGCTCTCTTGCTATTATGAGAGGTATGCATACTTGTAGGGAGCATGAAAACCATTGATAATTGATAATAATTATCATATAATACATATATGATACGTTAATAATAATAATAAGAATATATATATATATATAATTATAATATGAGGATATGCTCCCTTACTTCGGTTTGGTTGAGCTTTCTGTGAGAGGTCCAGCACTATTAGCCATAGTGCAAAGCTCATCACTTATGTGATTTGAGCACTCTGGTGTCAGCACATTGACTTTCTTAAAGTCTGCGAGGCAACTTAGTTGTTTCATGGCAGGAAGTCAACTCTCATTGGCAATAGGATTTGTCTCCCTTGCCTGCTCTGAGCCGCACTGACGAGGCTTCAATAGCCGAAACCGTATTGTCTGTAGCATGAGTATATATTTAATTATATATATATATATAATATAAATTATTATTGTATTAACCAAATATTAATAATCATATATAATAAAAATATGATATATAATAATAAATATGATATACAATTATAAATATATATATAACTATATTATTATATATGATATGGCTACGTGTTAAGTAAAACAGTAAAAATTGTGAAATGCTATTTAAATGTTAATTTTCAGTTGTTCCAACTTATTTATAAATATACTCTTATATTCATAAAGTGTGACTTTTTCAGGAAACAAGCAGACTAGAACATTCCCTATGGTTTCATACTCAAGATGGAAACAGAAAATCTTTCAAGTAAAGTGAGTTTTGTTACTCGTAAATTTTTTTATCAAATGTTTCATGTTAGAGAAAGACGGTAGCAGCAATTACAAATAATGCAAAAGAAAACACCGCGCTGGCTATTCAAATTTAATCATTTTCCCCGCATCTTCATTCTTATTTCAATTTGAACAGTTCCGAATGTGTCGGTATGACCTCCTGTGTAGTAATTCTTATCTTTCAATCAAACACCAGCGTTAACCGCCTCATGCAAATGTCCATTAAAACAAATTGCAGGGTAAGTCAACGAGCGCACAACTCTAAATCCAGCTCATAGAAACAAACTGAACAGGAACATGTGATTCAAAGATGAGTCATACTTTCAGTAATCTCTTAAAGTATTTCCAAGCTTTGATTTCTTCCAATGGAAAGCTAAAAAAAGTTCTTCATGGCAAACGTGAATGAGATCGCAAATATTTTTTTCCGATGACAAAAGCAATCCTTAGGAGCCTAATGAATACCGTACAGGATGAATTTATTCGCGGAGTTATATTTCGCGGAAATTGTCTTTTCATGCATATTCGCGGATGAATTTATTCGCGGCTGAAAATTGCCACTCTCTAGGAAAAGTTAACTCTATTACGTCTAGCAATAGAGTTAACCTTACGCATGCGCGGCTGCGCGCATTGCGCGTTCCGTTTTCTGTTTAGCTTACAACTACGGGTGGATCGTACTAAGCTATAAATTCTTTGTTGCGTTCAGAAGTTTTCACGAATATTCACAGATTTGGAGGCCTTTGATGAACCAACAATTTGTGGTAAGTAATGAGTTTTTCACATTTACTTAATTAGTTGAATCTTACTTTGGTTCTTCGGTAAAACGCAATATTCATGTTTTCCATCCCTACCAATTCATTATTTGTTTTAGTGTGAGAGAGAGATTTTTCATCATACACGGAAGAACAATGATTGCAAGGGTGGTGTATGTCATTTTTAGAAGATCACGAATCATTCAGGGAAGTCTGGAAATTCAGATAGAAGTGACTGCAGCTACTTACTACTTACGAGGAGAATATATCTGATTTAAAAAAAAGAGCAAAAACGCCTTTACGAGCACAAATCTTTGGCCAGCCGGCAGAACTTTGCAATAGTAAGCTACGAGGAGAGTTCTGATGATAACTTCCTTACTAGCCATGTAGTAGCAAAAGAATCGTCTTTAACATCTACCCAAGACAGTAACAGCGATGTAGATATGCTATTACCAAAATAACTAGTCGGAGAGCGCCATTACACGCTAGTATTCACTTATCAAGAGTCTCAGTTTAATTTTTTTGCTCTAGACAACCGCAATATAGACTAAACTGTTTATATTTACTCCATTCATCGTTTGTAAAATTTTATTTGTACACTCAAGTTTGTAATAAATTATAATATATCTATACATGAAATAAAATATATGATTTAATCATGTTTGCTGCAGCGATATCAAGGAGTTGTTGTCAATGAAGGGGTCTAGGTTGACTGGTTGCTTCTCTGCCAATATTCCTGCCTTGATGAATATTACTACTTGTCTCTAGTTTTCGTAATCGGAGTAGGTTGTTTTATTCTCAATCTGCAGTAAACACAAAAAAGAAAAAAATCTTAACAAGTGTCAAGGAAGTACAAAAACAATAGCTGAAGTATTTAATGAAAGCGATCAGTTTTTAAGCAAAAGAATTAACTAATGCAGTTAATAATGGAAAAACGTATCTGCACAGCACATCAAATACATACCATAATGTCCAGATCAGAATCATGATCGTCCTCAACTTCGGTATTCGAGATTGATGGAGTTGATTTCAATGTATAAAGACTAGGAGAGCTTTTTTGCGATGATGAAGCCATGCCGAACTACTTGTAAAAACCTTGAATAATTTTGTAAAGTTTGTTGCAATGGCAATAAAACTCGGAACCCCGGCAATGATTTTAAAGAAGTTTTGGAACTCGGCTACGTTTAGTACTTCTGCCTAGTGGCTATTTTCGCTATGACGCCATTCTGCCTATCTTGTGACAACCTTGAATAATTTTGTAAATAAATGTGATGCATTGGCAATGGTGTTAGCTCAAAGCCTAGGCAATGATTTTAAAAATGTTTTGGAACTCACCTACGTTTAGTAGTTATATTAAAAACTAGCCTAGCGACTAGTTTTCAATTTGATGCAGTAGTTATTCTCCCTTGTGATAAAAAATAGAACTAATTATTCACGGAATTTAATAATTCGCGGAGTTGACTGCTCGCGAAATCGCGAATTTTTATATCCATCGGATATTTTCATCCTGTACGGTACAATGACCTTCACAATTGTTATTAGAAATAATGCTAGGTCACGCTAACTAGCAAATCTCTGACAATTAGTGGCCAACCGTCTGCGACACAGGCCACTGTTAATGATAAACTTACACAAAACTTTAGTAAGATGTTCTCAGAAAGTATCATTTGCATTCGGTTATGATGCTCAAAGTGATTAGACTGCTACGACACTTCAAGATTAAAATTGGCAAAACTTGATCACAGAAAAAGCGCTCAAATGAAAAATACTTGTAAAAATGTTATTACTAGATGCGCGGCTGCCGTCTCTCTCTCGTTACCGATATCAACTATTTTATTCAAGTTACAGCATCACGTGCCCCTATTTTGTCGGTCTCTGCCAAAGTGCAACTATAGATGTAATAATTGCACTTTCGCTTGAATCTTCGCGTTCAAAGAAGGCATTTCAATAAAACTATTATATTTTTGGAGTGGGTAGCTATACAAAAACAAAATTAAACCAAACTTAAGCTTGTTATTTTAGCTTTGTACTGATATTCTTTTCAATTGCATCATTCAATAGTGTAAGTTCAACTACAAAGTTCACTAAGTGAGCTGGGTAAACGACGGAGTTATTCTTACCATGAAGGTTACATTAATGATCGATATACTTGAAAGTGTTTCCTATGGTACCGACATAACGATGCTAATATAACTACTTTATTCAACGAATGACAATCGAGTATTTAAACAGTGACCAAAAATGATGAATAGCATGCGAGGACCAACAAAGTCATCTCATATTGTAAGATCAACTGTAAATACAACATTTATGATTTTTTCTAGAGATGGCAGCCTGCATACCTGGCGCATTAAGAAATGTTTCTCCGAATGGCACTGCGATGGCATCTAGCATTTTATGCATCACAAAGATTGCATGAAAACCAATTGACCAATCATGAGTCAGTGAACAGCTTGAGGCTGGTTCACACTATATTGCCATATGTTGGAGTTGTGCTTTCAGCGTTCATTGTTGATTATGCGAACCAGGAACCGATGGCATCAGTGAAGCAATGTGGATACATCGGGAAGGTTTGCAGCCGACAAATTTTCTCGATTTTTCGTCGAGCATTGACAGCAGCCTGTTCAATGTGAATTATTTCGGTGATATTAATTCGGGTAGCGGATCACGTGATTTATTTAATTTCGGTTATGATAGTTGCTGCGGGCCTAGTATTTGATTCGAGCACACAAACAATGAGTTTTCTTCTCGGAACATAAAAAGGAAAAAGATAACACTACGTCACGGAGTATTCGCTGAAGCAAACACGGATCAGTTAGTGATAGTGTGAACATGTTTATCATCGACGATCACCAAAGTATTGTGGCATCAACGTCGACATACGGCGATATAGTCTGAGCCAGCCTTTATGCGTACTACCCAAATGGATAGCACACTGCATGAACTGCGAATGCTGCAAGAATACCATAATTGGAGGCACAAGGGAGTGACAATTTAGTGGTGTACCAGGCATGTATGCCATCTTTTTATTTGTAATGCATTGTAGTCACTCCCCATGCTTAGCTATGCTTACGCTACCAAAGGTCTATAAGTAGTATATTGTACAGAGCGTTGACTCTTCAAGGCCACACAAAGACATATCATGGTTGCAGGGCGCTAATGAGATCAAGCAAATTCGGTAGTGGCAAACCCTTGGGCATGCATCACATGTGCTTCATATTGCTGCTAAGTCGTGATTGGTTTGCCTATTGTCAATACATTTTGAAACAAAATCCCAAACTAATCAAAGTTTCTGATTCAATGTCTAGCGAATCCAAGATTACTGAAACTAACATTTTATGAAAAGGAGAAAGTTATAAAAATGTATACTGAAAATATACATGTACATATGATATTATAAATCCAAGAAAAGCTATATGTAGAAATTTAAAGAACAAAAGCGTTATCGATGTTGAGACTTGGGATTTGCATTAAAGAGCCTTCATTGCAAGTGCTAGTAGTAGCTTTTTGCTACCTCTTACTTAGCCTGTGGTTTTAGTATTTTGCAGAAGTCACAGAATTTCATAAAAAGTATGTATACGACAATAATTGAATCATGATCATGACATATTGCTAGGCAGGTAGTCGAGGCAGCTATATCCAAGAGAGCACGAGTGGACTACTCATACAGTATGTTTTCATGATGCGTATGATTCACAAATTTGAGCCCATCTGCAAGTTAACCGCATCATACAAACGGCATAAATCCACACGCTAAGCGAGTTTTGCGATTCACAAAACTTTATCGAATCCATCATGCTTGCGAATAATGGAAACAGCACTTGCGAATGATGTGCTTTAAAATACCGCGCCAGCTATTCAATTTTAGAGTTTCAATACTTCTGTTGTCCTTTCTCGATCGAGTTTCACGCGTTTGTGTCGCTAACACATGCGTCATCAATTATTAACTTATAGCATACGATTCTTACTTTTTTTCAACAAGGCGCTGCGGTCAATATGCGTCATGCGAAATGCGAATGTTCATAAAAACACTTAATTTGCACGATAACGCATCTTGTGCACAACTCCAAATCTGAAAGATATGCGTGATGCGCATCATGGAAACACAATGTTTGCTTATTGCCACATCAGCTCATTTGAGAGAGCACAACTACTTAAAGAAAGGTGTAACCTAATGGTGCCATAATGAATGGATAATTTGACCAAACATGCAGAAACCTTTTGGAATTCCGTATAAAAAAATTTGGATAAAATATTGAGACACTGAAAATTGACCAGAAGTCAGACAATTTAGCAGCCATGCATGCCACCCTCTGCCCTTCTCTACCACTCTGCCACATTTACCAGTAATTGTACAGATAATAAAACACACTTGAAGATCCCTAACGATGCATTGGACTGGATGAGTTAATACCACAACAACCAAAGAATTCAGTGGTTAATAGTTCTGATTTAAGGAAAACTATTGATTCTGAATGAATGGCACAGGAAGTGGTACGGGCTTGTAGATGTGCTTCTCTTTGGCATAAACTAAAAATGACTTCGAGTTTTTTGCGCAACCAAAACGGGTGTGAGATTAAGGCTAAGGATGTGAGCTACGGAGAAAAATAGAATTTGTTTCTTAAGAATGAAATCTTAACAACAAAATGCCAAATAAATCTGAATTCAAAAACATCCAACGATGAAAAGTACAAGCATCTGGCAGCTGTATGTGTCTATTACCCAGTTGTCTATTATGCGTATCATGAGTGTTATGGTGTGATCATCATGAGTAATTACTAACTGCACAATTAGTTGGGAATACAGCAAGGTGGTGGAGCAGCGCGGATGGAAATGTGCATGGAGTTAAGCCAAGTGTCTGAGTTTGAATCCTGGGAGACGCAATCTTTTTTTCCGAACAGCCAGCAATTTGACGGATTTGACGGACGGACATCGTTGTTATCATAGTAAAGATTTGTCAGTGAAATGAAAATGATGAGGTCAACATACAGTAGTTGTCTATGGTCACTAAACTAGCATTAGTTCCAATATAAGATTTCATATTCAGTACAATATATATATCTATACCTCAATGTTTGTCGTTTGGCTGTACAGTTATAACGACAAAGTTATAGCAATAAAGTTATAACAATGCTGTATTTGAACTCTCGACATTCATATCGCAAATCTACTAACAAACACACATATCCACAAGGCTAGGCTGTTCTGATCATTCCCATCATTTCTCACCATACCGTGTATATCTTTTTTGGGATTGTGCTAAATGTGCTCATTTTATTATTAATTAAATCACTTTTTGCGTTTGTTATTTTTTGTGTTTGTTAATTTTTTCAAATATTTTTAGAAGCTAATTTTTTACCATCACCTACTTTTTTAATTTGTAATTTTCAAACTGGCGTTTCAATTTCAAATGTGCTGTTACACTTATATTTCCGATTGTGGTAAATCTGTAAAAGCTGAATGCTTTTCACCCGGGCACTTGTATTCTCTGAAGTGGGAACTGCTTCGAAGTTCTTGTTCTATTCGGTCAAACAAAGTACCAGACAAAGACAGTCTAACATCTCATTTTTACATTTATACCAGTATCGAGAGATACCAGAATCGTCATTTTCAATGTTTAGACAGATAGCTTCTGCTGCAACAGTAACCTTTTTTACACAAACACTTATATGAACTTATTGTTTATTTTTTCGCTTAATTTATTTTCTCATGATAAGTTTAAAATTTGGAATGGTAAAAATGTATACGTTAAATAAAAATAGGTTTTCCATGCAAATATTTTTTTATTACCCGGACAACGCCTGGGCATTCACCTAGTATATACTTAAACAGACGGAGCAAGGTTTGCAGGGCTAGCTAACATTAAATTATCCATTGACAGCTCAATGGAACGCTCCATGATTTATAACAATATGTGGCGCATGACATACTCATAGATAACGAATAAGTTGATGCTACTAGTTATAGTGAGTGTAAACATGACACATACATGTAACAAGATACACAGTGTAGGAACAATGACCTTGACCCGCTATTATCTTTACAAAAGATAGCTTTGTCAAATGATAAGAACCGTAGTATCGTAGTGACGGATATGAATAACATAGTTGGTTTGCTACCCTTTGTTATATGTCAGGAAAACACAAAAGATAAATTTTATGTTTTCTTCAAACAAGGAAAGATGTACTAAACAAGGAATAAAGGAAGCAAA
Source organism: Watersipora subatra (assembly GCF_963576615.1). Lineage (NCBI taxonomy): Eukaryota > Metazoa > Bryozoa > Gymnolaemata > Cheilostomatida > Watersiporidae > Watersipora > Watersipora subatra. The sequence goes on from NC_088712.1 coordinate 8,270,759, forward strand.
TTAATAGGGAATTGTGGGACACCAGACTAAAGTCAGATGAACAGATACGGTATGTTTCCATGACGCGTATGATTCATAAATCTGAGCCAATCTGCAAGTTAACCGCATCATGGAAATGACATAAATCCGCAAGCTAAGCGAGTTTTGTGATGCGCAATACTATCGAATCCATCATGCTTGCGGATCATGGAAACAGCACTTGCAAATGATGCGCATTAAAATACTGCGCTAGCTATATTAACTTTTAAACAAATTAAATACTTCCATCGTCCTTTTTCGATTGAGTTACACGTGCTTTCGTCGCTAACTGTACGTCGCTAACTGCGTTGCAAATTATAAACTCACAGCTAACAATCCTTACTTTTTTATCAAGGCGCCAGAGTAAACCCGAATCATGTGAATGTCCATGAAACACTTAATTCGCAAGGTAACACAACTTACACACAAATCCAAATCCGCCTGATACGCTGGAAACATAGCAATTCCCTTATAGTTAAGGGTGATCTCCCTATTGCCAGGTACACTTGCATTATATTACACATTACTACTATATTTTACTTGTGTCCGCATTTAAAATGATCCCATTTGCTTTTTAGGAGTTGCGCTCTCGTGCCTATTATTTTAAATCCGTTTCTTTATAATACCAATTTTACAGGGAACTAGCATCAGGAGACAGAATATGTATGATGAAAGGACTTGTTGCATTTCCGCTAGCACATAAGCAGAATTTTAAAGTCACTCATCTGTCGATTATGACATAAGTACGGAGGGGGATGTATGCATTCGCTAAGGCCAGTTGATACCCTAGTCTTTGGGGGGTAGAGATGAAATGTAGATAAGGACCAGCACTCAGCATTAATGATGAACTATTAGACTAAATAATTCATCCATCAGCCAATCTCTGCGCCGCAAAGCGGTGGTTATCACCCAACCTCCCGCAACCTTTTCACTATTCACACAAGAGTTGCTGATTCCATTGTATGCCTTATCAAATTGAATACTTAAAATAAACTTATAAATAATGAACTATTATTTATATTAAAGTTAGCATTCAAGATTACGATGTCATTCTTATCTTTGTTCACGATCTTTAACATTATGGGACTGAGGGATTGACCAATAACGAAGCTCCTAGCCTAGGTTCCTCTACGTGGAAATACTTGTTGCTACTTTTGGTCTTTAAAATGATTCAAACAAAATACAATATGGTCTTGTAAGAATATTTTTTCCCAGAAGATTATCCTAACATAGGAAGCAGCATTGCAGCCAATTAACATCATTATGGGTTTGACTGTAGTTAACGCATGTTAGAAAGACAAAGTCTGGAAAGCCTTAAAACACAGCCCGTATATCGTTGGAAGACATGTATAGCCTGCCGCCTAGCGTAAAAGCTTTTCTCATTAATGAAAAAGTCCAACAAAGCTAAACAATGGTACGATGAATAGAGAATACTCCAGAATCGATGCAAACAGCTAACAAAGTGTAGCCTAAAGGGTAAATTTTTCTATGTTTTACGCATGAATGCTGTTTCCTGTTTAAACCACTTTCACATGAGAGTTATTCATGTGCATGCACACATGGACATAACATGAACAAACACCGACAAATGGGAGTGTTTAAATCGCTGCCTTACGATCGATATAACCGGTAAAACATCGGAACATTTTTGTGAAACTAGTCCTAGGTATAACATGACTATGACGTATACACTAAGCATGCCTGATGCATATGTAATGAACCAACCCGTGACTCAAGAATATCTCTGGCATTGGCAACTCGGTTGAGTGAGAAAATCCAATAGGAGAGCATAACTCCATGTGCCAAGAAAAGAAAGCCATTGATGGAAACTCTTACCTAGAACAGAGATTAAAAGTCCCATGAAATTGTTTACTCACTACCTTACAGCCACCTGAGGAGAGCAGTGATTGCTTTTAGCAAAACAGAATGCAATCGATTAGAAAAACATCAAGTAGGCCAGCGCACAATAACATCAAACACTAAAGCCCATACTTGTTGCATGCAGATAAATATTTTCAACCTTGCTAAGAAACTAGGTTAGGTTCTGATTGCTAAAATTGGCACAATCTTAGAGTATCTTAGATGAAACACAATGAAGTTGTAGGAGCAACAAGACAGGAGACAAATGACAATACTTGTTTATCACTGCAAGCGACTTGACCAAATGTTGATTGGCAAATATCCAAATGGGTAACCTGATGAGAAACTATGGATACCTGGGGACGTTAATAGTTACTCTTTATCATTGACTAAGAACTCTGGCTATATAAAGATAGGCGCTTTAAGCTTTCAACATTGATAAGCATTTGGAAAAAGGAGATAAGAAAGTGATGTCTTGTCTTATCTCTGTGGTAAGTTTGGTCTACTAGTCCTTTGGTGGGGCAAGGCTTGCTTGCTTAAAGCCTGGTTCCCATATACGCGGCCAACACCGGCGACAGCACCGCAGGCTATCAGCGGTGAAAAATGAACCTACGCGCTGAGTACCGCCGGTAGGTGACTCTTGCATTGACCGCCGGCGGTCAACGCAAGAACTTAGGGCTGTTCAAATTTCACGAAAAGCCGTAGGCAAAACCTTCCCGAAATGCACTGTACAGATGAAGGTCAGCATTATCAAAACGGCATGACGAGCCAACATTTTTATGCGATTATTAGCGATGCCGCTTCATTGCAGCAGAAACCGCCGGAGCCTAGCGTCGCAAGTGTTTAGCTGCGCAAGTTACCGCCAGTGTCTCGCAATCGATATGGGAATCAGGCTTTACTAGAAGGATACATATTTGTGTCTTCCATTTTCTAACAGAACTATATATTCACTGTAATGAAATATAACACACGGAACTCCTCCAGATGATCTTTATCTTATGAGAAACTGAGTTAAGAAACAGAGGGAAATGCTTACGATTAATGAACTGACATTATTAGATATAAGTTTATTGGTTTATATTACGTAAAACTAAAATAAAAAAATACTTTATTTACTTTAAAGATGGACCTCATGGTTTGCCGTTGGAATAAAAATTACAATTTTTAGATTTGTTTAGTATGATATAATTTGTAGAAGATCAAACTAATATTGGTACTGAACAACATATATATGCCGATCTATTCTATCGATTTAGTATGGCAAAGATGGTGTCTAATATTGTAAAGATGGTATCTAGTATTGTAAATATGGTATCTAGGATTGTAAATATGGTATCTAGTATTGTAAAGATGGTATCTAGTATGGTACATATGGTATCTAGTATGGTACATATGGTCTCTAGTATTGTAAAGATGATATATCTAATATTGTAAATACGGTATCTAGTATTGTAAATATGGTATCTAGTATTGTAAAGATGGTATCTAGGATTGTAAATATGGTATCCAGTATAGTACATATGGTATCTAGTATGGTACATATGGTCTCTAGTATTGTAAAGATGGTGTCTAATATTGTAAATATTGTATCTAGTATTGTAAATATGGTATCTAGTATTGTAAAGATGGTATCTAATATTGTAAATATGGTATCTAGTATTGTAAAGATGATATATCTAATATTGTAAATACGGTATCTAGTATTGTAAAGATGGTATCTAGTAAGGTAAAGATGGTATCTAGTATTGTAAAGATGGTATCTAGGATTGTAAATATGGTATCTAGTATTATAAATATGGTATATAGTATTGTAAATATGGTATCTAGTATTGTAAAGATGGTATCTAGGATTGTAAATATGGTATCTAATATTGTAAAGATGGTATCTAGTATTGTAAATATGGTATCTAGGATTGTAAATATGGTATCTAGTATTGTAAAGATGGTATCTAATATTGTAAATATGGTATCTAGTATTGTGAAGATGATATATCTAATATTGTAAATACGGTATCTAGTATTGTGAAGATGGTATCTAGTAAGGTAAAGATGGTATCTAGTATTGTAAAGATGGTATCTAGGATTGTAAATACGGTATCTAGTATTGTAAAGATGGTATCTAGTATTGTAAATATGGTATCTAGGATTGTAAATATGGTATCTAGTATTGTAAAGATGGTATCTAATATTGTAAATATGGTATCTAGTATTGTAAAGATGATATATCTAATATTGTAAATACGGTATCTAGTATTGTAAAGATGGTATCTAGTAAGGTAAAGATGGTATCTAGTATTGTAAATATGGTATCTAGTATTGTAAAGATGGTATCTAGTATTGTAAAGATGGTCTCTAGTATTGTAAATATGGTATCTAGTATTGTAAAGATGGTATCTAGTATTGTAAAGATGGTCTCTAGTATTGTAAATATGGTATCTAGTATTGTAAAGATGGTCTCTAGTATTGTAAATATGGTATCTAGTATTGTAAAGATGGTCTCTAGTATTGTAAATATGGTATCTAGTATTGTAAAGAAGGTATCTAGTATTGTAACGATGGTCTCTAATATTGTAGAGATGGTCTCTAATATTGTAAAGATGGTCTCTAATATTGTAAAGATGGTCTCTAATATTGTAAAGATGGTATCTAATATTGTAAAGATGGTGTCTAGTATTGTAAAGATGCGACAGTAAATGACTTCCAAAGGTTGCCCTAAAAGTCTATTGTATTTTATGAATCCATCTGTTCAGAGTAGAAGCCCCTACTAACTCATTTACTAAATATATATACTAGTGAAAATTTGACACCGCAAAATACTGCTTATAAAGCAGATAGCCTGATACATAGCAAGACACTGAAGGCTATTTGCCTTCTTTTTTATTAGAGCCCCACAACTCGCAGATGTCATGATGTACTAAACATGTCGGACAAACTGATCACTCTAAATGGCACACACACTTCATTCCTAAAAGCTGTTGTTCTGAATCATGCCTTTTCTAGATTATATACAAAAGCAACTTTCAAATTGTATGAAGCCAAATCCATAATTATTGTTAAATTCATTGAGCCCAAGCGAACCTTCCTAATGCATATAGAGAGAGATTTTCTATTTAGCATTCAATATTGAAGGAGAGGTTTTATTACTACCGCCCGTTGGTAAGGAAACAATAGGAACTAAGGCTACTACTGATGCATGTTTGTGTGATACGATGTTTAAGAAGAACCATTACAGTTTGAAATGACAGTAACATGATGCCATTGTGACTGCATGTAGAGAATATGAAGATAGCGGATAAACTTATCTATATGCACGAGAACAATAAGACATTCGAGGAGAGAAACCAACTACTAGCTACTACCAGCTACTAGCCGTATGTGGCCCAACTGAATGTTTTCTGTATGTCCGACAAACAAGTCAGCTCGAAATATTAGACGACTTCCTGACACTAATGGCCCGTTCACACTATATCGTAGTTAGTCAGCGTTTTTCTTTCGGCGTTAATCGTTGATTAAGTGAACCTTGAACTGGTGACATCGACGAAGCATCGCGTACCCGCCGGTAAAGTTTGCAGCTGTCAAACTTTCCTGATACTTCGAGGAGCATCGACGACTGCCTTTCAAATGTGAACCATTTCGGTGATGGTAATTTGCGGTGGTAAATAGCGTGACTTATTCATAGTTTATGATAGTCGCTGTGGGACTAGTTTTGATTCCAGCACGCGAAAACAGAGGTTTCTTCGTGAAAAATTAAAACCATAACTGAAAACACGGTCACATAATATTTCCTGATGCAAACGCAGATGGTTTTGTGATATCGTGAACCTCGTCATCATCGATGATCACAAAAGTAATGTGGCATCACCGCTGAAATATGGCGATATAGTGTGAACCAGCCTTTACCAAAACCAATGTTACAGAATTGTTTGAAGCTAACAAGAAGTTGGAATAACCGACTTATAATCGTCAGAGTTCAGCCTCAGAAAAGGTTAAAGGTCACATAGCTGGTAAACCACTCGTGTGCTAAGCCATTACGCTATTGCCAACTCCACCGTCCTCACATCTTGCATTGCTAGTTGAAAATGTGGACGACTATAAAAGACAAACCTTAACAATTCAAAAACTTTTACACCCACTCGCACATGGACATGAATTACTGAAATATCAATTGAAGAAGGTGGTTAGTGGCTAAAAGTAATGATTTGATGGTTTATAGAATGTGAGAAAAATGTTGAGTCATTTACAAGTCGATGGTCGAACCACGGTTGCAAGGTTTTCCCAGGATGGTGAGTACCGGTGGGAAAACTACAGTTTTTACTCTCTGCACTTCATTCAATTATTCAAAATTCAAACTACTTTGCTTTCTGCTGTCTCTCCATGGCCTAACTAAACTATTTACATTAAAACTAAGAGCACTGAAAGCATTTTAACAAACCATAGAATTACAATTATTATTATTATTATATACTTATTTTCTTGCAAAAACGAAGAGTTTATGAGATGAACCCTAATAATCCATCGTTTTTTTGATGCCATCACCCTGTTTGCACATGCGCTCGTCCACGAAAAAGCCGCCATCTTTGTAGAAAACGATCGTCATTTTCTTGATTAATAGTATTTTTTGGTGTTGTTTTACCAAAAAAAATAAAAGATTTGCAAACAAAAGCATTGTTTGCAATAATTAATTGCAGAAGCTTCGTGTCTTTAACGATAAAAATGTGTTCATAAAGATGGCGGACAACGATAGAATGACGTCACAAAAAAAACGAAGGATTTATACTGGCATAAGCTACTTTGATTGCGCAATAACTTTGCAAAGCTTGCTCCAAACACTATCTGATGGTCTTCCATTAGCCATAGTAACAATAGTCAAACAATTTATAAGTCGAGTTCAGCCTCAATATATGAGTCCAGCATGAATGTAGCAAGACACAATTTCAAGTAAATGGTCACATGGCCTCATCTACTTCCCAAAAACCTTTATAGCCAAGTTGTGTGTTTGTAGTTGAATAATGAGAAATCTAATTATGGATATTATACTTTGAAGTTATTTTCTCATATTAACAACTAGCACTATCAAATGATTATCCATTTGTTACGGATAAATGCTAGACATTCTGTGAGCGTTAAATTTTAGGAATCTTCTTTTCAGTAAAATTCTTTCCAACCAATATTTGAATTGAGTGAAATATTTTAGCAAAATACAGGCTAATTGTAACAATAAATCCAATCTCTGTTATTTAGGTTGATGAGATCAGCTAAGTTTCCGAGGTCAGTATGAGTGTGGGTATTTTGGATATATCAAGTTGTGAAACCAGTTAACAAGATTGATAGAGTTAGCAAGTTGATAGAAGGAACAAAAGTTCATCAACTGGTTCAGTGTTTACAGTTAAATTTCCTGAATGGTTTATAAACGACACAAACTCATAATTCCGTCAAACTTTGAAATTTGTCATATTAGACATATAAAAATACCATTTACCACTTCTTCCTATTGTTACCACAGATAAATTCAAAAATCACCAGAAAAAGTCCAACCCTTGCTCGAACGACCAATTTACACAAGCCAACTCGCTGGATGGTTTAGAATTTCCTTACTATCAGCAAATAGAAAGCAACCATCGGTAAATGTTAAATTATGACAGTTTCACAAATGGGGAATTTTTTTGACAATTATGCTCTCACAAAATAGGAAAATACTGTAAAACCTCTATTTGAACACAATGGGGCTCGATTATCAACCCTTCTCCTTAGTGGCTTTTACGTAAAGGTTACGTTCAATTAGAGGTTTTACAATACTTTGTCCTGCTGATATATACTGACTAGATGTTGGAACAGTCACATGTTAAAGCATATACATTTCAATTAGGAATAAATTGTATTTCGTTTAATAAATATATTAATATGAAATATTAATATATTATTTTAATATATTAATCTATATAAATATTAAACATACTGATTTTATGTAAATGATTTTCCTTAAGTACCGAAAAGGCACAAAAAATCTGAAGGAAGAGAGAAACACAAACACAGCGATAGCTTTAGGCAGATAATGTATGCAATTCATTAAAACAAAACTTACAACTACTTATAGGGTTGACGCCAGATATATGACCGATAGGAACCGCTCTCATGATTCATCCCATATATAAAGCCTCTTGTCTTAATGAAAATCTTTAAAGAGTTTGAATAAATCCAAGATTTTCAAATACAATCCAAATATCCAATTTGTTTTACCGTATTCGAATAACAGAAAGGCGGTGAATGTAAAAGTCCAGATTCACAGCACGGATGTAATATTTAGAAATCTTATGAAAATTATTGAAGAGAAAACTAAACTGCATAGCAGTAGCAGTTTATATACTAAATTAACAGTATGAGTCAGATCTTTCTGAGCCCATATACAATCCATCGTTTTTTTTGACGCCATCAAGCCGTTTGCACATGCGCTCGTTCATGAAAAAGCCGCCAGATTTGTAGAAAACGATCGTTTTCATTTTATTTAATAGTATTTTTTGGTGTTGTTTTGATACTATAATGAAAAAATTGCAAACAAAAGCATCATTTTCAAACATTTATTGCAAAAACTCCGTGTTTTTGACGATAAAATTGTCTATAAAGATGGCCGACAACGATAAAATTACGTCACGAAAAAACAAAGGATTGGATGTACAAACAGAAACGGTTATGAATGGGATTGCACAGCCAGTTTGAAGCCGCAAGTCCGGATCAGAACTAAACGAATAAAACAAGAAGATAGGTGTCATTTTTCTGTTTTTTTATTAAAAAACCCTAGTCTAATAAAACTTAGCTCTAAATATCACATGAGTCATGTATGAAGGTGACTTCATGAGGAATGGTACTAACCCATATTAACTCATATTGGATATATATGAAGCGAAATAAATCGCTTTGAATCGGGTTTGAATCGCTAGCCTCGCAACCAAGTCTACGACCTACCTATATCGGCGCCATTATGGGCATGTTTGTTTATTGAATGAACGATGCTTCTAATGACCAAACAAGCTTTTTCTCAATGATCTGAGCTTTTGCAGGCGCAAACAGGAACGAAAGAGGAAGTCATTGTTGGTATATTTTATACTGATAAAAGAATTGCCCTTGATCTATTACCACTAAACTATTAATTACCCTATGCAGCCAAATCCCCGAATTATTCGGGGAAAAGCTTTTATCCCCTTTGCTAAATCCTAAAATTTTTGAGAGGAACTTTTTTAGCGATTTGTTTAAAAGTAATTTGCTATATCATAATTCTCTTGCAATATTGAAAGTGCACATTGTAAGCTTTAAATTAGTACAGGTGTGCTATTGGTTGGAATAGGTGAAAAGGTTAATGGAAGTTTATTACCCACAATAGACGATGAAAGATTGGCCTACTCTCTAATACACGGATCTTTGTAAAACGTTGAAACATCCGTCAGGTAGTCTTTCGACGACCCTTTTAAGACCTTATTAAATCCCCATTGCTCCTTTTGCGTTGATAAACATTGAAGCAACAAGTGTAGTGGTATTACAAACAGTATGTCAAGGTCAAGAGCAGTAATTGATGCCGGTCTTGCCTGTCTAAAAATTGGCTTCCATATGTATTGGTTCGCAAAATTGTTCGGTTTATCAACGCAATCAGATTGGTTATTCAAAGCTGTTTTCACTCCACGAGAAGAAATTTTCATCACAGAATCATCTGCTAAAAATTTGATACCTACGATTATACCAATCAAATTTCTATCGTTGATGCGAAGCTGGTTGATGACTCTAACTTTATTAACTATACAACGTAATGAAAACTAACTAATGTACAGCGACTGACCAGACCAGTAAAATGATTAGGTGCCTTCAACAAAGCAACTTATGTTGTCAACTTCCTCTTTCCTCATAAATCACCCTACTAGTTGGCCATGATAACTAGTATTAATAGGCAAACATGCTCAGAACATTAGTTTACATTTTCCGACATGTAAACCATGACAACTGATAACAGGTGATTGTAGTTTCAGACTTACCACGACAGCGTTGAAGGAAATAGCTCCTGGGTTACGTATGAAAGACTGTGCTATTAGGCCACATGTAATATTGACGATGGTAAAAACAGCGACAGAAGCTGCGCAGGCCACCCTGATTCTCCATCTATGATAACACATGAAAAGGGTTTAGAGAATGACAAACTATTTTACAAAATATTTGTATCAACAGTAGTGGGTCAATACTTACTTTCCATTGGTTCAGGGCAAAAATTTGTGTTTCTAGGCCACCTTATGATTTATGTTTATATTTTGTATATATAAATACATAAGATATATATATACAGTGAAACATGGATAACTCGCCCTCGAATATAGCGAACACATGGTTAACTCAAATGGATTTGCTTGGTCCGTTCCCACGCAATGATAAATGGCTCTATATAACTCGAACTCAGCACTGTTAATTCGAACTGTTTTTTGCCCAACGGCTACCGAAACGGTTGCTATCGCTTTAGAAAATCACTTTATTCCAAGCCATTGAAGTAATCCTTAACTTTTCGTAATTCATAAGCGTCTTTATTACCTCCATCGGCAAAATATTTTTGTCAACGACTTTTCTAAAGGTTTGGTGAAATTTGATTTATACTGCTATATGATGAATAGCGCAGGTTAGCCGGGTCACGCGCGGAAGGATTTTCGCCACGCACATGCAAAACAAAAACAGCATGTTGTTTTTGTTTTGTATTTGCGTGGCGAAAATCCTTGAGTGCGTGACCCGGCTAGCCCGTGATGAATAGTTTTCCGACATTGATTCCGTGTTGAATCAACGTCGGAATGTTGAATGTTTAAAACGTCTTAAAAATTGTTGTAATTAAACGTATACGTTGTCTGAGCTACAAAAAACTATTCATCGTTTGACCTAAACACAGAATACGTGTGTACATACAATAAGTATCCATTCAAAAAGCGTGAGTGATATACAATGTACCGTAAAACCTCGTAAAACTTTTAATTGAACTGCCTCGGAGTATTGCTCTTAACGAATCCCAGGTAAAGTAAGGGAATCTTTGCATAAACTTTAAGAAAAATCGGCAAAATTGATCGTGGGTAAAACGCTCAAAAGAAAAAGATGTCTTTTCTTTTGAGCATTTCAGCAACGATCAAGTTTTGCCAATGTCAATCTAAAAACGTCCTGGCAATAACATCACCTCAAACAACAAACCAATCTCAAGTGATAGAAAAATATCTATACTTTTTGATAAAATCGTATTAACCTTTACATTAGAAGCATTTAATTTGAAACAAGCCATTTGTGCTTTTGATATATATTATAGTTTGTATATGTACATGTATCTACTAATAAGTAAGTAAATACAGTGAAACTCGGATAACTCAAACTTCAAGGGACCGAGCAAAAGTGTTCGAATTATCAGAGTGTTCAAGTTATCAGAGCACTGTCACAAGTCCATGTATTTACTTATTTATTAGTAGATACATGAACATATACAAACTATAATATAAATCAAAAGCACAAATGGCTTGTTTCAAATTAAATGCTTCTAATGTAAAGTTTAAAACGTTTTTATCAAAAATTATAGAGATTTTTCTATCACTTGAGATTGGTTTGTTGTTTGAGGTGATGTTATTGCCAGGACGTTTTTAGATTGACATTGGCAAAACTTGATCGTTGCTGAAATGCTCAAAAGAAAAGACATCTTTTTCTTTTGAGCGTTTTACCCACGATCAATTTTGCCGATTTTTCTTAAAGTTTATGCAAAGATTCCCTTACTTTACCTGGGATTCGTTAAGAGCAATACTCCGAGGCAGTTCAATTAAAAGTTTTACGAGGTTTTACGGTACATTGTATATCACTCACGCTTTTTGAATGGATACTTATTGTATGTACACACGTATTCTGTGTTTAGGTCAAACGATGAATAGTTTTTTGTAGCTCAGACAACGTATACGTTTAATTACAACAATTTTTAAGACGTTTTAAACATTCAACATTCCGACGTTGATTCAACACGGAATCAACGTCGGAAAACTATTCATCACGGGCTAGCCGGGTCACGCACTCAAGGATTTTCGCCACGCAAATACAAAACAAAAACAACATGCTGTTTTTGTTTTGTATGTGCGTGGCGAAAATCCTTGCGCCCGTGACCCGGCTAGTCCGTGCTATTCATCGTATAGCAGTATAAATCAAATTTCACCAAACCTTTAGAACAGTCGTTGACAAAAATATTTTGCCGATGGAGGTAATAACGACGCTTATGAATTACGAAAAGTTGAGGTTTACCTCTATGGCTTGGAATAAAGTGATTTTCTAAAGCGATAGCAACCGTTTCGGTAGCCGTTGGGCAAAAAACAGTCCGTTATAACAGTGTTGAGTTCGTGTTATATAGAGCCATTTATCATTGCGTGGGAACGGACCAAGCAAATCCAGTCGAGTTAGCCATGTGTTCGCTATATCCGAGGGCGAGTTATCCATGTTTCACTGTACATGGACTTGTGACAGTGCTCTGATAACTTGAACGCTCTGATAATTCGAACACTTTTGCTCGGTCCCTTGAAGTTTGAGTTATCCGAGTTTCACTGTATATATAAATATATATCTTATATGATGGTGGAAAATTTATGCTTAGTGAAAAAACTCCACAAACTAATTTCAAACAACTTCATAAACCAAATAAATTGTGATTCACGCTTTTCTATTTGCAATAAATTATGGCCCGTGTCAATTCCTTTGTGTCTTGGTGAAGAAAACTATACATTTTAACATTGTGCAATAAATTTGTAATACAAATATGTACAAAACGTTGTAATGGTCTAGAGAAAAATCATATTTCGGGCCTTTTATAAAAGCTGTAAGTTAAAATCAAATTTTGCTTTCTTCAACATTTTTAAAATAGTTTCGTAGATAAACGTTAGATAAAGTTAGATATGAAATACATAGTCTTCATAGTCAATAATATTCTTACCATGTTCAACTACACCATACTTGTTTTAGGGTTTATCTCCCTTGAATTCACAGACTGATAATTTCATTGTTAACATCAAATATTTATAAATGGCTTACATTTACACTGTGGAGGTGAAGTTTGAATAAGTTGCTAACCACAATCCCAAGAAAAAACAATATGCTGCTAGGTGACCGAAAATGTGAAGAAGTGGTTGCGACAAGTAAGTTGCCTGAGACTAAGTTCCTAAGAGCTAGTCTTAGGAACCTAGTCTAAGGACAAACATGAATCAGACGGAGACCTGCAAATTACATATGAGTTTGGAATGCAAATCTATGCCAAAACCTAATTATTTCGCAAGTGAAAACGCTAGTAAGGCTAATAGATTGTTTTCCGGTAACATGCAAAAGGGAGACCAAAGAGGAACAAGAATGATTTTTCATATCCTCAAAAAACTGAGCAAGATTTGACCATTACTATCACAGATTTGGCCTGATTCAGTAACAGCAAGGAGCTGCATCAAAAGTTCTCTACTGGTTTCTTCACTTACTTGTAGAGACGAGCTCTGACTGGAGGATAACGTGCCTTGATGACCACCTACAAAACATAACATGCCTCAAGGCTGATAAGAGAGTTGGCGTGTCAAGGACTAAGCCAGTGTCAGATTTGAGATAGCGGAAAGAGATTACCGCAAGTCACATAACAGTTTGGCTCTATACAGATATATTCCAACAATGTGAGCTTCAGTTCTAAGAAAAGGGATATATGTTAGTTGGGAACATAGATATAGTAAACCCTAGAGTAGAGTTTACTATATCTATGGTTGGAAAGCAATACTTAATCAAGCCATTTCTAAATGAAAATATTACGAATGAACCACTTTACCACCTTGAAAACTATATATATATATATATATATATATATATATATATATAGTCAAACATGGATAACTCGCCCTAAGATAGCTCGAACACATGGTTCACCCAAACGGTTTTGTTTGGTCCGTTTCCACGCAATGATAAGTTGCTTTAGATAACTCGGCCTCAACTTCGTTAACTGGAATAGTTTTTTGCCCAACGGCTGTTGGGCAAAACCGAGACGGTTGTTATCGCTTTAGAATGTGGCTCTATTCCAAGCCATAGAGATAAATCCCAACTTTTAGTAGTTCGTAGGCGTCGTTATTACCATCATCGGCAAAACATTTTCGTCAACGACTTTTCTAGAGTTTTGGTGAAATTTGATTTTTACCAATCATCCGCTTAGCGATGGTCCTTCGAAGGCTATGAAAAGCAAGGTAACCTTTGCATAAACTCCAAGAAAAATCAGCAAAATTGATCTTGGTTAAAACGGGGGTTAACACGCTCAAAAGAAAAATATGTCTTTTCTTCGGAGCATTTCAACAGCGATCAAGTTTTGCCCATTTTAATCTAAAAAAGTCCTGGCAGTCACATCACATAAAACAACAAACAAATCTCAAGTGGTAGAAAAATTTCTACAATTTCTGATAAAAATTTTTAAACTTTACATTAGAAGCATTTAATTTGAAACAAGCCATTCATGCTTTTGACTTATATTATAGTTTGTATATGTACATGTATCTACTAATAAATACATGGACTTATGACAGTGCTCTAATAACTTGAACGCTCTGATAACTCGAACATTTCCCTCGGTCCCATCAAGTTTGAGTTATCTGTGTCTGACTGTATATAAATGTATATATATTCTCACAGATATATATACATATTATATACCATTACTTTCCTTTAAAAGGCATGCCACACATAAATCTTCAAACTGCCAACCCATTAACGTCCGAGTTATTTGTAAGGAGCGTAGTAACGCCTTTGCAAGGTTATGATGGCTCCATCTCCTTCACAAGAAATGTTTTAGGTATATGTGTTACTAAGGAGACTTTTAATGCACTGCATTTAAAACAACATGTAATCGTCTACACCTAATAGATCAGACTTCTTATTGACAATTTATAATTACAGTAATTCTTCACATTTTGCGGTTGATCGGAACCAGCGCGCCAGACGATGTGTGAAAATCTATGAAGCGACTTTTTAATTGTCCGAAGTAAGCAAATTGAACTGGAACTTCTGATCGATTAAAATTTTATCCCTCATTTGTTTATGGTTTCGTTTTCACAATAACAAATGCTGAACTGAGCGAGCGTCATATCTCTTCCATTCATTGTTAGAGGGATTTCAGCGAATCGACATATTTGTTATTTGACACAATCAGCGCACCGACAGCCAAATTTGAGTTTCGAGATAAACTTTCTATGGTAGGCCTACCGTATATATATAAAAAAATACCAAAAAATATTCGGAATAGAAAAGGGTGAAAAATCATGTTCTGCCCCGTGGGGCAAAAAAATTGCATAACAGGGTCATCATAATTCAAGGGCGCACTGTAATAAGCCTTCGCTGTGTCACTATGTTCAATTGACAGAAATCGCACAATATTAATTTGGTTCAAGGTTGCAGATTAATGGTGCCACACCATCTGATCTAGAGTTCACGGACTACTATTTCAATTGTTCTACATTCATCACAGCATACAAAATAAAGCTGTTTCTTGTCTTTGCATCCATACAATGATGCTGATTGGGCACCCTACTGATCTTAGAAAGTCACCAACCAATGCATTCTTAAAATAATTACGGACTAGTTAAGAAACTGCTATGTTGAGTAACTATGCTTTAAAAATAGAAAGATCTATAAACACTAAGCTGGATGGTATTTGGTATGGAAAAATTGCTTCATGGAAATTTAAATGGAAATTTGTAAGAGCAAAAATGGCGTTAAAAATACAGGGTGTGTTCTTTTTCATACCACATTGCGCCCCATATAACATTTCATTACCTAGAAAATGCTGAAAGGTAATCTAGCCATTGCATGACAGTTTCCAGAAATTGTTTGTCAAAATTATATTCCAAAAACAATTTTAAAATGTTGTCAGGGCAAACTTGAATGTTTATGTAAGGAATCGGGACCAAGTGTCCACAATTAAAAGAAAAATGTCATCAAACTGGATGGAAATGGCACACTTACCTGAGAAAAAAAGGTGACTAGAACCACTAGTGTCATAAACTGCAATACGACAGGAAACGAGTATAACAGCCAATATAGGAAAGGATCGAAGTCGTTGGCCACAGCTATTGTCTCATCGTTAAAATAGAACGTGAATAGTGTCAATCGTAATGCTGACCAGATCAAACACAGGAATAAAAAGACTGTCTGGTAGCTTCGTCGCTTGTGTCCATAATAGAGAATCATCCAGAGTTGCACATACACAGCCATGAATACTAAAGAAAATACTGCAGTTGCCGTAGCCGTCAGTGCCATGTGAGGAACGAATGGAATGCTTGGTAAAAGGGTGGGTTGTGTTATTTCATTACTACTTGACAAAGTCACCTGCTTATTAAAGAGCCCATTCACAGTTGTTACATCAGAGCATACTGCCAAATTTGTCCATGTGACGCTAAGCAACACAGCGTTGCGTGAATCCACAATGACCATAGCGTCAGCGAGGCTACATTTAATAATCAAACTTGATATTCACAGCGATTATCAGGTGTTTCAATGTTCAAAACATACTCGATATCATTTGCTGCATGTAACAGTAAACTTAACTACGAGAATAGTCTGAAATATTTAAACAAATATCATTCGAACGTTGGTACTAAAATGATCGTATCGGAAAGTTGCCTGTGTTGTGCGAAATATGGCAACAAGATCACGAGCGAGTATCCGAACGAAAAATTACTAATAATTGAGCAAGATGTGCAGAATCTTCAACCTAAATTAGAATGCTCTCGAATTATCGCGTTAGAACATTTCAACAAATGAACCGAGCTCGGCCTGGTAGACCACAAGTAGCAAATGTTGCGAGAAGCAACTTTGAGCATTGATGAGCTATGAAGGCGGAATCACCACACCATAGAGTAGCGCATAACAGACTAATTTGAATTTAGGTTTATTGAAATATTGGAGTTGATGTGTCTATGAAGCTGAAACGAAAGAATCTCGGGCTTTAATAGAAATCAGCTGACTTTTTGTTCGACTTATTCGTGATGGCCAGATAATCTCCGCCCACTTCTTCGGTGCGTAAACAATGAAAGGTCACGGTCATAGTTAAGATGGCTGCGCCCTCGCTGATGTGAAGTTTACTGCTGGTCTTCAGTTATTCGACAAGTGGTTGATCCGTTTATTAGCTAGTTATGTATTTCGGGGCCGTTCAAATATGTGGCGAAAGAGTTGGAACGGCAGAAACTAAAGATTTTTGCGAAGCACTGGATGCTCACAAAATAAAGATGCTATCGTTAAGAGAATGTGGGATATCGACAAAAAACTTTAAGAAAATCACCGATTCGTTAGCATATTGTCAATCCATTTTGCATTTAAATTTGAATTTGTGTGGAATTCAATGTGATGACAGAGTTGAAATGCTGGCTGCTGCTCTCAATATGAACAGATCACTGACTGCACTGCTGTAAGTGTGGTTGGTGTAATGATTAGTTACACCATAATTACTACCGTGGTTGATGACATGTAATCTCTGTGTGAACAACATTAAACAGAAAATGTAATATCTAAGAATCGCAATATACTTGAAATGGCATTTCATGCTTTGTCCAAGTTTTCAAAATTCCCAGAGCTAAGTAGCATTTGATTCGAATCTCAGCTTGTAATCGTGATACAGTCCCAACATCGACAAGTCCCAATCTCGAGAGAGGTTGGTCCGAATCTAGACAAAGGTTGGTCTGAATATCGACAAAGTCTGGTGCCAAGTTACGTATTGTTCATTGCTCTATTATATACTCTGGAGAGCATGTATAAATAAAATTGAGACCACTCATACGTCATAGATTATTGCTAAATTACCGCAACTACTGTGAGATAATTTATTTACGGATGCTGCATCACATGTCAATGCTATACTCCACTCGTATCATAACAAAGGTTTTCATGGGAAATAGGGAGAGAAGAAAAAACAACTTCGAGATCGGACCAACCTTTGTCGATATACAAACTCGTCAAGCTTCAAACCCATCGAGGTTTGGACTATAATTCTTGTAATCATATAGGCCTATAGGTATGAATTAAATTCAAATTTGTGAATTACCCCAACATTGAGTATAAACACGTATATTGATGTCAATGTTTACCCTTTGTTCATAAGTATACAAGTTTTTGAATTAAGGAACGATGGTTGCTTTCTGCAATCAGCAAGCAATCTTTGCCTAGAGTCGCAGAGCACATTTCTCTGTCTTATTTTGTAAACTCAATATACTTATTAATCGGTCTCTTGTTGAGGATTAAACATTTATATTTGGTTTAATTCAATAGTTTTTAATTGAGCACAAAGTTAGACAAAATAAATAATTAACATGTTGATGAAAGCTTTTTGTTAAATGTATGCATAGGTTACAATTGTGTTGAAAAATTGCTGTTGGTTTTCAGAAAGAGAACACAACAACTTGACAATCAGGTGCCTATTGCTTGAAAATATTTTTGATCGTAGAAATTTTCTAATCTCGCTTTGATGGTTCTAGTGTCATCGCCTGTGTTTAGCACTGGGATATTTCATGTGCTAAATGTTGCTTGATGTCTCCTGCAAAAATATTAGCTATCTATGCTGGAAATCTAATATAGTGATAGATATGTATATATTTATATATACACATATATATATATGTATATATATATATATACATATATATATGTATATGCATTTTCACAAGTCTTGATTAAACATTTTTGTGATTGCGTAATGCTTGCTAATCACAGTTTGACCGGACTACATAAGAACATACGATATTGTTCTACTGCTGTAAGTTACAGTATAATGTTAACCCTTTGATAGGTATAACCACATTTATGTCGCCTATATTTTGGACATTCCCACAGATAGTGCGACATTGATATCATTGGGCTCAGCATTTTTTAAAGCAGTTAATCATGTAGCGTATGATAGGTATATAGGTCTATTTCGCGTATAAGCCGACTCTAAAAAAACACAGTAAATCAAAGAATCCATAAGAATTTGCATGTAAGCTGACCCTATCAATCGTAATAGGACTTGTGTACCTATTAAAGCAATATGTTGTTGAAGTAGAACGGGTTATGTAGGCTTAGTACCAAACCTTTCTGATTGTTGAGCAGTTATATAATTAGCCTGTTGTCTCCGCTTAATCGAAAGGAGACAATCATCCATTTGCGTTGAGCCAATGGAAAATGTGTTTGCATCTCACACTGACTTTCATTTCGCTTTGGAAAAAATAGTTTTCAAAGCTATTTCTTTTTCAGGATGATCATATGCATTTAAGCTACCTAGGTTTCACAAGTCATAGACCAATGGACTTCTGATGAAGATCTATTGAGCAATAGTATTAATGACAGTGTTTATTTATCTTTAACCATAAAAATAATGTCATAATCAATATAGTAATAGCAATAAATCGTCTGACTCAGAACATGCTCAATTTGTCAACTACGGTAATATGAATAGCAAACAAGGTATCCAAACTCATTCTGCAGCACATTTGTAGCTTTTTATGGCATCATATGATGCAAAGTTTTGTGCTAAATAATTTGGTCAACTGTTAGGACAACTTATATGTGCCAATGTCAAATATTTATTTTTACATAATATTTAATTGTTTCAGTAAAAATTTATTTGATAGCGAGTTAATTCATGATAGTAGTAACCATTGGGGCGTGGAGTGTACCCTAGAGCCATGATTTTAAAAGCGGGACAGAAAAAGGCTAAATACGCCGGTCCGTTACATTTCTCTTTCAGTGAATCTTCACATGTGACTTTTCCTCAAGTACCATCGCTACTGTACAAAGCAAACTGTAGGTAAATTGCTACCAGCTGCATGCTTAGCATGGTTCAAGCTGTAGTTGTTGAAATTGAGTTATCATGTCATTTCGTTTGCATTCAATCCAGTGTCATGCGCTTATCTCTACAAAAAGAGTTAAATGTGTACATTTAATGAAACTGTGACTCGGTTGGATATGAATTCATTAGTCTCTATTTTGAGGATTTTCACTCATAGGTGCCAAGTACCGTAAAACCTCCAATTGAATGCCATGGTGCTCTATTTTTCAACCCTCTCTCTATGGTGACGGTCAAATGTAGGTCCCGCTCAATTAAAGGGTGGCGCTCTATTTCGCAACTCTTTTCCCATAGCGGCGGTCAAATAGAGGTGGCGGTCAAATAGAGGTGGCGGTCAAATAGAGGTGGCAGTCAAATAGAGGTGGCGGTCAAATAGAGGTGGCGGTCAAATAGAGGTGGCGGTCAAATAGAGGGGCGGTCAAATAGAGGTGGCGTTCAAATAGAGGTGGCGTTCAAATTGAGATGGAGTTAAAATAGAGGTTTTACGGTAACTACGAAATGTTAGGTATTACTGTAGTTTTTTTTTTAATTTTTGCTATTTTAGCACATCAAGTTTGTACATACGTTTCAACTATCCGCAAGCTGAAACGGTTTGATCTTGTATTATGAATTGACTAACTCACTGCCTTTACAGGTTGCACGGTAACCATTTTTTCTCCGAAGGCGTTTGCAAGTTAGTCCGCCCACTTATACTTCATCCTCAACTTTCTTGTCTGGATGTTGGTGACTGCGATATCGGAGATAAAGGCCTCAAAAACATATGTGAACTACTTCCACCCGAAGGTGACAAGCCTGGTGAGTCCCTGGATTTTTGGTGATAAGGCAGTCGTGTTGCTAAGGTTGCTAATAATTGGGCATATTTCACCAAAATATTGATCGGACAATTGATTTAAAAAATTCTCCATTCCTGTCTGACTAATAATTTTAAAAAATCAGATGGACTGCAGCTGAACATTTATTACTTGTCTCAGAAGTGAATCTGGTGGGCGCAAGTCCCTGACCATGCCATGTGAGGGGAAAGTCTAGGAAATATCTGGTAGCAAGTAGGTTATCTGGCACATGCCTAAACACACCTCACTTTGATCAGTCACGCTTTGTGTAAAAAGGTGGTGTTCATGGTAGCAGTTCAGTTTATAAGGTATTACTGACACCATCTTCTCGCCATTTTAAATCTGAACCACAAACGTTCAGTTGATTTTTTGTAGCTATCCGCTGATTGCCTACTTGTTATTTGTGCCTGGCTTGTTGCTACTAATCTACTATATCACAAAACCTTAGTATTGTAAACGTGAAACCGTCGCAGTAAAAAAATTATGTAGGCGGTAATAAAGTAATTTATAAAAAAAGTTTTTGTACGAGTCTTGAACTCGTTACATTCAGCATGGTGGACCGACATTCCACCACTTTTGCTGCTTACCTGCATTCCAAAGTTGAAGAACAAATTGTAAAGTCATAAGAGTGATGTTCCGTAATGTTCCGTGATTTTCCGTAATGTTCCGTGATTTTCCGTAATGTTCCGTGATGTTCCGTAATGTTCCATAATGTTCCGTAATGTTCCGTGATGTTCCGTAATGTTTCGTAATGTTCCGTTATGTTCCGTAATGTTCCGTGATGTTCCATAATGGAAAAGTTTTATAAGAGCAGACTCACTATGGCTTATTTCATGGGTCCACTTCAAGCACTGCTAAGCTCACTCGGCAATCTTAAAGGTTGACTTGCAACAAAATTCAATTACAGTTATTTGGTATCAAAAGATTCACTATGTCTTATTCTGCTAGGTTGTAGGTGCAAAATATGTGGAAATGTGATTACAAGCTCTTAAAAGCTCAAAAACGAACAGTTAATCGCAGCCATTTAGAAAACACTGTAGGTTGGAATTCCTTTATTTCGATGACGTACTCAACTTAACTTAGTTATTGTTCTGACACGTGATGTTATCACGTGAAACTAAAGGCCGATAAAAAAGTCAATATAAAACGTCTCGTCGCACTAGTTTATAACAAATACATCGGGTTCTACCAAAAAGCCCTTATCAAATATAGATGCTGGCTACTTTACAGTTTCATTTCAGCCTGGTCTAATCATCGAATATTAATTTCATCATGTGTCCCATACTTCCTGCCAAATGGCGCGAACAATTTCTGCAACATTTTTCAACTATCACGGGCGACCAACAGGCTCCTTATGTTTATCAGAGAATGATATGTACACTTTCGAGCTAAGGTTAAGAAATTAAACAAATTTTTACGGTAGGTTTTGAGATATCAGTGCTCAAAGTAACAGCATTACTATGACAATGAAATTGATGTGTAAGGACAATAGACATGGTTTTATTGAATGCTTGAAGTATATTTGTGAAAATATTTCGACGAATGAGGTTGTATGAAAGTGTGAACAGAAGCCATCATGTTCAACTATGTCCCATTTGAGCCGTTCTGGAAAGGGATTCCAATCTACGGTGTTTTCATGATGGCTGCGGATTAACTGTTCGTTTTTTTAGCTTTTAAGAGCTTGTAATCGCGTTTCCATATAATTTGCACCTACCACACAGCAGAGTAAGGCATGGTGAATCTTTTGATACCAAATTATTGTAATATGAATTTTGTTTCAAGTCAACTTTAAAACTTTTTGTTTTCGCATTCTATGGGATTTGAAACTTATGAATCCATCCTGGCATGCATTAAAGACGACTGTCCTCAATGAATACGTTTATAGATTTTTGTTGAGAAACAATTTGTGCTGAAAATGAATATAATCGTGGGCATCGTAGGGCTTAATGCTAGTAAATTATACAATTCACAGAATACGTAGCACTAGAAATGCAGAACTAACGCGTGTAGCTACTGCATTATTGATAAACCATATTAGTCTCGTGGTTGTAAAGTATGTGATCATGGGTGAGGCACTTCCTGTTTCCTCTTTGATCAGCCTTGACATGGGTCAGGGAGTACTTAGAGGCTAGTCTTTAGTATTCACTTCTCACAGGGATGCCATGTTTTAGAACATTTTACTTCAATCAGTGCTTATCATTCTAATGTATGTCACTGTAACCTGTCCTGACAAACTGTTGTTTTCGCGTAGTTGTCCCCCGTCGAGCGGAGCGAGCAAAACAACAGCTTGTCACAATACGCACTGCACCTGATGCATCAGCTGCACTGAAAGGGAGTTGTTTTCTTCCGTCTATGTGGTTTGGCTACGATGTTATATCGGTCGCTCCATTGGTAACCAAAACGGATTTAGCCGAAAAATTTATGTATAAAAAATAAAATAAAAACGTTCAATCAGAGATCACTCTCTGCGGTAAACTTTAGTAAAACTTAAGAATAAAATTGATTAAAAATAAAATCAATAAGAACAAGTAAAACTGACTGATACCAATGATATAAACCCCCTGATATAAAACTGGCTGAGCGCACAAATAATGACATGTTTAGTTACTGTTGTTGCCTAAGTTCTACTAAAGTTTACCGCAGAGATTGGTCTCGCAGAGAATGGAAACAAAAAAATAAGATCGTAGCGTTTAACCAGAGACTGGTCTCTGGTTAAACGCTACGATCTTATTTATTTCTACATAAATTTTTGGGCTAAATTCGTTATGGTTACCAATGGGGCGACTGACATAACATCGCAGCTAAGCCGCATAGATGGAAGAGAACAACTCTTTCACTTTTGCTGATGCATCAGGTACAGTGCGTA
This sequence comes from Watersipora subatra, assembly GCF_963576615.1. Lineage (NCBI taxonomy): Eukaryota > Metazoa > Bryozoa > Gymnolaemata > Cheilostomatida > Watersiporidae > Watersipora > Watersipora subatra. Next base: position 8,294,187 of record NC_088712.1, read on the forward strand.
TTGTGACAAGCTGTTGTTTTGCTCGCTTTGCTCGCCAGGGGACAACTCCGCAAAAAACAACAGTGTGTCAAGATAGGCTAATGCCACTATGGAAATGGTCTTTGTTAATTTTTCGGTTATAGTTGCCTATATAGACTGGTTTTGCATAAGCCACTATCTATGGGAGTCATTTGTTAGTTTTCTATGATTCTGATTATTTGCTACCTATAGGGATACAAGATCTTTCTCATTTTGATAGTGACTGTGTCTTCGTAGAGTGAGAAAAATTTATAGGCAGGATCAGATTCAGCGCATTGACTGAGCTGCCAGCGATGGAAACAATAGCACTAAGAAACGTGCAAACATGCCAGGCATGGGTGCATGTTTATTAGTGGTTGTCACCTCATAGTGAGGACAACTTCTTAGTATAAATAAGAGCAGTGCATTTGTGAGCTTTCTAAGCAAATATTTACATAAGTAACACGGGTGTATGTCTATTAATGGTTGTCTCCTCATAGTGAGGATAACTTCTGAATATGAACATATGAAGTGCATTTGTTGGCTACCTGTTTAAATATTTACATAAGTAACAAGGGTGTTTATTAGTAGTTGTTTCCTCGTAGTGAGGATAACTTCTAAATATGAACAAGGTCAGAGAATTTGTGTGCTTCCTGTGTTACTATGTGCAAATATAAAGTTTGTTAAGTTTCAGTTGCTAGATTATGCAAGTCATTGTATATTTTCCTCCAATTGTTATACCTCGTCTTGTACTTGACATGTTGCAACGCTTCTATTACTCCTCACATAGACTGTTGCAAGCCTCTGAGATGTGAGCCTGTCTGCAAGTCGGATATTTCAAATCCTTGCTCTAGTATGAAGCCTTTCAAGTCCATCTCATGCAAGGAAGTGTCAGATCTAGAGGAAACCTTGGCTATGCCGCATTTTTAGTAGTGGTTGCAGTAACGCTATTTCTCACTTGCAGGTTTGCAGGAGCTTGTACTGAGCGGTAATCCTCGAATCACTCCGCGGGCCTGGGAAAAGTTCTCTGTAGCTGTGTCAGCCTGCTCTACGCTCCGTTCTCTCTACATCGACTTTAACGGCATCGGTGAGACTGCAGGCAAGATGCTCGTCGTTTGTGCTGCCGGTCACAAATCTCTCAACGTCCTTGACATGGAGGCGTGTGATTTGTCCGAGAGTGTCGGCAGGGTATGCTTATCAGTTTTATAGATTACAATGGACTCTGCGTGCTATTTTTTGCAAGGAGTGTTAAAGCTCATGCCAGCCATTTAGTCTCTGGTCTAGTCATGGTTTTAAATTTTAGGTTCGTGGCATTACATGACTAGTCAAGGAAATTGGACTATTTCAACAAAAATTTACTTGAAGCATTGTAACTTGTTTTCTATTTTTAATCATGTAACATTCATAGTTTTGTGAAATTTTGGAGACTATGGTGCTCTAATATTGGTGCTATCAGATAGAATTGTACACAAAAATGTCATTTAGATAGTGACAAAACTACCTATAATCATAGAGAAGTACGGATTTTTCTTTCAGTTACATATTCGGTGCCACCCTTTGAGGCCCTGTTCAGGTGTAAACTAAACGGACACTAAGTTATTGTAGCTAATTAGGAGTTTTTTGTTCAAATGGTTAGCTGACATTGAATAGCAGTGCCTTTGTATCATTATGGATGGGACATTGAGTTACAATGTCAACTCGCATGTCATGACACTCGCATGATGACACTCGCATGTCATGCGAGAAAAGAGGTTGTTAGATAACTCTCGATGTCCATGAGATATTCGGTGCATACCAGAGCAGTTGAATTACATCTGGCCCATCCATGAGGGGTGTAACGGTTAAATTTTCATTCTGTAGGTTTACAGTTGTTTGGTAAATGCCCACACATCGTTCATTATCTGTCTAAAATCTCAGTTGAACGATAAGATTTATGTAAGAATAATACAGTTGGTTTATTCTGATGACAGACAAGCCTGCAATTCCTAAGGATAGCTCTATGTTGTTTATGAAACTTTTTGATTTTATTGATAAGACCATTCTTATTATGTAGGGTTGTCTTATCAATAAATATATGTAATACAATGCTTTTAAAAGCTATATATGTGCTTCTTGTTGTTAATTAATATTGCCTTTAGCGTCTGTTGTTCTTTTGAAAGTTGTTTATAGCCTCATCAATGCCGGCTAACAGATCTCAGGCTTATATCGTTCTATGTAGATCAAATTTTTTATGAGTTGTCATAGGCGTGTAGTATTTATGCCCATCTGTTGTAAGGCTGTATGATAGATTCACGAGCATCTTGTGTTGATTGGCTGACACCACATTCACTTCTTCCTTTTCCAGCTGCTGCTCCATCTGCTCCAGCGCTATCCCACAACCCTCAGTCACGTCCTGCTGGAAGAGAATGAGATTTGTGATGAGACAAAGTATGCTATTCGCATAGCCTTGGGAGAGTCTGAGAGTGAGGCGTCTTCTTCTGATGAGGGGGAGTGTGACATGAAGTATGTTTAGTCCGCTCATAACAGCGTTTTATTTAGAGCTCTTTATTGGTCTACATGTCAGGCATTAGCTGTGCTTTTTGAGCTCAGAATTTATACCTAACTAGGTGAATGTCCGGCGTTGCACGGGTGTTAAAACAGCTTATAAGCGGTGGCAGGTAATGTAGTTGCCATTTGCTATTTTGAGTGAGCTAATAAGAGCTGTGAGATCAAGCATTGGTGGTGTGGCCTGTAACGCAGAGTTGCGGTTCGTGATTTAACCTGTAGATATTGACTCATGTCGTCTAGTGAATCCGCTGTATTTCGTGTAGCTTATTGGACCAGCTTTTTACCTTGTTGACAGGAGATTCCAAGATCAAATCTTCTTCAATATGGACTTTTCATTGGTAGATTTCAGTCGCTATAGCCGGGAAGTCGAACAGATATACAGACAAACTTTGAGATTTATGTATGTAGATGATCGATGAGTCTTGTAATTTTATCCTTTGCAAGTTCTATTGGATGAAATATGTATCTAATGATGTAACACGGTGCCCTCGTAAAACCTTTTTCTTTTCACTAAAGTCATAAGTGTGGCATAATTTTGCTTTGTCCTTGGCAATGGAATGCGAGGTCAAGGGCATGAACTGCGATACAATGGTGTCGTTTTTCTTAAAACAAGGTAGGTTAGTGCGGGAAGCATCAGCTTTCAAATGTCTAGTTATGGTCAGCGAAAGTTGTTGAAGTCAGCAACACATGTTGAAGCTGACCATGTTGGAATTGCCACCAATTGCTAAAAAAGTTCCCGTTTTTAGTGCAAATACTTTTTCCCTCACCGCCTTAGTCTAAACCTAGACAGTTTTGCCAAGGTTTAATGATATGTGTCAATGTACTCTTGTTCCAAGCAACTATCTTATCTGTGTATTCTGAACGGCTCACAGCGCGATTGTCTTGAGGGCTATCAGGATGAAGGTGTGACTACAGGAGGCGATGAAGTGCATCGTAGGTGTTTGCTGTAGCTACACATAACAATGCTAATAAACTATGTGCCATGTTGACTAATACCTTACATGATGAAACTATTCGTGGGGTTAAATTTCGTGGGAATTGTCTTTTCATGCATATTCGTGCGCTAAATTATTCGCGACTGAACACATTCGCGAATAAATTAATCCGTGAATTCAGCTAGCAATAGAGTAAAGCCTTCACATGCTTATACCACGTGTTTAGGTTTCTGTTTAGCTGGAAAATTCATGTCGATCATGCTAAGCTATAAATTTCTGGCTGCATTCAAAGGTTTTCATGAATATTCATGTATTTGGAGGCCTTTGGTAAACCAAAGACTTGTGGTAAGTTATGAGTTTTTTCAACGTAAAGAATTGAGATTTTTGTGATAACGACGCCATGCCGAATTCCGAATAACTTGTAACAGCCTTGAATAATTTTGTAAAGAAATGTGATGCATTGGCAATGGCTTAACTCAAAACCCTGGCGATGATTTTAAAAGAGTTTGAAACTCAACTACATTTACTAACTCTGCCTAGCGAGTGGTTTTTAATTTGAGGTAGTATTTATTCTCTTTTGTGTTAAAAATGAAACTAATTGTTAGCAGATTTTAATGATTCATGGAATTGACTACGCTAATTCGCAAATCATTAAATCCATTAAATAATTTCATGCTGAAGGATAGATTGACCGGGTAGATTGACCAATGAGAATTGTCCTTCTTCGTTTGAAGCCAATGGCCCCTTTGCTGCATTTCTTAGTACAGTGGACGCTCCTACAACATTAATAGTCTGTTCCAGGAAAGTTTGCGTTATAGAGATTTTACGTTGTATGAACAGTAAAATACACGTAATTTGCCTAATCCGTTCTAAGATCATTCTAAACTCTCCCCTTTGGTCCTACAAAAAGTAAAAAAGCTGGACTTACTATCTTTATCTATAGGCTCTAGCGTAATTGCAGCGTTATTGGTTTGTATCGACGTTTCTCATTTTTCTTATCACTTTTACTCGTTTCATTGTGATAAGTTGAAGGGAGTGCACAACTTTGATGTCCATTTACGATTTTTTTCTCAACGCAAGGTATATTCTGCAAAGGAAAATCAATAGCAAATATTTTACACATTTACAATCATGGAAAACTAAAATATACTTACCATAAGAGCAGTGTCTACATGTCTGTCATCTATCTGTCTCCAGGGGTCAAAGTAATAATTAAAGTTTTCGACTATACTCCAACTAGTGACATTCTGATTGGTAGATCGATGCTGAAACGCCTGGACGAATCAATCGCCTTATAGCATTTTTAAACAATCGCGCAGCTACTTACCCTTTGTGTTTTTTCATTCTCTGTGTTTTTTGACATGTCTGATGATCTATCACTGCAAACTAGACCATCACGGAACTTGCATATGTAGAAAAAATGCTATACGCACGTCGGTTTTTTCCTAAGTGTCACGGAGATAAAGCAATATTTTAAGGCCAAATAAAATGTTTTCATTATTCAAATCGAATTTGAGAACTTGCACTGACTTGACACTTTTCGTGACAGGAACTTTTTTATGCAGTGGGCAGCAAGAATGTTTCACAAATTTCTCACGTTATGTAGAGTTTGTGTTATAAGAGCGTCTACCGCATATTCAAACATTTGCTTGACATTTTCACAACCAGTTGTGCAACTAGCCGTATTGCTATATTTTGTAAAAATAAATGGTCCAAGCTCGCAACGAAAAACATCCAATTTCAAAGTTCATGTCATTGATTAAACTATGACAAAAATATTTTTAACATAGTTAATTGCCAAAGGACTTTACTAAGATACTACAAAAAATGTCTTTCCCAATTCATAAATAGCTGTAAGAAGCCTATTGTGATCATCTTTTAAAAGCCAACATTAAATGCAGCTTAGAGTTTCAAATAAATGAAATTGAATTGAGATGTTTATAATCAACTAATTCACCCAATTTCAGTTGCATCAGCTTTATGTCTACTAACATAGACCAACACGTTGGTTGAAGTTCATTTTCAACCAACACATTAAAAACGTGTTGCTGAAGCAAGAGACACATATCCTTACAATGTATAGCCAGGCATTCAACTGTAGCTTGCTGTAACTGGCTATTAGCCAGGTAGAGGTCTGGCTAAAACATGAATACACCTGATATGATTTCATAAGAATTAGGTAGCATGACATATCTGTTTTCCTCTGCAGATTGTAGCAGTGCTGGTTAGACTACAATATGTTTGCAGTTACAAATCAATCGCGAAACTAAATAATATGGCAGGCTCTCAGGCTATTCCCTGCTTCTTAATTTAGGTTTTGTTGACAGGAGGTCAACCCATTTATAAAGTATGGGTTAAGTTTGTTTTGCTTGTACCTCCTTATGCATGTCTCGTTGGTCAGCACAAACAAATAATAGATGTCACTGCTGTCAGCAGCTTTAAAACTACTGGCAGTTACCGAAAAACTTTGCAAAATGTGAAAATTAAATCAACTTACTGTTCATTATTAACAGGTGAATAATAATATGTTGTGGTTAAATATAAACTGCTAGTAGCCCTCATTTGATCTTTTGAACCCTGGCTGTTCTTGTCGATGTGTGTCAGTAACCCTGTGCAATTTGTCCACCGATCCAACGTTTTTATCGTTTCTTAAATATATCTATATGTGCTCATAGTACAATAATATTTGGTAAAGCACTAGTAAAATAAGTCTGGCAACACACAGCAAATGTCATCAAATACAGAAAAATGTGTTTCACAGTTCTTCAAGTGAAAACCGTAAAAATTTGTACGATTTTAAAAAATTGTAAAAATCTTTACAGTAGCATCATATCCGTCAAGCGCATGTCTCATTAGGTATATATGACTCTTGAAGAGTCAGGCTCGACATTTGTTTTTTCATAACTAACACTAGTTTCTTACACATTTACCCATGTCTGCGACTAATCCTAGTTGCCTTTGAGCATCTAGCAAACTCTTGTTGATTTAGCGTGACAAGCGGTACATATCCATTTGAGCTCAGTTGCTGGGTAGTAATTGGCCAAAAAGCTCACCATCATCGGTTATGCTATCACAAGTGGTAACAGGTGCTACATGATATGATTTAAACTCAATGAAACTGGTAACTAGCGTGTCACATGACTAAAGAAGTGAAGCAATCTTCAAGAGTTGTCTCGTCATGAGTTGTTTCTGTTCATGTGTTTTGAGAGGAGCTGGTGTTATTCCTCATGTTGCAGGCTCAAGGAATGTCGATCACGACGACCCAAAAGCCGTAAGAAACCAGTTCAATGCTGTAGTTCAGAAGATGAGTTTGTGTGCAAGAATAAACCTCGAAAAAGGCATCATAAGGTACACAAAAATCTTCATCTATCTTGTATAATTATGTTTGATCGTTTAATTTGTCCAGTGAACCCTCCATATTTTCTTTAATCTCAAATCCTTTCTATCTGAACTCATTTATCCCACACCTGCTCATACTTGCCAAGTCTCCCGATGTGGCCAGGACCCTCCAGTTTTTTAAGCCAGTCTCCCTTTTTTACAAAATCTCCCGTTTTTCTCCAGCATATTCAATAAAAGTAGTGTTTAACTTTTTTACTTGTCGTTTCCCCATTGTTTGCTAGTTGTGAGCTTGCATCATCATACAAAGTTAGCAACAATGAAACAGATCGCTATTAAACCGTATGCTTGCCATAAAACCTGGGCTATTTAGATTTAGCAACATTGATGTCTAACGATTTGCTCTACAGTTTTTCATCAATAAACAAAGATTATACATGGAGCTGTGACATATCATTGGCAAACGACCATGACCTCAAATTGATAGTAGAGTACCTGAACATTGAATAAAATCGTAGAAGGGCCTCCTATGTAGGTACCAATGAAGAAAAAAGACTTCACAAAGAAATCTAGGCTTCAGATTTAACTACTACATTTACCGTCAATCTCCCGCTTTTTTTCTCAACTTTTTGGCAAGTATGATCCTGTTGGATTATTCTCTACATCTGGTGTTATATTATTTTTGTTCGCTAGCTATTCTACTTTTCCACTTTTTATCGAAAGCTCCCTTTATTTGACCATTGTCTTTTATGTTCACTTCAACATGTATAAAGTTGGTTTTATATTACAAGGCAGAATCTTTCTTTAGGATGTGAAATTTCAAAAAAAATGAAAGCAGTATTACTGGTTGCAGCTTTTTCTAATTTTTGTCGTTACAGGCTAGCTAGGATTTGATTATTTTTATGTTTCATCAGTTGCTTCAACAACCACGATTTCCTCCTGGACCTGGTTGTCATTACCATAGTCTATAGAGACACGTTAGGGCAGTGAACATGAACCTTTGATTTTGCCAGATTTAGAACTGTTTTGCTATTTTCTACGAATATTTGTAATACGTTGGTAAGGTATACAAAAGGCTGACAACCCGAACAACTCTGGTCATCGGAAACCGTGAGTAGATAAATCTGGAAATTGAGCGGTTTTATACCGATCCCTTCAGGGGCAAACAAATCACAAGTTTGGTGGATCAATGTTACAATAATAGATATATTTTCAAAATTTAGTCAGGTGTACATGTATCTTTTCATTACATGAATAGAGACTTTGAAAGTGCTCTGCGATAAACTGCAAGGTCACATAAAGGTCACATACTCAGGTTGAGGTAACAAACAGACTTTAAAAAAACAGAAGTTTTTATTGGTTGGTAAAAGGACCTAGGAAGTCCCGTCATCACCTGCTTTGACTTGGGAATTTTTTCGAATAGAACTAATCATGCTAGAACTTGATAACTCTATTGGGTTTCGTCTGTGGATTAAAGCTTGACATTTGTAATCCTGGTGGCGGTCCTATTCAAACTATACACAAAAAGGACCATATCCTTCACGTGCAATGGATAGCTTGAGCTCATTTTTGACATGAACTAGAAAGATTGCTACTTGGACCACCCGACCATGCAGCATGTTTTGAGAGTTTGTTCACACAATTCTGTTGTAGAGCAAGAGTTCTGCTGATTTGGATTCGTCTACTCGCTCCAAGTGCTCAGTTAGCATGAAAAAAACAACAAGGCGGCGCAAATCCAAAGGTGAGCTTCTAAGATGTCTATCGGCATTATCACATTCAGATAAAATGTGTTGGTAGAAATTGTTGCTCAAGTTACTCCAGCATCCCAAGTTATGTGCACTGAGGTCATCGACACTAGCTCCGTAATGCGTCACCACTAAATCCAGTATGTTGTTGGTTCACATAATTACCGTTTTATAATAGATTAATATTGCCAATAGCTTGTGTACTCCTAATTGTGTAAGTTACATACAATGATAAGCCCGCCGATAAGGAATAAGTGCTATCTCTATCCCATTTTGTGAGATTTGTCGATCACAACCTTACTCTGTGGTTGAACTCTGTGGTTGAACTCTGTGGTTGAACTCTGTGGTTGAACTCTGTGGTTGAATTCTGTGGTTGAACTCTGTGGTTGAACTCTGCTGATTTTAGCCAATTTTGCCTAAATTTCACACACTTGGTGCCTTTCACCAGGTCGATAAGAATATTTTGTTCCTAAACCCTGTCTGCTTTAGGATAACTGGCCTCTGAAACACATTTGATGATTAGAAAATCATGAATGTGCTTTTGCATGCATTAAATATGAACTTACACATAATGTTAGTAGAATTTATCAGAAAGTATCTGTATTTTTCTATAATTTTTGATTGCTTTTCATGTTTGAGATGATCTGCCTGCCAAGATGTTTTAAGAAAAAAATTGGCAAACTTGGTCAAGGTTAAAATGCTCAAAAACAAAATACCTGTGAAATGATGTCACTAGTTGTTATAGTTGCTGCTGTAGTCGGTATCGGCTATTACATTCGAGTTGCAGCGTTACGCATCAGTCAGTCTCTTTGCGGCTACCGACGTCATAGTCGCTCTTTGAATTTGAGTGTTTTAACCGCGATCAAGTTTTGTCGATTTTAATCTTGAAACATCCTGGCAATCAGACCACCTCAAACGTCAAAGACAATCACAAATGATAAAAAAATTTTGATACTTTCTGATAAAACTTGCTAAAATTTTGTGTAAGTTCATCATTAAGGGCAATTGCTGTCACTGTGTTCATCGGTTGTTGTTGTGAAAGTAGTGCAACGATTTGAGTTGAAAATCTACACATGCGCTTATCGGATAGAAAATTACAGAAGTCTTAAAAGTGGGTTTAAGTCTGGTTCACACTATATCGCTGTATTTCCGGGTTTTCCTTTTGACGTTCATTGTCGATTATGTGAACCATAAACCGATGGCATCGACGAAGCAACGCGGACATGTCGGGAAAGTTTGCAGCTCCCAAACTTTCCTGATATTTGGCCGAGCATCGACGACCCTCTCTCAAATATAAAGCATTTCTGGGATGGTAATTCGCGGTGGCTGATTTGTTCATTTCCGTTTATGACCAGTGATGCGAGACTCGTATTTGATTTCAGTCATTTGGAAAACAAAGAGGTTTCTTTGTGAAATTAAAAAAATGAAAAATAAGAATAATATGTCATGGAGTATTTGTTGATGCAAGCGCGGCTGGGTATCTGATAGTGTGAACATTGCTATCATTATCAATCACCGAAGTATTGTGGCATCAACACTGAGGTACGGCGATATAGTGTGAAGCAGCCTTTACTGGCATACAGTAATTAACTAGAATAGGGTGTTCTTAATAACATATCTAGTGTACATGGCGAAGCATCGGTGTATCAGCGTTTGTAGTGATGTCTCAAGTCATCAACGTAACTATTCATTTGTTTGCTCAATTGGATAGATAGACGCAAAGCCTCAATGGTCATTGGTCGACCTCAATATATTATTGTAATCATTTGTTCAAACTCTTTCTAAATAGACTCGTTACAATTATATGCTGATTTTACGTATGTTTCTGCTTAAGGATTCATTTGTTGTTTCAAAGATTTGGATGATTCGCTACTAATATGGATGTAGAACTATCAAGGCTATCGCCAAAACACCTTGTTTATCAGCGATCGTCTCCTCATAGTGAGGACAACTTCTAGGTGTCATCAGATGTAGTGAATTGGCTCTGAGTGTTCTGTGCGAACATGTACATGTACATATATAAACAAGTGCACATTGTTTATTTGTGGTTGTCTCTTCGTAGTGGGGATAACTTGTAAATATGAACAGGTACAGTGCATTGTGTGCCTCCCTAGTATGTACCTAGGTAAAGTTTATTAGGTTTAAGTGCTAGATTAGGGGCTAAAAATTTATTGGATGAATAATCTTCACCAATTATTGTACATTGTTTTGTACTTGACGTTTTGCAACTTTTCTATTACTCCTCACATAGACTGTTGCAAGCCTCTGAAACGTGAGCCTGTCTGCAAGTCGGATACCTCAGATCCTTGCTCTAGTATGAAGCCTTCCAAGTCGGTCTCAGGCAAAGAAGTGTCAGATCTGGAGGAGACCCTGGCTAAGTTTAAGGTATTTCTCTCAGAGAGTATAAAGATGTTGAAGAAAGAACTAGAGAGCAGCAAGGTGATGAGCATGGTCATAAAGTTATGAATGGAGTCATAGAGTTATGAACATATTTTTCATAGATAGTTATCGCACTTTTCGGACTATTAGCCGCTACTTTTTTCTGATGATTTGAGCTATGCGGCTTATACAAGGGTGCGACTATTCTGTGACTTTCTCTTTCACGCGCATTGACCGGAATCTCCGGTTAGTGCGCCTTTAGCGGTGAAAGAAAATACGAAACAATGCCTAACGGTACTGTTCCTTTAGGCACTAGGTTAAAAAATGTTGTTAATACGAAACGGGGCCGTTAGGCACTGTTCCATTTTAAACAGCAAAGTTGCTGCCATGTTAAAAGGCACCCTCCTGAGTTCTGCGGCCTATACAAAGGTGCGGCCTATGTATTGTTTTATTTTCGTTTGTTGGAAAATAAAGCAGATGCGGCTTATATAGGGGTGCGGTTTATAGTTTGAAAAGTACGGTATTTGCATTAATTAAAGTCTCACCACGGTTAATTTTTACAACGAGAATGAATTAGATGAAGGAGTTGTTGGTGCTTAGATTATGTGCTCCATTAGGCTATCTATTAGTTTTCATGTCACATTTGCTGGTCATAGAGTAGTCTCACAGCACCACTCATGAACTTATCGGCTTCCCGTACACTTTCACTAGTATATTTAGCAATAATTTTCGTTTCTCATGTGCAAGTCAGTGGCTTCAGGCTGTGTTGTATTGCTGAGTTTGTGTCCTCACATGCAGCAATCAACAGTGAATTGGGTGTTGCATAGTTAGGAGTGTTGTATAGTGTCAGATCAGTGTGTTGTATATATAGTCAGGAGTGTCGTATAGTCAGGAGTGTTTATAACCAGGAATGTTGTACAGTAAGGAATGTTATACAATGTATAGTCGCTTTTGCTGATGTCGTTTTTTAATGCCGTTTTCTCAGCTACCCGTCACCCGCTTCTGACACATCTTGAACTATTAGCGATCAAACGATTTTAGTCAGTGAAGGCTGTCGACTTATACAACAGATGCATGTCAAAACCCGTAATTTTAAACCAAAATTCAGACCTCGTCTTATACCCCTGGTTGACCTATACGCCAGAATTTATGGTACGTCGTATAGTGTAGTTTTAGTTTTTTTTTTATTAAAATTGTGGTTACACTTACTGCAGACAAATTTATTGGTTGTTTTAGAAGGGCTAAAATTTCTGCTTGCCGTTGTAATGCTAGCTGACATGTGTTTGCACTCATATCCATCGTTTTTTTTTTACGTCATCAAGCCGTTTGCACATGCGCTCATTCATGAAAAATCCGCCATATTTGTAGAAAGCGATCGTTTTTCTTTTACTTAATAGTACTTTTTTGGTGTTGTTTTGATACTATAATAAAAAAATTGCAAACAGAAGTATCGTTTTCAAACATTTATTGCAAAAGCTTCGTGTTTTTAACGATAAAATTGTCTATAAAGATGGCCGACAACGATAAAATTACGTCACGAAAAAATGGAGGATAGCCTTTCAGCGAGTCCATTAATTTCAATTACCAATCTAGGATGTGTGAATAGTTTCTGCTCACCAACTCTGCCCTAAACCAACTAGTCTGTCGTTTCTAAAGTTTATGTTAAATGCATCGACAGCGATTACTCACAAGTCTTGATCACATAAGCGGTTATTCTTGCACTTCAGGAATAAAATAAATACATTTTGTATGATTTTATATGAAAACAAGTTTGTTTACTACTGGCTAGAGATATCCTAACATTCAGAAGAGTTGGTTTTGATTAACAGAAAACGAACAAACATTTAATGCACAAATGTGTCATTGGTTGTTGTTCATAGTTTTCAGGAAGAAGTAAGACTAGTTTGAAAGCATTCATCAGCAAAGCTGCGAGTCATCATCTGATGAAAGATTTTTTGAAACAGTTTAATGGATGTTCCCAGCTAGATTTAAGGGTGTACTTATAAGTAATTCTAGTAGAATTTATTACAAAGTATTGGTGTTTTTCTAACATTTATGATTGTTGTTGATGTTTGAGGTAATCTGACTGCCAAGACATTTCAATATTAAATTTTACAAGATTTGATCGTGGTTAAAACGCCCAGGGAGAAAATGTGCCGAAATGACGTCCCTAGTATTACGGCTGCCTGTCTCTCTTGTTTTTGATATCAGGTATTGCGATCAAATTGCAGCGTTACGCGTCTCTTATCTGGCGATCTCTTTGCAACTATAGACAGCATAATCACACTTTCGCTTGAATCTGGGCCTTCTAGTTTGGTCGGTTTTAATCTTGGAACATCTTTGCAGTCGGATCATCTCAAACATCAAAAACAATCGCAAATGATAGAAAAATGTTGATACCCTCTAATAAAATATATTAAAGTTGTGAGTACCGTAAGTCCTCATGCTCAAGCCACGCGGCTTGTGCTCAAAACCAGATGACTCACGAAAGAAAATATAATCCTCCAACAAGCCGCGTATGCCCACAGACCACGGCTAATGACTGAGGTTTTGTCGTCCTTGACCACTTCAGGAGCGAGAGTGTCGAGAAAGAGTTTCGCTATACCCCGTCCTCTTGAATAAGAAAACAGGCTACATCAGTACACGTGAAAAGAATTTTCTTTTATGTACTTCCAAGTTCAAATTAAAATTCCTAAACCCTTGCATCAAGAACTTACTTGCCATGTCTCAGCTAGATTTTTATTGCGCTGTTAGAGGCTTCACGTTTATGGAAAGATGCGGTCAGGAAAGAAACGGTTTTAATGACCTATGACTGTGGTGAGTTAAACATTAGCGATAAAGTCTTCGTTAGTCTATAGTATTCCATAAACATGACCTTGAAAATAAACGAGTAGGTCGCCAAAATCCCGTACATAAAAGTGTATCATGGCTGCGATTCTATGGTTATAGTGTGGAACTGAGCAGAGACCACATTTATCGAGAAGCCGCCCTAAGCCTCACGTAAGTTTTAAAAACTTGGCTTTAGCCGCGGCCTATGACCTTGAACAAGAAGCCGCGCCCAACGACATGCCGCGCGGCTTGAGCATAAGGATTTACGGGGGCTTCTCTTTAAGCTAGGTTAAAGGGCTTTGCACACTATCGCTCAGTTCCACATTAGCTGTGTGATGGACCTTACCGATTAGCTGTTTTGGTGTCATCACTGATGATAAGGTGTAGACATTATGAGCGGTTAGCTCTAGGTGATTGCTAACCAACAAACAATTAGGAATTACAAAATTGCATTGGTGATAACGCGAGTCCTTTTGTTATCGTTTCATTATCTGATCACGTAGTTCATCACGAGCGTAGTCCTCGCCACGTTTGCGAATATGAATTTACATTATTTTTCACAACTGTTGAAATTTGGTGCAATGCGATCAACAAACAGCCAATCAAGATGCTTATAGTTGCCACGATCGGTGTCAAAGTTCAGCAAGTTGAAAGTCCATGGCATCGTCGCTAGCAACGATTATGTTGGCCGCTCATCGCAAAACGACGTCATAGCAGCCCATCATTGGGGTCCATCGCACAGCTAATTGTCGATTTGAACGATTTGATTCTAGTCATTATAATGTGATGCTTGGTGGTTGAACAAGTAGTTCAAAGACTCTTAGCAAAGCCTCTCTTCTTTGTAGATCTGCGTTAGAGAAGCATCAGACTCAAGTAGTGAAGACATCAAGGAGAGGGACGAGTCAGACGAGACATGTCAGTATAAGGATGAAGAGATAAGGTTTGATTTCCCAATGACTTCTCCGCGTATGTTTGATGACCCAGATATGGAGAGAGAGTATCAGACGCTTATAGCTGACTCTGATGATAGTCTTGGCAACGAGACTGACCTTTTGACTCCTAGTCATGTATCTAACTCAGTTGTAGGGCCGGATGAAGGCGATTCACATAGCGACATGGATGAGTATAAGAGCCGGGCAGAAGCAGTTTTTGGTCGGAGAAAAACTTCGAAATACGTCTTTTCTTAGTACTAGGGTTGGCATGAGGCCAGAGTTTTCTATGTAACCTCTAGTCATAAAAAGTGCCAACATTATGGCTAGCTAACTGCTCTGAGGCTTCTGCTTTTCATAAAAGTTAACAGTGCCGGTGGGGCCTTCAGTTTTAAACGTACTGCTGAGCAGAGACGCCATCTATTTTATTTTAGTAACTAAGAAATATTTAGTGTCGAAAAGGATTTTCTTAAGTTCCTCTATTCAAACCCACATTAGAAACGCAATTTGTGAGTTTTTGTTCAATTAAACTTTTAAAAATTGAAATTAATAGTTTTTATTATTAAATTTCTGTATTATTAACAAATACTCAGTCCTGGTGGCTTTTTGCCTTTGAATGTCGGACCAATTAATTTCCGTCCATAAAGAGATCCATCCAATACCAATTATTGACTGTCTTGGCCTTGCTTTCGAGGCTTTACACAAGTTAGGTATAACTTTATTCATAGGTTTTCTATATTATTATTTCTTTATCGTACTCATTTTCATCATATTATTCCTTTTTATTTTTTCAGAGCATAAGTGTTCTGCCTACATTGCTGATTGCTAAATGTAACACTAAAGGTTTTTATATGTATCACTCTGTCTTCGCTGACATCATCGCAATTTAAGCCTCCATCACATAGTTACCATAAATAATTACCGTTATGAATTTTATAGTAATTTACTGTTACAAATAATTTATGCCAGAATACCTTTGCTGTTAATAAAGGTTGGTTCACACTATATCGCGGTATGTTGGTGGTAATCTTGTGATGTTTTCGTGATTGTCTGCGATAACAATGTTTATATGATCACAAACCCATCCGCGTTTGCATCAGCGAGTAGTCTCCAACGTAGTGCTTTTTCACACAATACTTTCATGGAAATGATGACACTAGTCCCGCAGCAACTGTCATGAGAGAAACTATAGATCAAGCAATCCCCGACGGCGAATCACCAATACTGAAGTGGTGCACATTGCACAGGTTCTCATAGATGCTCGACGAAATATTGGGAAAGTGTGACAGATGAAATTTTTCCTAGCATTCCACATTGACTCGAGAATGCCATTGGTTTACTGTGCATATAATCGGCATATAATCGGCGAGAAGACTTCGCCGACACGGAGCGATGTAGTGTGAACCAGCCTTTGATTTGGTACCAAGTCTCTCCAGATGCAGTACAACCTTATATTTTGTAAGGAAGTAGATTAGGTACTGCTTAGCTCGAGCTGCCAATACAACTGCTTGTTTTCACGAAGATCTCATGCTAATGTTTGTCTGAGGTTGTATGAATCTCGTACATTGAATGCCTAATTTTTCTGTCTCGAGGTAATAGTTGCATGAAACTTCAATTTTAACCAATTAACTCGTACAATCATACCAATCATTTTGTCCAGTTGTTTAGGCTATATCTATTGAAACGTCTGCAGTCATTACCTCTTTGGAAAATTGTTTTTTGTTTTTCCTGGTTTTGATTGTTTGGTTTGTCATCTCACATTCTTTTACCACTTTTTGTAAATTAATCTTGTATGCCAATGTGTTGGTTATGCTTCCAGTGTATAATAAATTTGTTTATACTCCCATCTTTTCAATTCTTTTATACAATGATTTCATTCATGTCGGTTGTGTGTTTGTTTTGTATAAAATAATTTTATGGTTACTCAATGGAGCCCCCCTCCCTACTCAATCTGGCCCTCACTGTCCAAGCATCCTTCTCTGGTCTTTCCATTCCGATCTCTAACTAGGCAGTCTTCATGTCGCATTACTAGTTTTTTAATGTACTAATTGAAAAATAAAACGAGAAAGTTGGGTCAGCGACTTTTTCAGTTTTTATTTTTAATGCAATGCAGAATTTTCATAAGATAAAAAATAGTACAAATCATGCAAAACCGCAACATGTCAGCCAATTCAGGACTATTTGCAACTAGAGGTGGAACGAGACACGAGACGTCTCGAGTATCGACCTGTCTCGTATCGGTCTCGTCTCGACTTAACTATTGCCAAACTCGAGACAGGAAATAGAACTAAAGCGCCTGCGCACGGTTGTTAAAACATGTCTTCTTGCGGTAGCAACAACTCCATATATTGTAATGGATTGCGGGCAACTGCCTTTAAAGTTTTACCCGGTCCGTTACTACCTGTTGCTACTGATTATGTTGGCCACTGAGTCTAATCATGTAGTCCGGACAACGGCCCTGTTATTTTTTAGTTCGGTTCTGTGTCCTTAAAACAGATACCGGGTCGTATCTAATTACTCTTCGGATAATCCAATTTAATAAATAAGACTTTTGCGGGTAAAATGTCTGTATTTTATCGTATCGTGTCTAAACACCAACTGCCCTTCATAAAATTCGGGCCTCTTTTACGTATATACTACCAATCGCGGGTAAAACTTGCCCGGACACGGAGAAACGAACGAAAGGTCGTGTCGACCATAGTCCGTGTTCGGTTAACAATGACGTTTTGTTAGCTCAATATAAGAATATACATGTGCATGTATACAGTAATTAATATAATTTCATGAGTACAATTTAAATATAATTCACATACTACAGCTAATACACAAACAAAACTTAACATTAATGAAACGATAAGAATGAAAGT
Source organism: Watersipora subatra (assembly GCF_963576615.1). Classification (NCBI taxonomy): domain Eukaryota; kingdom Metazoa; phylum Bryozoa; class Gymnolaemata; order Cheilostomatida; family Watersiporidae; genus Watersipora; species Watersipora subatra. The sequence goes on from NC_088712.1 coordinate 8,311,751, forward strand.
GTTATCGTGTGTTCTTTTAGTTGCGGTATTTCTTTGTAGAGCGACGGCTATCGGTTTCATTACACATTACATTAAAAAGTAAGAACTATTCAATAGATGGTAAAAATATACATGTACAAAGCAATATGTTTATAATAATTATGATCAATCAAGCTCAAAATTCTTAGAATATATAACTTCGGTATTTTAGAGCTGTTTGTGTCACATTTGTTTACAAAAACTACATGCATATCACTATTAAAATGTTGTATTTAAATCGTTTACACCAGGTGAAAATTCAATTTAAAAAGAGTTTTATTAATTTTATATATACCAAGTAGCTAGTACTTGTGTAGTGAAATCATCGCCAAATACTCATTATTTTACTGTCTCGTGTCTCGAGTCTCGAATTTTTACAAGACAGTGTCTCGAGTCTCGTCTCGAGCTTAAAAAACCTGTCTCGTTCCACCTCTATTTGCAACTGTTTTCAGCGATAAGATATGTGTTTAGTTTTGCCCAGTTTTCTACTAACAGAACTGATATTTGACATGGTTTAGATTTCATTAAAACTATTCAACTCGGATAAATATGATTACATTATGAAAGAATTGTGTGACATGAATTTAATTAATATTATTTGATTATATAGAACATCGCTTCTCTAGCTGCCGGCATGAGTGTAGATAAAAAACTTGACTTTTTTATTTTCGGCATCTGACCTTCAACTTCCTGTATTTCATGATTAACTAGTTTCTGATGCCAGCAGGTGCCAGTGAGTCGATACAATTGGTAACCTCGGTCACCTAGGCATGCTTGTTTCTCAATGCATATCGTTCGCTATTCACAAGCTTTGCTTTTCAAACAATGAATAAACATTGCTATCGTTTATGCCAGCTTCCAATGCTATAATCTTTCGAGATCTACTTGTGCTCAGAACAAAAGCTCAAGATTTTTAAGGATGGTTGCAAGGCATTTGTTAAAAGGGTTGGTCTGCTTGCTGAGCGCCATGGATAGTATCTCAGGTTTTTGTCATTATTAACATAGTAATGTTTATTTGATTACATAACAGTGAGTGAGAAAAGAGACTAGGCCTTTAGTTGTAAAACAACAATGAGTAAGCAACTCCTTGGTAATCTTGATTGACTAGAGGCTGAGGACAGCGAATAAACTATGAAATAATTGACTGACACTTTTAATTTACTCATGTTGAGACTATAAACTGAAACAGAGATTAAATTTTTTTTTATTAAATATTCCAAACACTTATGATCTAAAAACAAATAATTTTTGGTTTTTATAATTTTTCTTTAATTATAAAAATAAATAATTTGAAGTAAATATTAGCCATGCCGTAAATAAAAATTAAGGAGTCATAATTTTGGAAGCCTGAAGTTTTTTTTCAACATTCAGCCATATTAGGTAATTTACTAACATTAATAAGAGTAATAGTTAATTAATAACAATATAAACAAGAGCTAATTCATTCAATTAACGATGGTCATTAATTAGGAAGAAAAAAGCCATGTTATAGCGGAACCTTGTTCATTATCACTGCTAAGAAATTGTCTGATGACCAAATAGCTTATATTGTTCTTTAGATAGTGTGACAGCTCGCTTTGACCTTGACATTTGGCAATTACTAAGTTTCCGTACAGTGATAGTGTAATGGCACACCTCCGTATAGTGTTGCCAACATGATAACAGCCGTGCGGCTCTTTTTTGTCACTATCCAGGGTCCCCGTTTGGAAGGGAAGCATTCATGTAATGCGCCATTTTTGTGCCGTGGAATGGCCTTAGCCACCAATGACGTAGCACTTGTGCCTAAGAATAGGTCTTGCTTTTTTGTTGCTTCATAAGCAGGAATTTTCTTGTTGAAATGTGAATACATGAGCAGCGCGGTATGTTTTTTGTCATAACTAGATGATTTAACATAACGAATAACGCCTTAATAACAATTTGTGTCATGATCACAGAAACCATGGTTAAGTCGAAATTATAAGATTCAGAGTTATCTAAACTACCAGAAGGAGAAAATTCTCACAGTTACTTTGCAAAAAAATTTTGATTATAGCTTAATTACAGCAGATTTTATAGTTAAAAAACTGAATGCATGTTTACCATTAGTGCAAAAACAGTTCCGAGAAAACTGGCGTTAAAGTTTGAGAAACGAAAACCAATGCACAATTTTGTTTACATTTCAAAACGTCATAGCAACCAATATCAAGAAGTTGTGATCTTTATCTAGATTTCTCTATTTTTATCAAAAAATTATGCTGAATTTAAAAATCTAAACAGATTTTAGCTGGTTGTCATAGAAATAACTGTATATTTATTAGAAAATGTATTACTTAATTTTGCAGATTTTAAAAACGGCTTAGCTGTATCGCGATATTGGGCACAGCCAAATCATCAACAAAATCTTTAGAAAAATAACAACAGAAACGTATTGCACACCATCGGTCACTACATGCTTTGATCTTGTAAATTCGAATAATTATTCTTATAATTAAATATGATAATATTCTTATAAAATTGAATAATTATTCTTACAATTAAATATTGTAATAATCTTAAAGAATCGTTAAGAAAATAGCATCGTAATTCCCTTTACTTTCACTGCCCTTGACAGCAGTTGGAATACCAAAGTATTCATATATGTGTCCAAAATGTCAAAGTTATCTTTAAAATCGGCAAAAAAGAAACGATTATATTTATCGGACGCCATTTTTCAGTACTTCTTGTTTGGCATAGCAACGGTTTTAAGGGGGTTTTTCCGAGTGTTAAAGACTTCTATTGGCTAAACTGACTTAGGATTCAGAACGATCACTTTTTGATTGGTCCAGAGGCATGTGTTACAAAAAACGTTACCAATATTATAAATTCAGTTAGTGCAACTTTCAAGTCGGATAACTCAACTTCGTGATTTGCGACTTAACCATGGTTTCTGTGACCGCGACCCATTTGTTCTTCTGACCGTCCATGGTTTGTTTTACCTGTTTGTTTGTTTTGACTTCTTAAAGATAGAATTGTGACATTGTATTTTTAACTCTTTCGCTACCGTAAGCCGATGTATCGGCTTATCAATAGGATTTCACTTTTCTTTTTATTACGAAGTCTACACATTAGCTAAACCAATTAGATTGTTTTCCAAAAAAGCAAACCTGTGGCCAATCACATGCAACTAGTCGAAAACATTTTGGCTCAGAATTTCCGTTTCTAATTGTTTTTCAAAATGTGAAAACCAGATCGTTATCGTCATGGCAGTTATAAATTCACCGCGTTTGTTCAATGCAAAGGAAGCGTCAGAAGTTTTGTGAAAGTGAAATTCACTAAACAATTTTATACTTATCTTGTAAAGGACTTTGTTCTGGATAATATGCATTTTGCAGTAAAACAATATATGTATTGATTTTCGAAGTATGACTTAAATACTAGCGGTATATCGATTTTTCGAAAGTCCGTTCGAATTAATTTTGTCAGAATAACGAATTTAGCGCAGTGAAAGAGTAAAGGCACATTGTATCTTGTACATCGATGGTTGGCGTCACACAACTATCGCTCTACGGAAACCTGATCTGCATGTCAGCCTAACGTAGCACTTCAGCGACTGAGGAGCAATGTTCGCAGGTGCACCCAGGTGTCGCTATCACTGTATGACATGGATAAACTGTATGACTGTTAACTTAGACTATCACTATCAGACTATCACTGTATGAAAACTTAGCAGATATTAAGACTCTGACTGGCTCCTTAGCCTTAGCTCCTTAGCCTCTAGCAATTCATCTCAACTCTCTATTTTTTTCTTCACTTTTCTTCTCTCTTCTCACCCAGTCCTTGCTGTACTAACACCTCCACTACTAACTGTGATGCCGGTGAGCAAGTGTGCTGTGAAGGTGTCGAGTCTATTCAGCTCAAAGGTGACTGCAAGGGCAGCACTGTCAAGTTGAAGCTTAGGAGTCGAAGTCAGGAGTGTGAAGCTCCTGATGATGTCATCAAGTGTGAGCGAAAACCTCGATCAAAGTGAGTACTCCCTTGTATCGATCCGATCAACGGATGGTATTGTATAATCTAGAGTTATCATCTATTGCATATACATTTGCTAGATGTCCAGGCCAGTTGCTCCAGAGCCTACGTAACATGATAGAGTTATCATCTCTTGCATATAAATTTGCTAGATGTCCAGCCCAGTTGCTCCAGAGCTTATGTAATGTAATAGAGTTATCATCTCTTGCATATACATTTGCTAGATGTCCAGGCCACTTGCGCCAGAGCCTATGTAACATGATAGAGTTATCATCTCTGATAGGAATATTCAAATATTCTCTTGGTTTACTAAAATTGTCTACCAAATTGTACAATTGATGCCCTTCCATGGCTGGGTTTGCTATGAATAGCTGTGCAGATACAGTAAAAATATGACTGATATTCTAAAATTATTCTTCACTCTTTCGCTACCACGAGCCACGTATAGTTGGCTCAGCAACGCGTTTCTGTACGGCTAACTGCTGCAGGATGCGGCTTTTGTTTTGTGCAAACTTTTCTGATTGGTGAGTAGCTAATAAACTACCTTTCGTATTCGTACTTAAGGAAAGGGGAACGATTATTTGCTTGCGTTGAGCCAATAAAATATGTTTGCAACCCATTGGTTTCATTTTGCAAAAATTTATTTTTATCACAGTTTTTTTAGCAGTGGCCAGTTGTCCGACGAATTACATCGACAAATTTTTCATGAATTTTCGAATAAATTCTATTGACTGTGATTTTTTAGAACAATAGTACTCCTGAGAGTGTTTTGTATCAGTAATAATAATGCGGTAAGCTGTAATAATATTGATAAATCGATTGACTTAGACACGCTCACAGCCTTTTCAAAAAGTGTTTGTTCTCACTCTGCAATGCATTTGTAGTATTTTTCATGGCATCAGCTGATGTAAGATTTTGTGCTGAATAATTTGCTGTTAAAATATTTGTAGACCGTGTGGTTAACTACGTTTATTAGGTTTGCCTGAATACATAACCATGTCCCAGTAAAGAAATTAAGTTGATAGCAACAAAGTCAATCACTATGTTTTAATGAGGCACGTGACTAACATCAAGCGGATTTGGAAATGTGCGTGAGTTGCGTTACCTTGTGAATTAAGTGTTTCTATTGACATTCGCATGGTGTGGATGACTCCGACTCCTTGTTGACAAAATCTATGGAATTGTACGCTATGAGTTAATTATTAGCGACGCACTTATTAGCGATGGAAATATGTAAAACTCGATCGAGAAAAGATGACGGAAGTATTGAAAATGTTCAAAATTGAGTTGCTGGCGCGGTATTTCAATGTGCATCGTTTGGAAGTGCTGTTTCCATTATTCGCAAGCATGATTGGTGTGATAAAGTTTGTGAATCGCAAAACTCGCTTAGCTTGTGGATTTATGTCGTTTCCATGTTACGGCTTACTTGCGAATTGGCTCAAATTTATGAATCATGCTCGTCATGGAAACATAGTGCAAGTAATAAATATATGGTGAAAAAGCAGGTAAAAGCAGTTCACTGTAGGGTGTCTCAGACAATGGATTTCGATAAGTTTCATTCCAATAAAAGGTTACATTTTACATCACTGCAATATTTCAATGTAAATCTTTATTATGAAAATTTTTCAAAATTTTACTTAATTTTCACGCTGTTTCTGTATAATCTCTTCAGAAGTTCCCTACTTGCTGCTCATCTTGCCTTTACCTTCAGAGTTTTTGTTTAACTTGCACATGTTTATATGTAAACTAGCTGTACAATCCGATGTTGTAAAAAAAAGTAGAATGAAAAAAAATGTAAAGGTGTTTAAATCTAATTGTGAAATCATTATCAAGTAATGGCTAAATATAGTATTTTGCCCTACGGTTACAATCAAACATTATTTGATGTACAATTATATGATTTCAGCTTGTTTCAGTATTGGCATGGAAAATTGGAATGTAGGCTAATATCGTATGCTATTGGTATAAATCCTCATCAATAAAAATAGTGCCAAAATACTATGATAACCTTAGTCACCATAGGTACCTACAATGGCATTAGTGCATTTTGTGGTTTTGATCTGCGGGCCCAAGATAATATAACATAACAATGTACTACACGGAGAGTTTTACCTTCGAGACAGACGCGTAACATAAACGCTGAATCTAACTTGAATGAACTTAGTTCATTTAAGCTTTTAACTTGTGAAAGTCGCATTCACTAAACAATCTTATACTTATCTGTTAGCAAATTATGTTCTGAATAAGATGCATTTTACTGTAAAAAAAATTATCTGCATTGATTCTGGAGATATCGCATAAGTACTAGCAGTATGTTGAATTTCCACAAACCCGTTTGAATTAATTTGATTAAAATAGCGATTTTAGAGCAGTAACGAGAGTTCAGAAGTTGAAATAATATAAAGGCCGGAGGTTGGAAAATGTAAAAAATTTTAGATTGTAGCCAAACACACTAAAGTTTTAGGTGATCATGTTCAATTGGCAAGAGTAAAGAAACTAGTGTTTCTAAACTAAATGTTTTCCTGCTCATCAGAAACAATCCTTTTTTGAGTGTCAACTATCTGACAACTTGGAATTTCAAGTCACCAACAGATTTCAGCTATTTTTTTAACGCTATGATTAGCAAAAATTGAAAAAAATCATCCTTGTCGTGGATGGCTAGTTCTAGCACAAAGGAAGACTTTCCTTCTCTAATTGTGACTATAGCCTTATCTTTTTCAGTTGTCGAAAGTCAAAAAAGACGCCCGTGAGACACCATACTGAATACCTCCCTCTGACAAAGGAACAGAGCTGCCAGCTACACAGCAAGAGTAGGAGCAGAAGTCGAGGGTTCTATGGGAAGAAAAAGACCTTGAAACACAGAGGCTCATTTGGTGAGTTTGATACTCACTATGATTTCATGACTCCATGATACCCATTTGGGTCTGTGCCCAATTTGAGTTACTTCGCGGACAAGCGTTTCAATAAACATATGCATGATGCTCATTTAACGCCAGCTCATGACCCCTTAGGTCAAATTTTAACCTAATTAATGACTCTATAAATAGCTGTACAGTCTTGTCACGCTAAGCTTAACAGCAACCATTAGGAACATTGGCGCATTGAGACTGCTCAAATGAAATAAACAATGACTGAAGCATGAAAATGTTTATAATGGAATAGCCAGCGATATTTTAATGCGCATGATTCGTAGGTGCCATTTCCATCATTCGCAAGCATGATGGATTCGATAAAAGTTTGTAAATCGCAAAACTCGCTTAGCTTTCAGGTTTGTGTCGTTTCCATGATGCGGTTAACTTGTGGATTGGCTCAAATTTGCAGGTCATTTGTGTCATGAAAACATAGTGACTGTAAAGAGGTCACTAGTATCACCCAGTTGTACAGGTGCTGATGGGTGAATTACAAGATTGCTGACTTTATTATCTTTCCTAACATTATTACTGTTGTTACTAAAAAGTTGTCAGAGACTGGTATGTTCGTTGATACTTGCCAATGTTTGTGAAAATTCTTGTTATGCCTATTTATATTTTTTAATGCATCACTTAAAAATGTTTTGGAGTAATCCTTTCAATTGCGCTGATGATTGTTTGTTTGAGGATAACAGGCTATAGTGTTGGGCTTTGATTAATATGGATTTTATTTCTGTAAAATTCTGTACTACTTTTTAAGCGGTTTGCATAGAAGGGTCAGATCTGAATTCTCAGTTAAAATGAATTTACACCAAGATGGCTTATAATAAAAAATAATTAGTAACTAACATTTATTATTATGGCACATACATGTCCGTAGCCTGTAGTTACGGAGCGACTCTATTTTGTGTTCATGCCAATAAGCGGTCAATAAGGAAGGATCCCGATGTTGTATTTCACTGGCTAGAAATGGTGTCAAATTTTGTATAGTCGAAGTTAGCTTGGTGTAAACTCTTGCAACAATCTATTTCAAATTGTAAACACGCTAGAAGCCATTCCAACCCCAACTCTCACGGAGGAAACACAACTCTGAAAAATTGGCCTGGTCTAAGCATACCTTTAGAATCTATTGCCAAATGTTAGAGTGACCAAAATCTTTCACAGTTACTAGAACCTTTTTGATGTTTTCACAAATATTTTGTTTCATTTAAAATTTCATGGGCTACATACATCTTATACATCTAGTGGGAATGTTATTTTTGTACATAACGTCTCTCAAATAGATCAGGTCTAAATGATTCTATTTTGGACACTGAGGGATCTGGACTTATAGCTAGCCACAGCAATTACAATGGCACCCATTGTTTATCGTTCAGGTCTGGCTAATGCTGACATGTGGAGTGATGAAGAGTCAGAGCCGATACGCGCGAAAAAAGACCGATGTAGCCGAGGACCCTGGTGCGGTCGGGGCCCATCGCGCTACGCTAACAGGGCGACCGAGCGGATGAGCACATCAGAAGATACCTATGATCAGGAAGGTTACGACTCTTATCGTCGCTCGACTACCCAGCGGAGCTCTGACACTCCTCGTTCGCCTGGTGGTGGGAGTAGCGGTGAATCGCCAAGGACATCTCTCATCCCACTGCCGCCCAACGGTTCAAGACCTTCAGCTCTTCCGAGACGGTTGACAGGGGCCCTCAAAACAGTAGGTAATTGAAGTGGCTATCTTCTTGCTTTGTCAATATTTTAACTCTGTATATGCCATGAGCTGTGTAGTGCAACTCGGAAAAGCATTTGCGTTTGGCCTAGAGCTGCATGCAAGCTTCGAACAAGATGTTTCTGATCAGTGAATAGTTAGGTAATTGGCCAATTGTATCTATATTTAAATGAAAGCCCACTATTATTTGCATGCATTGAGCCAATAGAAAAGATGTTTGTAACCCAACCTGAGTGTAGTGTCGCTTTGCAAAAGTTTTATTTTTGTGGCAATTGCTTCTTTGAAATGACCAGCTGTGTCAGACACATGACAGCTTCAAAAAGGTTGCTAATGGTAGAATCAGCAGAATTCTTCTGATTATCTACTGTACAAGAGTACTTCTGAGAGGGGTTATTCTATTCTTAGTGGTAATAATGATGCCATAAGGTATAATAAAATTGATAACTCAGCAATGCTCTCATTTCGCAAGACATTTGTGACATTTTTATGGCATCAGCAGGTGTCAAAAATTTTGTGGATTATTTGGTATCAAACTATTTTTATAGGCTGTGGTTCAAAGGTGATGACAATTTGTATGCACTTTTGTCCAAGATTAGGCTTTGTCGAATATTTATTTGCTTTAGTAAAAAAATTGATTTGCCAGCGAAAAAGTTAAAGTAGCTCTCCGTGGATAAATAGAGAGTAGCAGACACCCAGTTCCGCAGACTAAATTTGTTTAACCAGCACATGAATCACAGATTTTTAAAGCGCCGACCCCGTCAGTTCAGTTTAAAACACTCCGTCCTCAGTATTTGGCTCATCAGCCAAAGTTAGCTGTTTGAATTGATACGCCTCCTTGTTGCTGTTTGCTAAATGGTTATTGTGACATTAAAGTGTTTCCTTGCTCAGGAAAAAGTTCTTAAACTATATCCAATTAGCCACACAGAAGCATGCTGTTGTTTTATGATCAATGCTTTATGTAGACTTAGGAGTCTATGATACAGTCTGACGAAAGTTTAATTCTTAAAGGCCAGTTTGAAGAATACATCTAGTTTGTTAAATTTGGACCAATTTGCTTAATAGTGGAAAGTATACATGTGTATAGCCAAAGTATTATAGAAACCTAATAACAAAAACCCAACAATAGTATATTCTACAAGTAATATGACAATGCTGGTAGAGTTTTCGAACTAATTCCAGCTCTTTTGAGCACGCGATTGTAACAGAAAGTTTTCTAATTTGAGTAATCAACCCTCCCTCTATATATCTCCTCCTCTTTTATCAAAAACTGGCCAATTTCATTTTGAGCAATTATGTGGTCTGGCAGGGTCACCGTCCAAGTACAGAAATAACTGAACACGATGTTAGTGACTTGCGTCCCGACTCTGTCAAACGAATGTCTACTTTGTCTAAAATAGAAAACATAAACAAAAGAGCTTCTTACCCGACATCTGAACGAAAAATGACCTTTGAAGAGCAGAAACGAGCTTCCTTCCCACAGACAGGTACGTTGGTATTGTACAGAGTTACCAACAGATTTATTATGGACTTATCTTATTGTACAGTTACTTCGATGTCACCTGCGGTTGTCATTTATGTATACGTACTAGCTGTACCACCCAGCGTTGCCTGGGTAATATAAACGTCTTTGGACAGAAAATTGATTTGTATTTAAATATAACAACATTTGCCATTCTAACTTTCTAACTACATATCATGAGAAAAGTGTTTTGTCTTATAAACAATGAGAAGCAAAAAGTGTTGCTCGCTATTAGCCTGGCACATTGCCAATGGAAAATTTGAGTACGCTTAATAATGTGAGCCACCAGCTTCTCGTGAAGTTATGCTATAACCCTGCGTTTTATGCAAAGCCATTGGGTATTTGCTCCAATATTGTGACATACAGTGAAACTCGGATAAATCGCCCTCGGATATATCGAACACATGGTTGAATCGAATGGATTTGCTTGGTCCGTTCCCACGCAATGATAAATGGCTTTAGATAACTCGACCGAAACTCCGTTAACTCGAACAGTTTTTTGCCAAACGGCTACCGAGACGGTTGTTACTATCACTTTAGAATATCGCTTTATTCCGAGCCATAGAGATAAACATCGACTTTTAGTAGTTCTTAGGCCTCGTTATTACCAACATCGGCAAATATTTTCATTAACGACTTTTCTAAAGGTTTGCAAAAATCAAATTTTACCAAACATCCGCTTAGCGATAAGCCCTCCAAAAGCGAGGTAAAATTTGGATAACTTTAAAGTAATATCGGCAAAACTGATAATGGGTTTTTAATAGTAAAGCAGTTTTGTAATAACTGACTTACTGCAAAATTGATCTTGGTTAAAACGCTCGGTAGAAAAATACGTATGTATTTTTTCTGAGCATTTTAACCGCGATCAAGTTTTGCCAATTTTAATCTGAGAACGTCCTGGCAGTCACATCACCTAAAGCAACAAACAAATCTAAAGTGATAGTAAAATATCTATACTTTCTGATTAAAAATATTTAAAACTTCATACGAGAGACCCTTTAACTTGCAACAAGCAATCTATGCTTTTGATTTATGTATAGTTTGTATATGTACATGTATCTACTGATAAATACATGCACTTGTGACTGTCCTGATAACTTGAACGCTCTAATAACTCGAACACTTTTGCTCGGTCCCTTGAAGTTTTGGATTATCCGTGTTTCACTGTATATGGCTTAGCTAGTCTATAAACCTTGTTGGCCTAATGAGTTTGGTGTCGGACTGTCAAGCGGTGTGTCCGAGATCAAATTTTCTTCAACGCTGACAGATGACAGATGGACATACTTTGAGAAATAGATATATGTGAGAGTTTGTCTGCGTGCACTTGTGTAGTTTGGTATGTCCAGTTTTAGCTAATAAAATCTTGGAATGAAAAATCTGTATATCGGAAGATTTGATCTCAATTCCTCCCGTTTGCCAGGCAAATTCTCTACCAATTTAGCTAAACGTGATGGAGAGATTCACTAGACGATATGTGTTGCTGTGTGTCAATATATGCTCCTGCTCTCTATTATGGCGCAATTTCATTCTATGTATTAGTAAAGCCTGGTTTCCATATGACAGTGCGATGATCGTGCGTGGCCCAGTGATCGTGCGCAATACATTTCTTGAGCTGTGACGCAGTGTTTCCATAGCGCGTGTAGGCACCATGCTTGCATTGGACAGGGTGGGTAATTTCCTTACTTTTTCGTACGGGAGACCGATTTCTTCGGAAAACAGCCCTCGGTTTGAATTGTGGGATAGGTTGAAAAGGTTGAGCAGTGTATTGTTGGATACATCATCGCGCACACCCGTCGCAAGAATCCATTCTGTTGGATCCTTGCAATCAGCGTACGTACGTCGCGCGATCGTCGTGTGTGGACATTTCCACATCACAGCTGGCCTACGCACGACGTTGTGCGCCTTGTTGCCTGCCTTGCACTGTCATATGGAAACCAGGCTTAAGAGTGGTAGATAACTAGCTAACTTGAATTAGCCAATGGCAGTGCTATTGCTATTAGCCTGGCACATTGCCAATGGAAAATTTTCTCCAGCGTGACGTTATGCAATCACCCTGCTTTGTATGCAAAGCCGTGGGTATTGGGCCGTTTGGCTTACAAATCCATCACTGTGGCCTAATTAGTATGGCATTGAACTGGCGAATGGGAGGGTCTGCGATCAAATTTTTTTGGTACAGATTCTTTGTTCCAAGATTCTAATAATAGATATAGCTGGACATACTGAAAACAGATGACAAACTTTGAGAAATATAGATATATATTTATTATATGGATTATTTATTTATATTATAGATTATCTAGATTTATTTATTTAATAGATTTATTCCTTTACTTGTCGAATACCTGACATCGCACTATAAAAAGCTACTTATAAATGATGGCAGGTAATGTAGTTGAATTAGCTATGTTTTTTTACCTAATGAATGTGAGTAGCTTAAGCTAGGAACTTAAGCTAGTCTAAATATTTACTATAATAAGAGACATGCTTATAATCGTAACATTACGCCTCATGATATTCTAGCATGCTAGTAAAAACTACTAGTATTTTGCAAAAGCTTCAAGAATGCGTATTTGAACCAGCTCAACCCTTTCCCAAGTATATTAATTGATTGAACCTTTGTGTACAGAGTGAATATATTTGCAAAACGACTAGCAATTTGTACATAAGGATACATAGAACGTCATAACTTTTTTATTTACAGGAATAACTACATAAAATTTAAAATACATATAACTCACACACATAGAAGTCACTACATTTAATATTTTTTGAAGCAGCCACCTTTGCATAACCCCACCGTCGTTGTGGATCATGACGGTCGGCACGTTCAGATTCATCGCTATCGGTTTCTGACTCTACATCAAAGTCATTGGCATCAATATCGCTTCCACTAGAACAAGATTCATCAGTTTCAACCACATAATCAGCAATATATTCCTCGTAGTTGGTTCTAGTAGCAATTTTTCGACGCGGTCGTTTCGTTTGACTTGCCATTGTTTCGTTTCGATAGTAGTTTTAGGCGTAGTAGTAGTTCGCGATAGAAGATGTTTCGGTGGTAGTTGATCGCCGTAGTGACCATAAGAACTTTGTTCTCTTGTTAGGTTTGACTGACTATTATAGCAAACACAATAATATTATGTTTAGTAATATAAAACTGAAAGAATATTTGAAGAACTAAACAAAAATAGCCAATAACAAAACGGCTGACGAATAACAGCTTTTGGGATTTCCCAAACGACATAAATGTCTCTTTGCTCAAAACTCCGGGGGACATTAATGTCGCATCGCTTACGAAAGGGTTAATAAGTGTGTGCACAAGTAATATATAGTATGGAAGTAGGTTGTGTGGTGTAGTGAATAACATGCCTGTATGCAGAGAAGGTTTTTTAAATTCTAGTACAAAGTGGTTTTTGTTCTTGAAAGGGAATCTCTATAACTGGACATATGGATGAAGGACGGACAATCACATTTATGTAAATTGGCAATAATATCGTTCCAAACAGAAAAATTATTACTATATCCGTGTTGGAAAAATGGCTAAAGCATTGCAGTTTTCTGGTAGCAGATTAGCTCACCAACCTCAGCATCATGAAGAATTTACTCTGGTTATGTGCGTATATTGAAAATTGTGAAGAGGTTTGCCATAGCAATGACTATTTTACTCAATAGACTCAAACATGGAGTTCTCTTACAATATAAGTTTTACTTATTCTGTCACAAACACTCAGAACAAGCCTATGATACTTTTTGTGGGTGCCATGCCTCTGGTTAGCCAGAGTAACATGGCTAAGATAAATAAGGACACAGATAGGATTCAGATTAAGTTAGCGAATAAATCCATTGGCTAACTTATGTGCAGGCATTAGGAGTAACTTCAAATACAACAGCAAATGTAGATACTGGTTCGAATTGTATATAAAGAGCTAAGTCAAAGCGGACCAGATAATGATGAAAATCTTTTTCGTGCTTCATGTTTGAGTGTTAACTTTATTACGGATATATGTATCAGATATAGTTGTATTTATTTGTTTGCATTTTGGAGATAAAAAACATACATGAAGAAATTAGGGAAATCTGTTTTATAATGCCGTTACGTAGAAGTATTACATAGAAGTATCACATAGAAGTATTACATAGAAGTATTACATAGAAGTATCACATAGAAGTATTACATAGAAGTATTATATAGAAATATTACATAGGAGTATTACATAGAAGTATTACATAGAAGTATTACATAGAGGTATCACATAGAACTATTACATAGAAGTATTACATAGAAGTATCACATAGAAGTATTTCATAGAAGTATTACATAGAAGTATTACATTGCAATCGATGTCAGTGATTGGTTATTATTATTTTTATTACATCAAATTGGGTATTCAGTTCAAAACATGCTGTTGACATCCTGGTCAAAACTATTAAATAGTTTATATAATTTATCAGCTATGCTACTCGGGTATCAGACATCATTATATGCTGTACAATTTGCACGCACGTGAAAGAAACTTGCATTTTGTAGAATTTGCTACTGTGAGAGTGTTAGTATGGACGTATCTTAGAGAAATCTCAAGTTTCATATTCATTTATGAAAAGTTCACTTGATACTGATTCAAATACTTCACTAAAACCTGTCCATTTTTAATTAACACATTTAATATAGTAAACGAAAATAAATTATATATAATTTATATCATATATATTACAATTTAATATATATACTTTATAATATGTATATTATAATTTAATATATATAATTTATATTATGTATATTATAATTTAATATATGTAATTTATATTATATATACTAGAAATTCCACTGTCATACAGCCCACGACCAAAGTGATAATTGGAAAAAAGAAAGGGTACTGTTGGTTGAAAAAGTAGTTCTCAGCAGGAATTGATAGAGTATAGTGTAAATGAGACTTGTTTGAGTTGATATAAAATAAATTTGAGGGAACACGACTCTAAAAAAGTGCAACTAATAATTTATTTTGGATGTAAATTTGGTTTGAAACCAGATATACGAGTAATTGGTTAATTATTGATATTGTAATATCTATTATAAGTATACAGTATCTGTTAAAGGTCGTGCAGTCTAGTCTCCTCTCTTTTGCGTTGTAAGATTTGGTCATTGATAGCTAATCGAGTGATGCGCTCCCTATAGCGAAGTTGTTAACAAGTAAGTCATTGATGTTTCGAACTCGAAATGCGAAATGCGAAATTAGAAATAAAATGGCAAGCTACTGTGTACTATACACAGTTTGAAAGTTGGTTGTGTTGAATGTAGAATGGTACTGATAGCGATCTTTAACAGAATGCAAGTATGAGCTTTGACGCGTCTGCAAGTTTTCTGCAAACTGCAGCAAAATGAAAGCTGTTATAAAAGTGTTATAAAGCTATAGGCCTAATCTACTGTATTGTATGTAATTTAACAACAACAATAAGGAAATATGTTTATTATAACTCTGAAATGCAAAATTAAAAGTAAAATGACAAGCTACTGTATACTATACACAGTTTGAAAGGTGGTTGCGTTGAATGTAGAATGGTTTTGATAGCGATCTTTAACAGAAAGCAAGTATGAGCGTTCACACATCTGAAAGTTTTCTGCAAACTGCAGCAAAATAAAAAAATGTTATCGTCATAAACGGGCGTTGTAGTTCGGCCCTAGATGGTACGTAAGTTGTAAAGAATTTCGGCTAACGTTTTAAATAATGAAACCTTCGGTGATTGGACAAAAAACATAGGCTGATAAATGGTGTACCACAATTTCGTACCTGTAAATCGGTCTACGCCTCAAACGGTCTACGTTTATTACAAAAGCCGTCGAATAAATTCGATTACAAGTAAACAACACCATAGACTGGTGAAATGAGCACGGTTTACTCGTGAAATACGCACTACTAAATAGTTCTACAATTGGTCGCACGGCTTTATTGGCGTTTCAATTTTCGGTCTTAACTTTTATTAAACCGAGCTTTTCAAGCTTTTTGTGGCAATTTTCGTTCAAATTAATCTGTCTATTTGTGTATAATCCGATCAGATGGGTAAGTTTTAAGATATTATCGAAGGTTTACAAAGACTTGGTAACATATTTAAATAGGTTTAAATGTGTTTTGTATCGTTATTATACTTTAACGACTTTACTTCCGATGCTTAAATTTTTTGAAGAAATTTCTTGACGAGGGTTCATCTCATTGTTGATGAATAATTTTCGCAAGTTTTGTGCACATGCATTTATCATAAAAACTCCCACACTTCCGCTGTGGTCGTGGGATTATAATTTAACATATATAATTTATATTATATATATTATAATTTAATGTATATAATTTATATTATATATGTTATAATTTAATACATATAATTCATATTATATATAAATTGAAAATAATGATGATAAAGTTGTAATGAAGTGTAAATTTTTACAATAAGAGTCACGTCTGTTCATCCGTTCAAATAAACAAACATATTTTTTCGAGTCAGTTTTCTTTAGCTTGATTCGTAGAATGTTTGGTGCTTGGCTGATACCAGCACCAGCCATTTACATTTCCTCTAGTATCATTACTAGTATGACTTCAGCTTATATAGTTAGTAGATAATCAAAGGAATAAAGACATGTTATGAGTTTGCTTTCAAACTGCTATTATTAGTCATATATCGACATAGGAGCTTAATGCATTCGAAAACTGAGCTCATATGTAAATTATCTTGTATCTCGAAGCAATATTTCTTATATAAACTAGCGAAAAACAAATTAATCCGCTCCCATCATTTGAGAAAGCCACCTAAAATCGGGATTTCGCTTTTGAAGATAATGCTTTTACAGGATATTGTTTTTTTGGTCTGATTAACTGATTGATCAGTCACCACCTACAAGTAAAAAGTAACAAATACCTGTCTAGTGGTTTTAATCTGCAATAAAATGTAACATTTTTCGCTGTAGTACTCTATGGATTTTTACCTTTGAGACAGACGTAGTGGCAAACGGGATTGTGAAAGACTTTACCGCAACACGTTCAGCATACTACACTTGTTATTATAGTATATAAGACAACATGAACATTGAATTTAACTTAAATTAAGTTAGCTTACAAAGCACACACTTGAAAATAGGTTTTAATCACATTAATACACCCTTAATACTAATTTTGGCATCTTTTGTAGTATTTTATTATTTTTTTCGTAAAAGGTCAGCTACTTATAGTTTGCCTTTTTAAAACTTTAAACTTTTTCAACGATAAAAGCCGAGCAAAGTCGCTGTTTTCAAAAGCGACTTCTTGTATATGTGCCTCCAATAGTAATCACATCGAGAATCGTTTCGTATGCTCGTATCTACAATTGGTCTCGTATCTGAAAGCAAAATCTTCAGTTATACAATTTAATTTAGGTTGAGGGTTGAAGTGGTACATCTCCCATTATCTACTCCATGGGTGTTGCATCCCACAATAAGCTTTTCATTCTAAATAGTAGTATGCAATAGTGCTGCACGATATCTTTGCATGTACATTTGATTATTTGGTCCCTAAATATATCGAATATCGAAAAATATCGAACATTGGGGTTGTCTTCTTGCGATATATAATGTTAGGCTTTAACATGAATGATATGAGATATTGGTTAATATTGGTAGAAAATAGGAATTGTCCCCTCTTTTACAATAAGGAGAATGGACAACTCCAGTTTTGCCAAATAAAATAAGCCGATATTTCGATAAAATATCGGCTTCGATATTCATATCAATTTGAAAACTGACCCAATATAAAATCATCCACTGAAATATATTGTCACATCGAATTATATCACTTTACCATGCAGCGCTAGTATGCAAGCTCTATGGAGAGCATTGGGGAAAGGTGTAGTTGTATTTCTTGTCTCACTTTTTGGTTCTCAAAAAGACTAGTCATATTATCTGCTCACATCAGTACCTTGTATCATGTAGGCTCCCCGAGAACCAGTGTGCAACTCAAAGAGGCTAATGTGGCATTTGATGAAGAAGCGGGTGGAGAGGCTGCACAGACTGTCACTGAGAAAGAGAAAACTGAATCACTTGAGAGGAAGAAGTGAGTTTAGAAAAGCTAATGGTGTTTGAGCTAATGTATTATATTACAGAATTATATTAAAGAATTATATTACAGAATTGAATTTAAGAATTAGATTACATAACTATATTAAAGAATTATATAACATAATTATATTAAAGAATTATATTACAGAATTGTATTAAAGAATTATATTACAGAATTGTATTAAAGAGTCTTATTGCAGAATTATATTAAAGAATTGTATTACAGAATTATATTACAGATTTGTATTAAATTATTTTATTACAGAATTGAATTTAAGAATTAGATTACCTAACTATATTAAAGAAATATATAACATAATAATATTAAAGAATTAGATTACATAACTATATTAAAGAATTATATAACATAATAATATTAAAGAATTAGATTACATAACTATATTAAAGAATTATATAACATAATAATATTAAAGGATTATATTACAGAATTGTATTAAAGAATTATATTACAGAATTATATTAAAGAATTGTTTTACAGATTTATATTAAAGATTTGTATTACAGAGTTACACTGCATCATGTTTTATTAGTGTACTGACCCTTCACTTTTCATGTGTAACTACAACTGAAATAGCGGAAATAGTTATAATTAACTAGCTCTATTGTCAGGGTGACCAATTCAGAAATTGCAGACGTTTTCTTTTTCTTGTGTTCACTGAAGAAACCGAGGGTCATTTAAAACTAGTTATTTTTTAGCATTGTTAAAATACTATTTGTTGTAGATTTTTTGTAGGAGTGTGAGACTTGATGAAGAGGTCAATGTGAATAAAGAAAACCAGCCAAAGACACCTAGGTAAACATAAATTTCATGGTATCTATGTTTAGTTTTGCTTGGAATGTTAACATTTGGAAGCCTTGGCCCAAAATGATTTAGGAAGACATTTTCCAATCTGATTTTGCTACTGCCACATAGTTTTGCTTTATTTGCGATAAGTCTCGTGTTAAGTAGGATTGTGACATTCTATTCGTCATTTCGTTGATACCTCATCCAGCGTTTTATGTTGATTACAGTACTAGTTCATGAGATATCACCAAAATATTTAGAAAGTTTCGAATCGGTACAAAGATGAAAAGTAACTACTGACAAGAAATTAGTTTTTAAATAGACACTGGGATTTTTGTGATATGCTCAGAAATAGACTGAGACATTGATCTAGCCATGTGCTTTTGCAGCCAACATTCACACAAGCACACAACAATCGCACAACATTCACATCGCGCCTACTGATGCTGTTAACCAAGAAAATATATTATTTGATTGATAAAAAATAAATTGATTTGTATTTCAATCAATTTGAAGACTTAATACAAGGAGGCCAATATTTCTGTGTGACTTCGCAGCAAAGGGTGTAGGCAATAATTTCGATGATGAGGTACAACTTACCTTTTTTCAATTGCACATATTTATGTACAGCATTTACTTCTATAATAACACTAAGTACACTTGAGACGGGCATTATGTCCCAAATTATGCTCACTAAATAAGTACCCTGTGACGTGTTTGAGTATAGAGGTTAAACGAACATTTCGAACCTGCCAGTTATAATGATGACAATATTTCTTTTTTTTACTGCCTTTAAAACATCACTTCTTTTAACCCCTTGTGCCCAGACTGTAAAAACTAAGTAGGACATTCAATGTTTCGTTTCATATTTTATCATATAAAAATAAATATTGTATTTTTATATCATTACACTAGTTTTTTATTGACATATTTCCAAGCTGATAGTTCTGGTGTGCTTAACCAGTTACTTTAAATTCAAATGAAATCGACCTAAATGGATGTTTATAGTAAGGGATCTTTACAAAACTGTTGTTACGAATATATCACTTGGGGTACTGTAGGGTTATAAAGTGGAATATTAAAACTGCTCACTCTATTTAGTTTCTAATTTTTATGCATTAAGTTAAGTGCACAGCTTCAAAAAGATATTCAGTGCAAAAGGAAATGTGCTAGCTTTTTTAACCTTCCTAACTTTGTGAATTCAGCTAATTTTTATTGGAGGACAGGTTGCACAAGTTCGATAAAACTACATTGAAAAACATCAACATAAACTGCTCTGAACTTATCATATAAGCTTTGCATTTTAGGAGAAAAATGCACAATTTTAATGAAGGTTGTTTATCTCCAACCTACTCACACTCTTGCATATCTTTCTATAAGTGTATCCATGTAAAACAAGCAATGACTTCTGCAGAAGCACTCGCAACGCAACGCTGAACAACAGCACAGCGAGGTCAACAAGTCGGAGTGGAAGATCAATGTCGAGAGATCGCAAAGAGCGTAGTAGCAGAGAAGCCAGCCGGAGAAAGCGCGATGCTTCGGATCGTTCCAGTTCTAAGAATCGGGGATTTCTGACTAGTGTAAGGTATTCCATGTTTGTTTCAAGTTTAGATGAATGTCCGGCGTTGCCTGGGTACTAAAGAAGTTTTTGTACAGAAAATTTATTTTTATTTTACATGTACGTATAAAAAACAGTTAGCATTCTAACTTTCCAACTTCATATCATAAGAAAAATGTTTTGTGCAAGTCAAATAAATTAGGGAAAAATAAAACAACTGTAAAAGTGTTTAATTGTAAATGTAGAATAATTAGTGATTAATAATAGAATTATTTCTGCTTTGCTATGATCATAATAAAAAATGATTTGGTAATGGTAGAAAAATACAAACTGAAAAAATAAAATAAAATGTCTAGTATGTTTGGTTGATGATAGCGATTAATACATAGAAGTGTGTGTATGAAATAGGTTACTGTTGCAGTAGAAGCTATCTATCAAAACTTTGAATATGAGATACTGGTACCTCTCAATGCTGGTAAAAGCGTAAAAATGATATATTAAACAGCCGTTGTCTGATCGAACGGAGAGAGAATGTAGAAGCTTTTCTTACTTGAGATAAAACAATGTCCACACGAAGAGTATTTAGCCTCTACAGATTTAGCAATTGAACCTTGGGTAAAAACCGGAAGTAAGATTTGAAAGTTGAATGGCAGATTTGAAAATATTAGCTTTTAACCCTTTGAACTCTGGCTGTTCTTGTCAATGTGTGTCAGTAACCCTGGACAATTTGTCCAATGATTCAAAGTTTTAAACTTTTATTAACTATATATCAAAATTTGTTCATAATAGAATGATATTTGGTAAAACACTAGTAAAAAAGTCTGGTAACCCACAGCAAATGCCATCCAACAGAAAAAAACAGTATTTCATAGATATTCGAGCTAAAACCATAAAAATATGTACAATTTTAAAAACTTGTAAAATATTTAAAGTAGCATCATATCCAGCCAGCAAACGTTCATCATCATTTCATGGCTTCAAATAAACTAGAAAATTATAGTTAGTATCATAGAACTTTTCATTTGCATCACAATAACCCATGTGCTACCAACGAATGAGTCGTAATTATTTTTCGTGATATTGTGCCAATAAAGTTTGTTATTGTAACGAAGGAAGTCGATAAAGACATTTGAAAACTGTTAAAAATGGAAGTGAATTTTCTGTACTAACGCCCTGTGCAAGAACTAATTTGATTGGTTTTCACTGTACCTTAGAATCAGCATTTGTAAACAGAACCATATGAATGCCTACCAGATTAGCAGCTGTTACGGTTCAAAAAGTTAAAGTTTTCAAAAAATAATAAATGCATATGGTAATATTCATTAATAATAAAAACTGCACATTTATTATGTGCAATCGCAAAAAAGGATGCATAATATATTGTAAGAACGATGATAATTATTAGAACGGCTTAGCCTTGTGGTTAGGTGGGAGTGTTTAAAATCTTGTGGTGCAATCTTTATGAGTTCTAAACCAATACGGTGCGGATTTTTCCATTGGTAGATTTTAATTGTTTCAGCTGAACAGCCACCGAATGAGGACAGACGACAACAAACTTTGCTATTGATATGTGTAGGATTTCAATGGTCTAGACATGTATCAAGTAATCGACCTTCAAATCAGCGTTTATACCGGCTCAGATTTGTTTTGTTGTTGATCGCAGTTCATCAAAGTTACAGTTACCAAATGATCTGCGATAGCGGTCAAGTATGCATTATACCAGAATTCTTACGAGATTTACGATGATATTCTGCACCTTGGTGAATGCGTGCACACTATCAATAGTTACTCAAAACAAAACTTGTGATGAGTAAGTGCAAGCAGAACTCCGGAGCGTGTTTAATCACTAATGCTTCTGCCTTTGCTACTGAGCTTCCATGGGTTACCATGCAATGAAAAGTTACTGAGAAGAGATCACTGTGATTCCTAGGCTTAACCACACTTTTCGCAGTTGCTGGAATGCTATGATTAGGACAATGGAAAAGTTACATTTGTTACGCAACTGAGTGATGCTGTTTTTGAAAGCAGCCTTGCATACTTGACCACATAGTGGCAATCGATATCCAGCTTGTACGCTCGTATGCTTGTATCTCAAAAATAACTCGTATCTTTGTGTTACAATTAATGCGTGTTGTGTGCATTGTTTCGTTCAATGTCTTTGCAACTCTGTAATTCAATATCACAGTTATACTTGTACCATTGAACAGTGTACTACTACATGTTTGCCCTCTAGTACTGAACACCTAAACTCTATTTCTGAACATCTGCACTTTGGCTCTAGACAAATCTAGGTTAGCTGTAAGAACAGTAAGTCTGATGATGACTGGATTCATTCTTTATAAATAGTCAGTAGGCAATTAATCAGATGGTTGGTTTTCTGGATTCACACAAACCTATGAGATCAAGTGTTATAGAAGTATGGCGGAAGATGTGGAGCTTATGCGTGGAAAGTTGAGGTGAAATAGGCCAAAACATGTAGAAACATGGAGAGTTAAACATAAAAAAACAGACAGGCACACACACAATGAAAATGTAGAATTTACTAATACAGTCGTACCTCGACATCCGAGTGCCTCAACATACGAGAAAATTGAGATTGAAGCAGAATTTCCTGCAAGGTTATTCCTTGAGCTACGAGTAATCTTTGGGATAAAAACATACAAGCCGGTGATCAATTTTTACCATATGTTCGAGTATGCAAGAGAGCTGTTTTGAAAACAGCTTAACGGTTCTCTCCAAATCAGTTCCAAAATCTTTTTTAAAAAGGTTGGCTAAAAGTTATAGGAAATGTGAGTTGAAAAAAATACCAAACCCGAAACATAACAAAACAGAGACTACAAAATTAAAGTAGGTTTAGTAAAAAATTAAAACTTTGCTTTAAGTGTGTGTTCAGTAAGCTCACTTGGTTCAAGTCAAATTTAACGTTTCTGTTATGTCGCATCACCAAAATTTGGTGTACCGAACACAAATGTCTAGTGTACCAAAATTTTATTTTAGTCTAGTGTAATGTATGTCTTAACGGTAAAACATACAGTAGTGTACATAGCAATGCTAAATTTTATTGCAGATTTTACCTATTACATAAATCTTTGTCACTTTGCTAGCACAGGTACTTGAATATATCAATTAAAAACATGTTTCTCCACCATAATATCTTGTTTTATGTCATTTTTTATTGTATGGTAACGGATCAACTTGTATTTGATTGTTAAATATAAAAAAGAGTGCTTTAAGACACAAGTAAATTGACATATATGCTTAGTTCCAGAATGCAGTATGCTCGTTTGTCTAGGTGTGACTGTCTAGATATCTCCTTTTTAAGAAGAATCAAATGAAACCAAGTGCAAAACTTCCAAATTACTGAAACCACTTCTGCAGAAGTAATTGTAAAAGTGTAATTGAAACGGGAAATTAAGGCTCAGCTCACAAGGACACTAGTGCTCACAGGGTGCTTACAAAAGTTTCATGATTAGTTTAGCAAATTAGTTTGAAGCATTGTTATACTGTCATAACTGTGCTATACTTTTCGGAAATATTTTTGTAGCCGCGGTTTATCATACCAACAGTACTGTAGTTTATAAATGCCCACGTAGAAAACAATATGTTAAACTAAACGAGAAGTTTCATATAGCCATAGTGTACTTACTGTAGTGTGAGTATTGTGTTCCAATCTATGTTACTGACATGCCACCAACACAACCATCTTATGATTCTTGATTTTTATTCTTTAAAGTTGTTTCCATGTTTTTTAGGTTAAAAAGTTCTTCGTTGGAGAGGATGCAATTAAAAGTCAATCTGGAGACGGGGCTACCCGCCAAGGAAAGAAGCGACATAGCATGACAAGAGGGTAGCATTTATTTTAGTTTTTTTGTAGACTAGTATAGTAAACCACATTTCTGTTTCATTCATAGTTCAATGAGTTGACAGGCTGATTAAAAAGGTCATAGAAGGTGATCTATTATTACCATAGTGGGCTTGCCAGCCTCATACTGGATACTGATTTTTTAAATCATTGCAAAGTTTTTTGCTTTCCAAAAACTTCCATTTCTGAGGCAAGCAAATAGTTGGTCGCATATTTGCTACAAAACGTCCTGTTGAAAGTCAATTCTAGTCAGGCTATGCTTACTAAATATTTCAGGATATTGACAATGCTAAACCAGTAACTTTCTTAAAACCTTTTATTGTTCAGCAGTTGTTGCTGACATATTTATCTAGTTAATTTTGGAATTATTAATCAAATAACTCATTGCAAACCTATTCAAATACCTTAATGTCGCATTCTATTTATAAATATTTTTAAATGCCTGACATGAAATCTTTCATCAAACTGGTGATAACCCGCTTTATTAGCTTCACTTAAATAATTATCTTTAAAATATATATATGCATATATAAATACATATATATATATATATATATATATATATATATATATATATATATATATATATATATATATATATATATATATATATATAGATATATATATATATATATGTATATATGTATATATGTATATATATATATATATATATATATATATATATATATATATATATATATATAGGTATTTGTATAAATATGTTTGTACATGTATAGAGGTGAATATATATCCAATTTTCTCCTCATACCGCCTGTCACTTTGAGGTGGTCAATCAATAGGCCCATGGTTGAGAGAGAAAGGACCAAAAGCGACCTCCAACAACAATTGACGCCACTAAAGAGACTGCTGTCAGTCGAGCATCGACTTGGTCAAAAGTGTGGCCCTGGGTAGATTGACAGGTCGGTCACGGCAACTGAGGTTGGGAACTTATCGCTGTAGGCCAGGAAGGATATACTCTTTGCCGAAACACCTGATAGCCAGGAAGGAGTGAACCGACAATTGCAAGAAATGAGCCTTTCCCGTGCTCTGCCAATCTCTACTTGAGAGGCTCCTGTTATGTGGTAGCCTTAGCAGGCTCTGCCCTCTTGTCGGGAAGGCCCATCCGGTGGCAGGTTGGACTGGCCAGGGTCTATACAGTCAAACTCTAGTATTTCCATGACCTATAGTATTTCTAGGTGGTTATGACAGCAGATTCTATGCCACCTACTCGTTCTCAATAGATAAGGCAAAGGAACTTTACGTCACCTTTCCATTGTGGGTGGCTATGGCAGATATGGTCATTGTTTCACCTTCCCATTCTGATTGATATTGCAAAGAATCTCTGCGTCACCTTTTTATCATTTCTTAGAGCACTCCTCACTGGCGTTCAGCCTAGCTCTGCGTGCCTAGCAGGAACACTTTGCCAAAGCTTTAATGGTTGGGGCCAATCAGTGCAATCAATAATTGGCACTACTGTTGTGGCCCTTGATGGTTTGTTCAGTCCGGCTGCTTTTTATTTGGGCAGTTCTTCCAGACGTGCTCCTGACCCCCTAAAGCTTCAACAGTAAAAGCGTTTGTCTGACATGACTTCATTGGGTCGTGTTGCTCCTCCTGCAGTTGCCGAACCTAATGTATTTTGTCAGCTGCTGTACCAAAAGTGCAAGCTGTCGTACGGTCAGATCCAGGACTACTGCCACCTTTATCAGCTGACTTCTTTTCTATGGACTAGGCTGCAGTCTTCTGGTGTTTTCCAGACCTGGTCTGGAGGAACTTAACACGAGCATAGACTGCATTGGTCAATCTGGGAGTTAGGGTGACCATAACTACCATTTCAAAGTAGAGTTGCTTAGCGAATTGCAAAACATCTCTATAGCAGGTCAGTTTTTTATCTGCCAGCTCAGTAGCAGGTTAATATTTAATCTGTAGTTTGGTGGCAGCTCTGTCTCATCTCTGCCGGTTCAGTGGGCCTTATTAATGGTCTTTTATCTTTGCTGTCTAAACAGTCTAGCAGGCTGTCTTGACTGGCTCACGGCCGCCTGCACTTCTGGCTGGGTCGACAGCTCAGTTTTTTTGCCTCAATTTGGCGAGACCTATCCAAGTCTTGAGCAGCTTGGAGGGGCCAAGGTGTTCGTTTGACCTTGTACTGGTGACTGGTTGTTATGCCCCTTTATGGCTATGGGCATAGCTTTTATTTGCCACACATGGTATAAAAACGTCCAGAGAAATGCATGTAGGGACCCCAAAAAGATACAAGCCTTTAATCTTAATTGGTTGCTGGCTTCCTTTAGCTTTTTGTTTAATTCCCACCAAGTTTTGATAACAAACTAAACGCTGGATGTTGATGGATTGAATGGGTCTTAAGACTACTATCATGCTTTTAGTTTTCATGCTCTACTTTCTGTCAACAAGTTCAAGAAGTCTTCTAAGCATATGCTCCAACCTACTCGTCTAGGAATGATGTTGCAATGTTTCCTATGGATTACTATTTGTATCTGTTTTAGTCAGATGCAGAGACGGACTAAACATGGAGATTTATACAAATAGTTCTCCTATCGACCTTCATTTTCAACCTTTGCTTTCTACTACCTGTATCGATCTTTACATCAAAAAACGTAACAACACAAACCTCTTCATTGATAAAGTTGATCTGTCTCCACCACACAAATTCGTCTCTCCTCCCTCTGAAGTTACTGTTTACATGGTTACGCCTTCTCCGACGTCTAGTGATACATCGTTGTGGAATGCCTCACCTTCTGCTCACCAAGATGTCTCCGGTCTTACAACCTCTACTCATATTAAGGCAACAAAAAAAACCTTTAAACGCACAGATCCCTCAGGTACAACTTGTTTCTTTTCAGTTGAATTGAAAAAATAGGTTTGTAAAATATTTTTTAGCACATGAAACAAACAGCAAGCACTTACACACATTGCCATAGACCAAAGCTATGCAGTATTTGTTCTAGTTAAGAATAAACCGTTTAATAAATGTTTTGGTTTTATGGTAAAAAGGCATGTTTTACAAAAAAGGGCTGTGTTGAAGTTTATATATGCTTTAGAGGTAAAATTCAATGGGGACTAGTGTTACTACATTACCATAATACCACAAATTTGTGGAATAAATTCAACACCTTACCATAGTACAGCAGGTTAGAGAATAGTATCAACACTTTACCATAATACTACAGGTTAGGATTCAGTATCAACGCTTGACCATAATACTACAGGTTAGGAATCAGAATCAACGCTTTACCATAATACTACAGGTTAGGGATTAGTATCAACACTTTACCATAATACTACAGGTTAGGGATTAGTATCAACGCTTTACCATAATACTACAGGTTAGGAATCAGTATCAACGCTTTACCATAATACTACAGGTTAGGGATTAGTATCAACGCTTTACCATAATACTACAGGTTAGGGATTAGTATCAACGCTTTACCATAATACTACAGGTTAGGAATCAGTATCAACGCTTTACCATAATACTACAGGTTAGGAATCAGTATCAACACTTTACCATAATACTACAGGTTAGGGATTAGTATCAACGCTTTACCATAATACTACAGGTTAAGGATTAGTATCAACACTTTACCATAATACTACAGGTTAGGGATTAGTATCAACGCTTTACCATAATACTACAGGTTAGGAATCAGTATCAACGCTTTACCATAATACTACAGGTTAGGGATTAGTATCAACACTTTACCATAATACTACAGGTTAGGAATCAGAATCAACGCTTTACCATAATACTACAGGTTAGGGATTAGTATCAACGCTTTACCATAATACTACAGGTTAGGGATTAGTATCAACACCTTACCATAGTACAGCAGGTTAGAGAATAGTATCAACGCTTTACCATAATACTACAGGTTAGGAATCAGAATCAACGCTTTACCATAATACTACAGGTTAGGGATTAGTATCAACGCTTTACCATAATACTACAGGTTAGGGATTAGTATCAACACCTTACCATAGTACAGCAGGTTAGAGAATAGTATCAACGCTTTACCATAATACTACAGGTTAGGGATTAGTATCAACGCTTTACCATAATACTACAGGTTAGGGATTAGTATCAACACTTTACCATAATACTACAGGTTAGGGATTAGTATCAACACTTTACCATAATACTACAGGTTAGGAATCAGAATCAACGCTTTACCATAATACTACAGGTTAGGGATTAGTATCAACGCTTTACCATAATACTACAGGTTAGGGATTAGTATCAACACCTTACCATAGTACAGCAGGTTAGAGAATAGTATCAACGCTTTACCATAATACTACAGGTTAGGAATCAGAATCAACGCTTTACCATAATACTACAGGTTAGGGATTAGTATCAACGCTTTACCATAATACTACAGGTTAGGGATTAGTATCAACACCTTACCATAGTACAGCAGGTTAGAGAATAGTATCAACGCTTTACCATAATACTACAGGTTAGGGATTAGTATCAACGCTTTACCATAATACTACAGGTTAGGGATTAGTATCAACGCTTTACCATAATACTACAGGTTAGGGATTAGTATCAACACTTTACCATAATACTACAGGTTAGGGATTAGTATCAACGCTTTACCATAATACTACAGGTTAGGAATCAGTATCAACGCTTTACCATAATACTACAGGTTAGGAATCAGTATCAACACTTTACCATAATACTACAGGTTAGGGATTAGTATCAACGCTTTACCATAATACTACAGGTTAAGGATTAGTATCAACACTTTACCATAATACTACAGGTTAGGAATCAGTATCAACGCTTTACCATAATACTACAGGTTAGGGATTAGTATCAACACTTTACCATAATACTACAGGTTAGGAATCAGAATCAACGCTTTACCATAATACTACAGGTTAGGGATTAGTATCAACGCTTTACCATAATACTACAGGTTAGGGATTAGTATCAACACCTTACCATAGTACAGCAGGTTAGAGAATAGTATCAACGCTTTACCATAATACTACAGGTTAGGAATCAGAATCAACGCTTTACCATAATACTACAGGTTAGGGATTAGTATCAACGCTTTACCATAATACTACAGGTTAGGGATTAGTATCAACACCTTACCATAGTACAGCAGGTTAGAGAATAGTATCAACGCTTTACCATAATACTACAGGTTAGGGATTAGTATCAACACTTTACCATAATACTACAGGTTAGGGATTAGTATCAACGCTTTACCATAATACTACAGGTTAGGGATTAGTATCAACACTTTACCATAATACTACAGGTTAGGGATTAGTATCAACGCTTTACCATAATACTACAGGTTAAGGATTAGTATCAACACTTTACCATAATACTACAGGTTAGGAATCAGTATCAACGCTTTACCATAATACTACAGGTTAGGGATTAGTATCAACACTTTACCATAATACTACAGGTTAGGAATCAGTATCAACGCTTTACCATAATACTACAGGTTAGGGATTAGTATCAACGCTTTACCATATTACTACAGGTTAGGGATTAGTATCAACACTTTACCATAATACTACAGGTTAGGGATTAGTATCAACGCTTTACCATAATACTACAGGTTAAGGATTAGTATCAACGCTTTACCATAATACTACAGGTTAGGGATTAGTATCAACGCTTTACCATAATACTACAGGTTAGGGATTAGTATCAACACTTTACCATAATACTACAGGTTAGGGATTAGTATCAACACTTTACCATAATACTACAGGTTAAGGATTAGTATCAACGCTTTACCATAATACTACAGGTTAGGGATTAGTATCAACGCTTTACCATAATACTACAGGTTAGGGATTAGTATCAACACTTTACCATAATACTACAGGTTAGGAATCAGTATCAACGCTTTACCATAATACTACAGGTTAGGGATTAGTATCAACGCTTTACCATAATACTACAGGTTAGGGATTAGTATCAACGCTTTACCATAATACTACAGGTTAGGGATTAGTATCAACGCTTTACCATAATACTACAGGTTAGGAATCAGTATCAACGCTTTACCATAATACTACAGGTTAGGAATCAGTATCAACACTTTACCATAATACTACAGGTTAGGGATTAGTATCAACGCTTTACCATAATACTACAGGTTAGGGATTAGTATCAACACTTTACCATAATACTACAGGTTAGGAATCAGTATCAACACTTTACCATAATACTACAGGTTAGGGATTAGTATCAACACTTTACCATAATACTACAGGTTAGGGATTAGTATCAACGCTTTACTATAATACTACAGGTTAGGGATTAGTATCAACGCTTTACCATAATACTACAGGTTAGGAATCAGTATCAACACTTTACCATAATACTACAGGTTAGGAATCAGTATCAACGCTTTACCATAATACTACAGGTTAGGAATCAGTATCAACGCTTTACCATAATACTACAGGTTAGGGATTAGTATCAACGCTTTACCATAATACTACAGGTTAGGAATCAGTATCAACGCTTTACCATAATACTACAGGTTAGGGATTAGTATCAACGCTTTACCATAATACTACAGGTTAGGGATTAGTATCAACGCTTTACCATAATACTACAGGTTAGGAATCAGTATCAACGCTTTACCATAATACTACAGGTTAGGGATTAGTATCAACGCTTTACCATAATACTACAGGTTAGGAATCAGTATCAACGCTTTACCATAATACTACAGGTTAGGGATTAGTATCAACGCTTTACCATAATACTACAGGTTAGGGATTAGTATCAACGCTTTACCATAATACTACAGGTTAGGGATTAGTATCAACGCTTTACCATAATACTACAGGTTAGGAATCAGTATCAACGCTTTACCATAATACTACAGGTTAGGGATTAGTATCAACGCTTTACCATAATACTACAGGTTAGGAATCAGTATCAACGCTTTACCATAATACTACAGGTTAGGGATTAGTATCAACGCTTTACCATAATACTACAGGTTAGGAATCAGTATCAACGCTTTACCATAATACTACAGGTTAGGGATTAGTATCAACGCTTTACCATAATACTACAGGTTAGGGATTAGTATCAACGCTTTACCATAATACTACAGGTTAGGAATCAGTATCAACGCTTTACCATAATACTACAGGTTAGGGATTAGTATCAACGCTTTACCATAATACTACAGGTTAGGGATTAGTATCAACGCTTTACCATAATACTACAGGTTAGGGATTAGTATCAACGCTTTACCATAATACTACAGGTTAGGGATTAGTATCAACACTTTACCATAATACTACAGGTTAGGGATTAGTATCAACGCTTTACCATAATACTACAGGTTAAGGATTAGTATCAACACTTTACCATAATACTACAGGTTAGGAATCAGTATCAACGCTTTACCATAATACTACAGGTTAGGGATTAGTATCAACACTTTACCATAATACTACAGGTTAGGAATCAGTATCAACGCTTTACCATAATACTACAGGTTAGGGATTAGTATCAACGCTTTACCATATTACTACAGGTTAGGGATTAGTATCAACACTTTACCATAATACTACAGGTTAGGGATTAGTATCAACGCTTTACCATAATACTACAGGTTAGGGATTAGTATCAACACTTTACCATAATACTACATGTTAGGGATTAGTATCAACGCTTTACCATAATACTACAGGTTAAGGATTAGTATCAACGCTTTACCATAATACTACAGGTTAAGGATTAGTATCAACGCTTTACCATAATACTACAGGTTAGGGATTAGTATCAACACTTTACCATAATACTACAGGTTAAGGATTAGTATCAACGCTTTACCATAATACTACAGGTTAGGGATTAGTATCAACGCTTTACCATAATACTACAGGTTAGGGATTAGTATCAACACTTTACCATAATACTACAGGTTAGGGATTAGTATCAACACTTTACCATAATACTACAGATTAGGAATCAGTATCAACGCTTTACCATAATACTACAGGTTAGGGATTAGTATCAACGCTTTACCATAATACTACAGGTTAGGGATTAGTATCAACGCTTTACCATAATACTACAGGTTAGGAATCAGTATCAACGCTTTACCATAATACTACAGGTTAGGGATTAGTATCAACGCTTTACCATAATACTACAGGTTAGGAATCAGTATCAACGCTTTACCATAATACTACAGGTTAGGGATTAGTATCAACGCTTTACCATAATACTACAGGTTAGGGATTAGTATCAACGCTTTACCATAATACTACAGGTTAGGGATTAGTATCAACGCTTTACCATAATACTACAGGTTAGGGATTAGTATCAACGCTTTACCATAATACTACAGGTTAGGAAATTAGCATCAACACGTTCCATAATATGACCGGTTTATGAGTTATCATCAATCCCTTACCGTAGTACAACAGGTTAAGGAGATAGCATCAAAATATTTATGTAATGCAACCTGATAGGGGATTAGCGTCAACACTTTACTATACTACTACAGGGCATATATGGGTTACTATTAACTCTTTCGCTACTACAAGAACAACGATGTATCGGCTTTTGCGATCATAAAGTATAGACCATATTGGCTTGTCAATAGGGTTTCACTGTTATTTTTATTATGAAGCCCACACATTAACTAAACTAATCAAATTTTGTCTCCAATGTAACAATCTTGTTGCCAAGTACGTGCAGCCAATCGTAACATTTTTGGTAATATTTGGTAAATTTTTGGTAATATAATTACAGACCGTAAACTAAAGTATTGGCTTTTCAAGAGGGTTTCACTTTTGTTTTTATTATGAAGCTTGCACATTAGCTAGACTAATCCAATTTTTTCTCCAACAAAGTAACCTTGTTGCCAATCACGCGCAACCAATAGAAAACAATTCCATTTTCAATTATTTTTCAAAATGGCAAAACCAGATAATGGTTGTCATGCCAATAAATAACACACAGCGTTCGTTCGAAGCAAAGAAAGGATCAGAAAAATTGTGATATTAAGATTCACTAAACAATCTTATACTCATCTTGTAGAGCATTTTTTAATAAGATGCATTTTACAATAAAAGAATATCAGTTTTTTTTTCTTGGAATATTGCTTTATTGCTAGCGCTATATCGGTTTTTCAAAAATCCGTTTGAATTGATTTGGGCAGAATAATCATTTGGTCAGAATTTAATGTGGTAGCAAAAGAGGTAACACCCAACCATTAATATTCATAGAAAAAGTTAAACATCTTTCTTTTTACTCTCAGGTTTTTTTGACTACATACCTGATCTATATAGCACTGCCTTTCTGGACCCTTGGAAATCAGATTCAGCATAATCCAGAAATAATGTCATGCATGTATTTATTTACTGAAATGACTACTTTTGCATTAGCATATTTCATTTTGCCGAAAAATTAGTTATGCTTATCGTCTTTCTTGTCCTGTAGGTTTGTCCAAACACACCGTTTCTTTTCACTTTTGATAAACACACAAGTATTATCTTTGTTTACTTATTCTCACATACTTCTGTATTTTGCAATTTATTTTTAAAACAAATGTATTAACTAGTGTTTAATCAGACAATTCTTTGTGAATGAGCAAAGAGAATTTCCGAAGCGCTGGTTAAGCTTAACTTTAGTTTTTCTCCTTTGATAAAGTCACGCTTGTGGAGTTACAGAAGCTTCCTTTATAAACACAGTTTATAATGACAGGCTTGATACACACACATCTCTTGCCATTATCTAGATGGAGTGTGTAGTGGTAAATTTCTATCAAAATTTTATGCAGCTGTTAAAACTTCACCAAAAATATTTTTATCTGAGTATTCTTGCATTTTGATTACATTTCCCAAAGATGGAGTAACTTGATTTGAATATTTTTAGAAAGCTAGTAGCTGTATTATATACATTGCAGGATGTAAGAGATGTGACAGCCTTTCAATTCTTCATTCACCGTTGAACAGCTCAACCCTTGACTCTTCTTTTGAACGTTCTCCTAGACTCTTCAATCATCTTTCTATCCTTACTGAGTCAACTGAAAATGCTGGCTCAATTTCTGAAAATGATAATCTCCATGAAGAAGACTTGACGTCTGAACAACATGCAGACAGTATCACAGGTAACTCCGAGTTGCTGATGGATAGTATGAATTTGACGGGTGATCTAAGTGAGCCTAGAAGAACGTCTGAACAAGTGAGTTCTATCGCAAGATCTGCTACAAATTTAGATGTTCCTAATGAGGATGTCACATCACTAGCAGATTTTCAAGTTTCCGACAAAGATGTATCAAATAACGAAAACTCTAATGCGAAACTAGATGATAACTTCTCCTATTCTTCTGAGGAGCCTGTTAGTGGTTTAGACTTTGTCACACATCAAGATGAGCCTGAAAATTTTCCAGAGCCTTCAAGTGTTTTCAAAAATTCAAGCAAACAGCTGAGTAGTTTCACGGAGCCTTCTCAAACTTTGGACAATTTTATTAATTTTTCTTATGATGCTGTAAATTCTGTTAGCACTACAAATAACCTACAAAAATCTGATGAAAATCCAATTGTCCTGACCAAGCCAGAACACCTTTCTAGTTTTTCTCAACTACCCAGTGAACTTGGAAATAGTTCGACGAAATCGGTTGAGCATAATCACAAACCTAAGCCGTCTGCTGAGCAACTGCATAAGTCAAGAAAATATTCTTACGTGGAAATAGATGACACGGCGTTGTCTGGCAGCGATGGTGAGCTAGCAGCAATCAGCAATGCCCAAATAGTGGCATCGCTATCAGGAGAAAACAGATCAAGCATGGTGAGCTCTCTATTTTTTTTTCTTTAACAGTTTTGGGCTTGTGAAGTCTGAGTGTTCAGTAGAGATTAGCATTTCTCGGAGCAGAATAATGTGTTTTTTAGGAGGTTTTTTGGTTTATATTAGTTCAAAATTATTAGCCTCTAAAAAGCAAGACACCACTTTAAATGCTAAATTAAAAATAGAATGTGATGGTACAAAAATAGCATGTTCTAATAGTAGACAGGCTTTTTATGCAACTCCTTTCATCTAGCCTATAAACTGAATTTTTGTGAAAAGTTAAAAATAACTTATACTATTTTAACTAGCTAAATGTTCACTTGTATTCTAGAGTTTGTATTTACGTTGAACGTAGATTTAGGTAAACCGTTAACAGTGACTTGGAACTAGCACAAGGGTCAACTCCTTCAGAACACATAAAAAATTATGGAAACTATACACTAAGTTTATTAGCGGGAGAGATAGTACTTCTGTCATGACTGAAATCTACTAAATCTATGTACTTTGTTGCTTTATGAGAACCCAGCGACAAAATATTTTTTCATTGTTCATATATAATTTTTTGTTTCAATGCACGAAAACTCAGTGAATTCTGTTTGCAATAAGTTTTCATTTGATAATGCTGATGTTAAAAATGTGTAACAGTCCCTCTAGATTTTGTTTTTTTATGCTCCTCTTTATTACTTCAAACCATTGACATGCTTGGAACCTTGTTAAATGCTGGTCACTGTTCAATGATCTGCGTTAGTTCTCAGCTGTAATTAAACAATCAGGTAATTTTTTCTTAAAATCAAAGCTTTGACATGGTTGGTTGATCTGAATAATGGTCTGTTACTTTTTTACTTGAATATTAGTTTTTTATTTAAATAATAAAGCTCGGTTTATGTGATCTAAAATTTTGAATTGATTACCAACTGGTGTTTCCACTGAAAGTGACTGCATTGGGTGTTGTAAAGTTAGTTGGTATGAATACATTCATTAAACATTGATTATATTGAAATATTGAACATAATGATGTAAATTAAAGGTTTGCAATTACAACTTTGTTCAAAAGGCATTATTTCTGTTTTAAGATTTTGGTTGTGCTTTGCTTTCTTGCTAGCCAGTGTTAAAACAGTACTGTAACCTTTCTATGACCTCACATCATTATTGTCCCATACCTGTAAAATGTGTGCAAAATGTTGAATTACTCAATATGTTAGTAAGTTAGTTGTTGTTTATTTAGTCATGACTTCTGGTCTCTAGCTTACCTTGTAGGCCTTTCTTTTTGTGCTTGTTATGTACTCATTGCCTGCCCTTTTTGTGTGACCATTGCAGTCAGTTGTTGTTAGGATTTCAACAAACAAAGGTGCTCTACTGGAGAAAATATATCCATGGGCATACATTTTGCAATCCAGAATTTAACAGTTCTTTGGTTGAAAATTACTTTAGTCTAGCCAACATTTATATCTTACTGACAGGTACTGGCAGCATTATCGAGCGCCAGGAGATCAATTGTCTCTAAAGCAGACAAAAGGTCTGTCTCGACTGATCGGCCGCCTTATTTAAGTCAGACTCCATCTTCAAGCCCAACAGTCCAGTTTTTGAGCAAGAAAAACTTGGATCATCACAAAGATTCCCACAATTCTTTTCATTCTAGGAAACTTCATTCTGCAAATCTTTCCTAGGTATTACAATTTACAGAGTTTTCAAATTCCTCGGACAAAAAATTGATTTGTATTTAACATATAACAACATTTGCCATTCTACCTAAATACAACTGGAAAGGTTTTTAAACTTTGTCAAACAACTTTTAAACTTCATATCATGAGGAAAATGTTTAGTGCAGGTCAAATAAGTTAAAATAAGATAAAACGATTATAGAAGGGTTTAGATGTAAAAGTGAAATAATTAGCAAGTAATAGCTAAATTGGGTGTGTTTTACAATAAGAGATGATTCGATATTGATACAAATAATACGAACTGATAAAATAGAATAAAAATTATGAATATGTTGAATTAATAATAACAATTTTTGGTAAGAAGTGTGTGTGCGTGCGTGCATGCGTGTGTGTGTGTATATATAAAAAAGGTGACTGTGCCACCAGCAGCTATCCATCAAAACTCTGAATACGACAATACTGGTACGACGATATGTAAAAATGAGATATTGTAGTGTATTTGTCCGATCGAAAGTGAGAGAATATAGAGGCCTTCCTACTCGAGATAATACATATGTCCAGTATTAAGTATTAACCTTAAGTAGTGACCTTAACAGCGATTTAGCAATTGAACTTTACGAAAAGCTGGAAATAGAGGTTCAAAAAACGCAAAAACAGCATCGTGTTTCATAGAGTTAATAAAATTTAATTACCAAATTCTAATATCGAGAGATTCTATTGTTGATATTGTTTTGCAGAAAGCCTATTAGCTTTAATACGGCGAAGACAGAAAAGCATCACATTTCACAGAGTTAAAAGAGAGTCATAGAGTTGTAATTATTACTTTATTCTGGCGTGAAAAGGAAAACGATGTTTGTATACGTCATTTATAAATAGTGAGCGGTTAGTATGAGCTTCTGAAGGTCTCGTGGTTGAATTATCAATCTGCGTTCACCATCTTTGTGACTTCAAGTTCAGCATAACGTGGAATTTGAAAACCAAAATTTTAATAGCTATAGCTGAACATACCGAGAACAGAAAACAGATTTGAGAAACAAACTTTGAGAAATATATATATATAGATTGCTTGCAATTATTTGTAAGAATGTAAGTGAGAGATCCTGACAGCTTTAATCAATGGCAATTCATTTTTAGAGTAAAGATCATTTGTTAGTGTCTTGTTATGACAATTTTGCGTAGGTACCAAAAGTTTTTTTTTTGAGTTTGACCTTAAATAACAAGCACGGTCTAAATATTGCTAGATACTCTTGTTAGAAATCTGCAAATTTTTCTGAATCACCAGATTCAGCTGTCTTTTTTAAATATTTTTACAGCTTTGCGTCTTTGATTACTTTGTTTGTAGTATGCTAACAACATTTCAACATTTTCATTTTTATTTCAACTTTAGTTGTCTCTTTACATGTAGGTGGTTTAGCGCTTTAGGCATCCACATTTATACAACCGTATATCAATTTTATAATAGGTATGTATATATATATATATATATATATATATATATATATATATATATATAAATATCTATATTTATATATAAATATATATGTTATATATATATCTAAACATTTTTCTGTTGTTTGTGCATTTACTCATAGCAATACAGTTATTATAGGAATGAAAAATCTGTTTTGCATTGGAGTTGAACTCTGAACCTCCAGCCCTGCAGACAGGCTGTATACTGTACTATACTACTATACTAATTATATATTGGATAACATTGTAAATACTTATTAAGCCAGTTAAAATATGTGTGCTTGAAAACAAAACAATTGGTTAGTGCTAGCACTCTTGAAGATCATGATTGTGTGAGTGATCGTGACACGCAATGTAAAAACTATAAGTACACTCATAGGTACGAGCTGGTTTCAGATGGATGGACATGACTCTTATTATAGTAAAAATTTAGACTAGCTTAAGTTACTAGCTAAAATTACTCAAATTAATTGGGTTATTGTTTTATTACTCCTGCAACACCGGCCATTTATACAAGTTACATAAAATAATCCTTGTCATTTGCTAACCTTATGCAAATTATTATTGTCTGTTACGATCGCTTTGACTCAAGGTAATCCTGGAGCATTAGGCTTTCAATAGATTTGGATGCTTGCAGCCTCAAACTCCTTTTTGACTGATCAGCAAGGTTCAATGCTAGGTTTAAGTTAACGTTTAAGGAAGCATATATCTTTTTTCATCTGACAATCCTGCACGTTTATCATCACACTTAGGGTTTTAGTCCAGGTGTTTAAGCCTGCAGGCATGTTTTCTCATTAAGTATCTTCGCACTGCTATGTTTTAGCCCATCTCCAGCTTAATCTGAAGGTACGAGGATGCTCTGCTGACAGAGACATCTAGAAAAGATTCCACTATTTCTCCTTTGCACTGCAATAAAGATATCCAGTCCTTGTAAGCTCGTGCTGGTGTAAAAGCTTCAATGTTAAAAATTTTAAGTGTTGTCATTTTGGAACTCTCTTTGTTTTCAAATAAAACATCAAAATAGAAATAATGGTTGTCTTTCATATTGTATTGGCATCATACAATTAATTTTTTTATCATCTCAGTGCTTGAAGTGAGATTTCAGGAATATTGGACACTAATGCCAATTAATTTATGCATTTAACATATTGAACTTTGATAGGTTCACCAATAAATTGCAGTTTAGTAAAAAAGATGCAAAAGTTAAGAGTGTGGTGATACCTAGAGCAGTTTACAAATAACATACAGTTTTAAAATTTAATAGAGAATTATTTTGTTTTTTAAATTAAATTTTCTACATCTAACTTTTTGCCCGCAACTTTTAACTTGTTATATATAACATAATACAGAAAATGATAATAAAATTTTTTTTAAATTGGTTTCTTACAATTAGGTTTTTGCTTACAAAAATAGTACCAACACTGGAAAACTAAAATTGCATGTTTGCTTTGCATTTGTTAGTTTAAAAACAAGCCAGTCTCAAGTTTGCTAGCTCAATGAAAAGCTAAATTGCTGTGATGAATAAATCACACATTTAAAACTAGCAAATGATTATAAGAAAAGAAAATGCTCGATAAAGAAAATATAACAAAGCATTTTCAGATGTGCAGTTTTATATAATAAATTTTAGTGTTATGTATAATCAATTACTTCTATTTGATATTGTTTAGGTTTTAAAACAAATAAATTCTATCAAAACTTGTGTATTGTTTTGGACAATGCTACTTCAAAATATAATATTGGTTGCTCCAAAAGTAATTTAGAAATTATTTTCCTTAAATTCTTGACTATCAGTGCTATTAACTTTTTCGCTACCAGCCAATGTATCGGCCTTCGTGGTAATATTAGTACATACTGTAAGCCGGTGTATCGGCTTGTCAAAAGAGTTTCACTTTTTTTTCATTACGAAGCCCACCCATTAGCTAAACCAATCAAATTGTGTTCGCAAAAAACAACCTTGTTGCCAATCAGGTGCTACCAATATAAAATCTTTTGGCTCAGCAATTTCATTTCTAATTATTCTTCAAAACGGGAAAACCAGATCACTATCGTCATTGCAAAAAGAAACACACAGCGCTTGTTCAGCGCAAAGAAAGCATTCCCAATTTTCCGAAACTGTGATTCACTAAATAATTTTATATTTAACTTGTAGAGAAATTTGTCCCGAATAAGATGCATTTTACAGTAAAACAATATACTTTATGATCCTCGGGATATTGTTTAAATACTAGCAGTATATCGATTTTTCAAAAATCCGTTTGAATTAATTCGGTGAGAATCATCACTCGGGCAGAATTTAATGCGGCAGCGAAAGATTAAAGTAAAAAACTTATAAATTAAAAAAATAACAACTGATTGTCACGTTTTAACTTCATAAGTACAGTATCTAGATCTATCTAGACTATTTTGCTGCTACAAGATGCAACTGCACTTCTCATCACGTTGAGCCTGCCCTTGTTGATTAGGAAGGTCGTCAGTCTTTGCTAGTTGTATGTATTATGTAAACCTGTTACTGCCTGGCTGTTGGCCTAACCTTCAGCCATGTTACTAAGAAAGTTTTCGTGCTTATGGTTTCTAGAGGAGCTTGCACAAAATTTTAGTAGATTTTCTCAGAAAGTATTGTTTTTTTTTCTGTGTCATTTGCGACTGTTTTTTATGTTTGAGGTGATTTGAGTGCCAGGGTGTTTTAAAGTTGAAATTGATAAAACTTGATTGGCTCAGATCAACCAGACAAAGTGGCCAGAAAAATACGAGCACAATGGCATCGCCAGTGGTTATGTTTGTTAAAATTGATATTAGATATTCTGTCAGTTTCTTTGCAACTATACATGCCAAAATCGCACTTTTACTTTATCTGAGCGTTTTAACCCCAATCAAGGTTTGATGATTTAATCTATAAACATCCTGGCAGTCAGGTCATCTGAAGCGTCAAAAGCAATAACAAATGATAGAAAAATACAGATGCTTTGTGAGAAAATTTACTGAAAGTTTGTGCAAGCTTGTCTTTAAGTAAGTCTTTTAAGTTTGTCTTTGGTTTGCTTTATAGTTTTATTTACTTAAGTGAGAAAATTGCTGATGTAAGGCAGTTAAAAGATGTAGAGCACTTTTCTACATATTTAAGAATATATTTTGTTATCACAGAAAGCAAATAACGTACTAGCAATCTGGGTGAAAGATCTCATTCACTGTTTTGAATGTTTAACAAAAATGGCTTGAACTAGAAAATGCTCTGTTCTTTATAATAATTGCGCAAATTACTACTTGAGTATGAGTTGTACTACATGAAACACATCTTTACTCATCATACAACTCTGCATACACAAGGGTCAGCCGTGGCTCAGAGGTTAGTACGCTGGTATATAATCATTAGGTATGTGGTTCGAATCATAGAAAGACCATTGGTGGTGTTAGGAAGGGCATCCAGCCGCATTTGCTCTTTTCCCAAATCTCATGCGTAGACTGTTACAGTTTTATATTTAGTTCCAAAGCAAATCTTGTGCAAACTAATGTACCGTACATGCAGCAGAGAGGGAACAATTCTTGTTTAGAATAAAGTGTTGTACATGCAGCAGAGAGGGAACAAATCTTGTTAAGAATAAAGTGCCGTACGTACAGCAGAGATAGAACATATTTTGTTCAGAATAAAGTGCCGTACATGCAGCAGAGAGGGAAAAAATATTGTTAAGAATAAAGTGCCGTACGTGCAGCAGAGAGGGAACACGTCTTGTTCTGACTAAAGTGCTGTACATGCAGCAGAAAGGGAACAAATCTTGTTCTGACTAAAGTGCTGTACATGCAGCAGAAAGGGAACAAATCTTGTTCAGATTAAAGTGCCGTACATGCAGCAGAAAAGGAACAAATCTTGTTCAGATTAAAGTGCCGTACATGCAGCAGAGAGGGAACAAATCTTGTTCAGAATAAAGTGCCGTACATGCAGCAGAGAGGGAACAAATCTTGTTCAGAACAAAATTCTGTACATGCAGCAGAGAGGGAACAAATCTAGTTCAGAATAAAGTGTTGTACACGCAGCAGAGAGGGTACAAATCTCATTCAGAATAAAGTGTTGTACACGCAGAACAGAGAGGGAACAAATTTTGTTCAGAATTAAGTGCCGCACATGCAGCAGAGAGGAAACAAATCTTGTTCAGAAAAAAGTGCTGTACATGTAGCAGAGAGGGAACAAATCTTGTTCAGAATAAAGTGTTGTACACGCGGCAGAGAGAGAACAAAACTTGTTCAGAATAAAGTGTCGTACATGCAGCAGAGAGGAAACGAATCTTGTTCAGAATAAAGTGTTGTACACGCGGCAGAGA
This sequence comes from Watersipora subatra, assembly GCF_963576615.1. Taxonomy (NCBI): domain Eukaryota; kingdom Metazoa; phylum Bryozoa; class Gymnolaemata; order Cheilostomatida; family Watersiporidae; genus Watersipora; species Watersipora subatra. The sequence continues at coordinate 8,354,457 of NC_088712.1, forward strand.
GAGAACAAATCTTGTTCAGAATAAAGCGTCGTACATGCAGAAGAGAGGAAACGAATCTTGTTCAGATTAAAGTGTTGTACACGCGGCGGAGAGGGAACAAATCTTGATAATAAAATAAAAATAAAAAAACTAAACGAAAAACGTTACAAGGGTTTAAGCAGTTGTTTAAACAACTACTGAAATTTGAAGTGCGGAAAGACAAGACATAGATTGTCCTTTTATAAATGAGAATATAATAAGTTACGATGTTTTCAATGATTAATGTAATAGACACTAATAATAATTGTTATAATAATTATTACTAAATTACCAATATAATAATTGTTCTATTAGTGATGATATAACAATTTGCCTCTTAACCAAGGACAATTTTTTTTGTATTATCAAGTGATAAACGTGCCAAGGTTCTGTTCTCTCATGAGCGATTGAAGAAGAGCTTCACAGAGACAAATTAATGTGACAAATGGATCAGTACAGCCTTGCTCTTGCTCTCAAGGCCATGTTTGACATTCACCCATTAGTGGTTATTATATCCAAATATTATTACAAATGTAATACGCTTACGGGAAAGTTTTATCACTGTGTTTTGTGTAGCTTTACAAGTTATCAAGTTTTCTTCAAAAATAAATTTTAGTTTTACTAATGCAAGCATTTAATTTACTGAGACCACATGTACTGGCTTAAAAACAGGTTCATTTTCAGTCAATCCATATGTATATTGGAAAACATTTTTAGATTCTTATCTGAATGTACGCAATGCGTAACCTACAATGGGAACAAATCTATGATGGTATCAACGCTGTGGGTGTATTTCAGGGTACAGTTCTTGGCCCAACTCTGTAGAATATTTACGTATCTGATCTATCCCTACTGATGAAACACTCAAGTTTGTTGATGACGCGGCACTCTATCTACCAGTTGAAGAGAATCATGTACTGATTGATAGTAAATCAGGGAGAGAATGTATTATTACATTATGTCGGAACCACACTCAGAATGCAGCAGACGAAAGTTTCCTGGTGCAACCAGGAACTCCCGCCACCTGCAACTCAACACCACTACAACACATACTATTGACTCTACATCTAAACATGTCACTGCATCAACCAATAAAAATTAAGGCTATTCATATCTATCAATCTCAACCTGCAAAGCTTCTTAGACTGAATATGGATAATCATTTGCTTTTCAATGAGCCCACTAATTTACCTATAGATAAATATAAGTCCGCTGTTCATGGATTACTTACACATCATAAGGTAAATGCCAAACGCTTTGTAATATTTTATCAAGGATGAATAATTCCAATACTGTCTTATGCAGCTCCAGTTTGGTATAGCTATGTTTCACAACAATCAAAGACATACTAGAAAGGCATCAAAGCCTCTGCCTCTGTATCATATACCCATGGATACAATCCTCTACTGAACAGTTGTATATGGCAAACATTACAGAGCTAAGCATCTTTCTAGAGTTGATGTGTGCAAGTTATGCGTATAAAGTTGAACACATTCCACAACGTCGTTCAAGCTGTCATATTCCTACTCACCAGTTCTCCAGGCGTCACTGTAAAAAATTGAGTCACACATTTAATGAGCTAATCACCATTTTATTCTTTCTTTCATCAACAGCAATCACGTTTATCCTTTTATCGTAATTTCTGTGACCATTCTGACATCGGCACTCGCCGTAAATAACATTCATATTCAAACTAAGATATCAGAAAATTGAAACTGATAAAGACAAAAAAATCAAGGATAATCCAGGAAGCTGTTTCAAGTTTAACTAAAGTTAATATTCCATTTTAGAAAAATAATTTTTTTTTATATTTGTAGGCCGTAATATCTAATTTCAAAAGCAGTTGTTGGGAACTAAATGATCAATTTTTCTGCTGGATGTTTTGAGTAAAAGCAAAAGTCTTATGCATGTGTTTGCATGGTGGAGGATTAAAAAACTCCTTGACCATCAGCAATACTTTATGAAACCTTTATTATACTTTATTAGGTTGTTTCACAAGTTCATTTGCTAAAGAATCTTCTAATCAAGTTAGCAGTTGCTGTGTGTCAAGGCAGGAACCCAGCTTCATGATGTCATCAGTTATGATGCAAGTTATCTAAATTAAATGCTATGCTAAGAATTTATGAATGGTGACTGCTATCCAATATGGCCGATGAGCCTACCACAGAGTACATTTTAAAGAAATATGTCTCCAAAAGGCAAGTAGTGATGATGAGTGCAGACCTGTTGCAGCGAATCAAACAAAATGGCAGTAGAATTTACAATGTACTGGCAATGTTCCTCCTATGCCTGTTCAATGATTTTAGCTAGTATTTTTGTCTATGTACAAGTACAAATTGTCTCCACCTTGTGTTAGTAATATATTGTTGTGGCTCAAAAAACAGTAATTAGCAACATTAATTATAATATTGTAAAAGTTTTTTTTCAAAGCCACAAAAACTTATACTATTAAATTTTGGATTATATTGGCAAACCGCTATTACGAATATCTGTCTTTTCAATGAAGGCTTAATAAAAAAACAGATATTCATAATGGCGACCTGTCAATACGATCAACAATTAACTGGTATAGGTTTTAGTGGCTTTGAAAAATAACTTTCATAATATTATAATTCAGTTGGAGACAGCTTATTTTCTGTCTTTGTTAAAAGCTTAACTTTACAGATACCACAGACAACAGACAAACTTCACTGGGTTTATATTTGCTAATTTAGAAAACATGCCAATAAAAAGTTTATTAGAGTAGAAAAGACAAAAAGTTTGGTGAAAATATGTTAACAGATTAAAGAAAAAGAAGAAAAAGGAGAAGAATGCCTGCGAAGCGCGCGAAAGCTTGTCGTGTCTGCAACTTGATGATCAATCATCATCCGATGTCGGAACGTCTCTGTTGACAGAGGAATATGTAAAACGACTTAACTATTTACGTGAGTAAATGCACTACCTGAAGCCATAAAATCTGATTATTTGCTTTAGCCTTTTGCCGTTTTGGTTTTTTGTCAATCTAAGGAGAATTTACCAACCAAAATTTAACAAGTGACATGATAGGCATAATAGTAGTCAAAATACGAAACATATTAAACCAAAACCAACTTAACTTTTTGACAAGCTCTGTTTGTCAGATAAGTAAGCTGTAAAAATAGCTTCAGCATAGATTTACATCAACTTAATTCTAACCCCCCCCCCCCTCACCCCCCTCCTTCTTCAGCTTTTGTACCGATTAAGTGACATTGATGCATGAACTGTAAGTAAAGTAGGCAAATGGTAACCACTTTGTCGGCATGAATTTATCAAAAAGTTTCGGGGGATTTTAGGTTAATTTCATATGGAAAACAAAAAAGTGAATAAGTCATAAGCACTGAACTACTACTATATTTTCTTACTGTTACTGTGAAGCTCACCAGAGACTTTGAACATATCTGTAGAATATGTCTACCACAGAGCTCTGACTGTCAGATTCCTAATAGTATTTATTGAATCAATCAGTCATGAGACAGTTAAGCCATACTGTAATGACTGCCTGGTCTAAGCTAACAAAAAAAGCCCTACAAAAAGAATGCAAACTATATACCCATAAAATACATTACCCAGACAGAGATGTTGTATTAGGTTGTCGTTAAAAAACTGGCTCAGTAATAATTCCATAAAGTACAGTACGTGGTTAAATGCACTCTATGAGTGTTCAAATTGTATAATTGTATAATATGTAGGAATTTGCGTACATATTTTAATAACTCAGAAAATCCCTATTAGTTCTCGGCCTTAAGTAAAATGCGAAATGCCTGTCTAGAGAAAACCATTAAAACAGAAGCAAAAAAAATGCTTGCAGAAAACTTGCATTTACTTGGGAAAATTATCTGAATCGGTTTAAACAAGTATTTAACATAGCTATCGATAACTAAACTGCAAAGTTTCAGTAACTAAATCTTAGTATTGCGCCTCTAGAAACAGCTTTTATGAGTTAATGATGGAACCCTATACATCTATGCAGTTAATGACACTCATATTATGACAAGAGCTAGCTTTCTGTTAGTCTGACTGGCTCAAACAGGTGGCATGACCAAAGGACGAACCAGCCAGGACACAGAACGAGTGACGAACAAGTCATTCCTTTGCTAGAAAACGGAGCTTAGCAAACTCTTTGCTATACAATATCAAGGCTCAAGAGCAAGCAAAATACATTTATGCTTTATTTTGTTTGTTACCTATATTGCACTGAGTGATGGTCTTCAGATATACTCTTCAAAACCTTCACTACAAGTTGTTCTAGAACACCGATGGGGCAAAGTAAAGAATCGTGCTGATTTTTAATTCTGGTAGTAGTGAGAATTGCTTGCTCTTGTTCCTGCAACAATTCAGTTCCGGATGAACTTTCTAGTACTGTACTGCCTTGAGCCTTTCGCTACCGAGCGCATATGGCTAAAACATTTTCAGCAAACCATGCTAATAACTAGCATGATTTGTTCCGTTGACATGAAAACGGCTGCAGGAAAACCGAGGTACATAATTACTATGCCCAGAAAAGCTGAAAAATTCCTTTACAAGCTAATAATATTTTTATGTAAAAAGCTTGCCAGAATTTTCCAGCCAATTAGTTGAAACTATTATTTTTTTTATTTTAATACGCCAAGCTCAGATGTTTTTATAATAAACAGATTTATGTGACAATGTGGTATGAGTGGCGATTGCTTGGATTCATATGTTTGCAGCAGTTTTCAAAACATGGCTGTCTAAGATCATTGAAAACAGAGTTGTAAGCTTTCACACATAGCTGGCATGCGTCGTCGAAACACCAAGTAAATGAGCAGTGTTAGATGGATGCCTAACATGGCCACTGAAACTGTGCTATAACTTACATGCAAATTACCATAATAAAAATTTGACCAACTTTTGACAAAACTGATAAAAAAATTTTTTGACAAACTAAAACTGCTTTCCTCCAGCCAACTTATGAAAGCTTTATAACCTTAAGTTCTAAATATTTGAAGTTATGGTTTTTGTGCTATGTTAAACTTTGGTGCATTTTAAAGCTATAGATATGTGAATCAATGTTGTATATGAACTCATTTCACAGATTCATATATTTGCTGCAGTTTACAGCAAAGATTGGCTGGTTGTGTGCAATAAAATTTAAATTATGAACCTGTATTCATACATTTGGTAAACCAATACAAGACAAAAGGAAGTAACATTTATTACGAGCAGAAACAGAAAGACATGGGCTGCTAAATAGCAGGGAAATATGAGAGATGCGCTTTTTGATTAGATAGTTGCCCTGAAAAGGGCAGAGCATGGTACACATCAGTTTACTACATATCTATAACTTTATGTATATGAATCTCAGTGTTTGTTTTTGTACCCCCTGTGTCCAGTTATAGCGAATATAATCTAGCAATGAAAAATATGTATTGCCGAGGATTTGATCTCAATACCTACCATTACCTCAAAACACCCATTAAGCTATATGAGATATTACAGCTTCACTGGGCAGACAGTCATTATCTGGGTTAAAATATGCATACATGACTGTGTTTTAAGCAACGTCACTAAAGCTTGCTCTCACGGCTCTTATTAGTAGTTCAGCATTATGGACATTAGCTTACTCAAAGTAGCCGATAGCAACTACAATACCTGCCCATTTTATAAGCTGTTTTAATACTTGTTCAATGCCTGAAATTTGGCTGTTATAGTGTAGTAGTTAATAAAAAGTTTTCATATGAGTATACAAGAGCTCGCAATTCAAAACACAAGCAATGAACCATTCCATTTGTAGAAACTAAAATATAAATTTGCAAATAAATTTATTTATCATGGTATGGCTCAAAACTTGGCATATATAGACAAACTCCATATGCACTGCATTTACATTTACTTTCAGTTCAGACTAGATTTTCTCATCCGCGAGCTTATACAATGCACTGTAGCGCCTACAATTTGAAAATTTTCTTCTTTAATTTTTTTCAAATTGTTTAAAACCAGTTTATGAGTGGCGGAAATTGAAGCGTGAGAAATTGTATAATTGGGACAAAATTCAGTGTATTCAAATATTTATTCAATTAGTTTTTGTCGAAACTCCAGGCCGGTTATTTTACAGCTACTATAGATTCTATAAACTATGCCTGCATTGTATACAAAATGTGTAATAAATGAAAAAAAGTTGCAAGCATTGCCATGTTAGCAAGAGATCCCACTTTAGCCCTACCCGGACTAAACCCGGCTAAAAATTTGGGTCAGACATCTTCCTTAGAACAGCAGGAGTGACGCAAGATCAGTCAGAAACTATCAACAACCAGGCAAGACAGGTTTCTGTCTCACAGACTGTAAGAGCAGCCTTTGCCTGAAAGAGAAAAAAGGTAAGGGATAGCATAACAGACTCTTCTGGAAAAGGCTTATAAATGCAGGCTGTGAAAATGGCAGGGCTGACTCACACTCAACCCAGGAAAACTCAACAATAGGGAAGCCAGGTACCCATGTAGCTAGAATTTCTCCGACTGTGTGACTTGACTTCTTTGCAAAATGGGGAGATGACCAATCACCAATAGTGCAACAATGAAGGTCAGATTATTGCACTGTTTTTGAACAGGCAAAACTTCACAAATTGCTTTCATGCTGGAAGGTTGGAAGGGTGCCTGTTAAATTTTCGCCAGAAGCCGGTTGCATTTTTAACATTTCAAGCCAATGAGTGTTTGGTAGGCTTCCAGGGCCTGTGTGTGACCGGCTCATAAAAATGGCAGCTATGATAAAATAAACATAGTGTGCGGTAAGAATTAGTTAGTGCTAGCCAAACTGGCTCTAATAAGTGGCATGACCAGAGAACGAGCTAGCTAGGACACAGGCCAAGCAATTATCAATTTAGTCCTAACTAGAACTTAGAGTTACTGTTACTGTAAAACATCACAGCTCACCAGCAAGCAACCAAAGTCTTTGTGATATTTTGTGCATTAAATGTATTGCCCTGAGTAATTAATTGTCTAAAATCTGCTCTTTGAAGCTTTTACAATGAGTTATTCTGGAACTCCAGTGTGGCTAAATAGCTAGTAAGGGCTCCTAGTGTGGCAAAGTTAAATATTGTGCTAACTTTTATTGCAATATTTCCATTTAGTTAATGATGGACTCATGCCTCTACCCAGTTCATGGTAAACTCATACCTCTAACAGTGTAATTAATGGTAGACTCATACCTCTAAGGGTGTATTTAATTAGAGTAAACTCATATACCTAAACAGATAATGGTAGACTCATATATCTATAAAGGTAATGGTAGACCCATAGAGCTAAACAGTTAATAGTAGACCTATATAGCTAAACAGTTAATGGTGGACTTATATATCTAAACAGTTAATGTTAGATTCATATATCTAAACAGTTAATGGTAGACTCATATATCTAAACAGTTAATGGTGGACTCATATATCTAAATAGTTAATCGTAGACTCATATAACTAAACAGTTAATAGTAGACTCATATATCTAAACAGTTAATGGTAGACTCGTATATCTAAACAGTTATTAGTAGACTCATATATCTAAACAGTTAATGGTAAACCCATATATCTAAACAGTTAATGGTAGACTCATGTATCTAAACAGTTAATGGTAAACTCATATGTCTAAACAGTTAATGGTAGACTCATATATCTAAACAGTTCGTGGTAGATTCATATATCTAAACAGTTAATGGTAGATTCATATATCTTCATATCTAGATATATGAATCTACTTTTAACTGAATAAATACATAAATCTATATACTTTATATATGATTTATTTGCATACACATGCACATTAATGTTTGCTCCAAGTGTCTGCTAATTTTGCATTTTTCTTCTTCAAACTTGTTTGCTAACCTCAACCTTTTCAGTTTGCATTCGTATTAAGTACTTCAGTCTCTGGTTTATGTAAAAATATTCCAACAGTCATCGTACAATTTACTCTAGGACACTTTTATTTCGCTAGTATTTAGTTTCGTGAGTAGCACACAGAGTAAAATTTCGCTGCAACTTAATTTCGCGACGCTGATGAGTGCGAAAATATAGTGATGTGAAAATAAATGCAGTGGAAAAAACAGATTACATTCCTCAGGTCCAGTTTACTAATAAGAAAAAAAATTCAATTTGGGACTAGTTCGTATTTGTAAACCGCAGGTTGAAATGTGTGGGTGAGATCGATAATTTAATTTGATCACTTGCTGTCATTTGTTTCTTGGACTATCAATGACGTCTAGGTCCCTCACACTCGAATCCCAAGAAGAAGAAAATAGATAGGTATCAACCAACTTCACAACCAAAACTGTATAACCCTTTCGCCTCCATAAACGCATTTATGCGTTTTCTAGGGGCCACTGCCATAAACGAATTTTTGGATTTTCTCAGCAATTGCGTGGTTACCTGATTTTATTCTTCGTTGACCACATAACCCACGGTCTTTAAGAGTTTTATGAAATTGACTGTGTTGCCCAAATATTTCTCTATAAAATCAGCCTAAAACAACGAAGCAATTTAAAACTTTTGTTTGAGAATTTCTAATCTAAAAACGAACATTTTTGTGTGAGTTCATTAACCACCGCGCGTGAGTCATAAAACAGGTAATTAGTTGTTGATGACATTATAACCAATCAATATTTAGATTTTCGTGATTATACAGATAGTTAAAGTAGCAGCACTGTCTTTAATGTGTCTGTTCACAAATAAAACTGTATAATGTGGTTAGACCTGGTGAGGGTTGATATTTTTTTTTATTGGTAATAAAATTCATCATTACAATAATTACTCTTCAATTTTATGACTTCACCTACCCGACTTTCATCCTCATCAGTTACAAATGTGGTGACTAAACTGATATTATCTTAATTTGCTTTGCCATGCTACTCAGTCGGTGTATTAGCTATAATGAGTTTACCAGAAATTTCGCATTGAGCCCAACCACAGACAAAAATTGCCTGCATTTCTAATATGAAAATTTAATTGTGGATATCAATGAACAAAGTCATTTAATTTCGTTTTTTCGCTCGTTCGTTATGATAGTTTAGTTTCACTCATGAAATTTTCGCGAGAGGATGACACCACGAAAATGCGAAAGTTAGATGATGCAAATACATAAGTGTCCTAGGGTAAACTGAAATGATGATTAACATTCTAAAGCAATTGTAATATTGAATGACTTGTCATTTACATTGTAGGTGAAACCACAGAAGTTGTTGTTTTACTAAAGTCATTGTGTAATCTATCCGGGTCAAACTTGGACTGTGGAGATTGGTACAACAAAGTGGTGGAAAAGATTTTTATTGATGAAATAACATGGAGCAAGATTACAGCTGTGAGAAACTATATCTATGTTCAAAATTTTGTTTGGAGTTATGTCATTTGGTTTTATGAATGTTAAGCTCAAGTCTAGAAAGAGCTAACAGATAATCCTATATGGGTAAAAAAATAAAAACTGTCATTTTAATCAGGCCTGTATTCCCTGGTTGCAAGTTGGGGCGGCTGCAAATGCTAGGCAACTATCATAACATGGTCGCTTTCATTTAGCCTTTTAGCTATATATTTACTACAAAATACGGTCTTGTCTGTCTGTCTGTTTGTTCAAAGCTGCATTTAGAGCGCTCGCAAAGATGCATCACATTGAGATTTAATTAGGATATTCTGCTACAGCAGCAACCACACTACCAGCCGTACTACTTGAAGGCCTTACTGTATTTAAGAATAATTATAGACATACTTATTACATACAATGGTCGTATGGTCTCTTATGGCATATGGGTATGCCAGCATACTAGTTCTTAGTAACAGAAATATTCCGCATCAAGTAGATTTGATGGGAAACTTGTACATAATTTTTTCATTTAATATTTTGTAGAACTCTTGATAATTGACATTGTGGTAGCTTTCAGCTATGCAAAGTTGTTTTGAACTACTATTATAGACCAATTCATAAATACGCCATAACAAAGTTATTATAAATAACACTGCATATGTGGGCCTATCTATACATATCATTGCGTTATTAATTTCACTGGTGTCCAAATGGTTTGATAACACTCTTTTACGGAAATCAATTATGACCATTTTGCAAGCCCAAAATGTGTCAGTGAGTGTCTTTTGAATCCATCTCTTTGTTTATGTTTTCTGTTAGTCATTGTTATCTGTTATCTGTTGCTAACTGTAAACAACATGTTTACAGTTTTATTCATGAATTGTTTTTGCCAGATTAAAAATCATCAGAGTCAATCAAAACAAAAGCTACCTAGACAATTAGGTTATCCAAAATAATATGCTAAGTGCTATATTTTCAGTTTGCAGAGTTTTGTGTGAAGGAAATTGAGTCTTCCCTCTCACATGGAAACAAAACGGGAGCTTGTACCATTTTTGACTGGATGGTGAAACAATTTGCAAAATCATTAGTTGGAACTGATGGTGATACTATAGAAGAGTGGATTCGTCTGAAAAATGGTTGGGTAAGTTTTAATACAGTGTTTGAAGGTTTTTCATTGTGTAAATATCTTAATTTTGACTCATGTATCATGAAAACATATTTTTTAGTTTTCCTAGTTTAATTTAATTAACTTTGTTGCAACCTTAATCTTTGTAAGAGTGGTTTTCTTGGTTAGGAGAGAAATCTATGTAAATAATTTTACGCTTCCTTTAGGGATCTATTCTGAAACATACAAAAGATGAAGGAAGTGTATCTAGAACGACCATGATGACCTCTTTACATCAATTTGAACCAATCACTCATGGTTCAAGCAGCCTTTTGATAGATCCTTGCTTCTCAGAAACATATGTGAAGCAGTGCAGCTGTGGCAATGAAAAAAAACGAGACTTTGGCATTATAGCTGGTAGGTGCGTTGAATGTTCACGAAACTGGTGCTTAGTTAGTGACTGCACTCATGAGATCGAAGAGGAGGCAGAGTTGGTCATTCACATCAATAATTCTCATTTCTACCAAGCAAATCCTAATCAGTGCATTCATTGTGGAGAATATAAAAGACGCAGCAACTGGGAAGTAATGGAATGCCCCAAGTGTGGTGCTTATTGGTGTGGCAAAGGTACATGTAACTTTGAGACACGCGTTAGTGAAACTTTGCTTGGTCATAATCTATGCTGTGAAGGACGCACCAAAAAGATGGAGCCAATGCTAGAGAAAGTTCAGTATCTGACATAACAAAAAATAAACTTATACAATGTTGTTTTTATTAACCGTGTCTGTATTGTTTGAATGAAATGTAAATCAATGTAATGTGGCATGCTGTAAATACAAAAATAAATACGGTCAAATTTAGTTTGTGGTTGGCATTACTACGGGGATGCATACTAGTGCAGGCAACAAAATGTGAGAAAATAAAGGATAAGAGGCAAGAAAACATAATGATAAACCATTATGATACTGAAAGGTAAAAATATGAAACACTGATACTAAAAGATTACCGAATGAAAGTTTGGTAAGTTGATGGGTAGATTAATAGGAAACTATACATACCGTGCACCATTAAAGGGTGGTAACATTGCTTCTGATGAAGCAATGAGACCTTGGAATAAGATGCTGCTAATTGCTGTCATAGCACTTCTCTCTTTCACTCTTTCTCTCTCTCTCTCTCTTTCTT